>NC_084834.1:18817576-19190909 GCF_033115175.1 Lepus europaeus | reverse complement strand
GTGCTCCAGACTGACACAAACCTGGAAAAACAGTTGTGAGTAGCAATGTTATTAATATCAGCTTATATCACATACCTTCCCAAATAAAAGCAATTCCAGGTATCACATTAGGGAAATTTAATGAAATGTTTGACCAAATATAGCAGGCTAGCTTTTAAGTTGATAATTTTATATAGCCCATGCATGTTATAAATATCCAAATAGCCCCTAGCAAAAAAAAAATTCTCATCCTTGCCCTAAAAAACAAAAGGTTAGAAAATCATTATCATTTGATCCAAAATTGAGACTTTTAGCAGAGGTCAGTATAGAACATTGTGTGAAGCTGCACAACACAACTTCACTCAGGAATCTGTGTATGAGTCCTCTGCTATAGATACTTTGTTGTGGAAATTGTAATCACAGTTTGGTGTTCAACAGAAAATATTATGGAAGTCAACTAAGAGGTTCCCACCTCAGGACCACACCATTCAAATAATAGTAAGATTTAATATAAATTACCTAAATTCTCCAATTAAATGATACAGATGGGTTGAAAGGATTAACAAACAAGATCAATCTATTTACTTCCTACAAGAAACACAGTTCACCAACAAAGATACACACAGAATGAAAGTGAAAGAATGGAAAAAGGTATCCCATGCTAATGGATAGGAAGGAGAAGTTTTAGCCATGTGAATATCCAGCAAAATAGACTGTAACACAAAAGCAGTTTAAAAAGACAATGAAGGGTATTATGTAATGATTAAGGAATCAATTCAACAGGAAGATATGACTATAATAAATATATATGCACCTGATGCCAGGCCTGGCTATTTAACATGTATTTGCTATATATATAATGGATCTAAAGGGAGACATAGAATATAGTACAATAGTAATGTGACACATCATCACTCCATTTTCGTCAATGGTCAGATCAACTTTACAGAAAATTGACAAAGAAAGTTACTGGGGAGCGGAGCCAACATGGCGGATAGTGAGGGTGCGCACCGATAGTCCAGGAAAAGATAGTTTAATAAAAGTGGAGTTACTGTAGCCTCAGGAAAAGACTCAAGAAAAAAACTGCAGAGGAAATGCTTCTGGATCTAGTGGATGTGACACAGAGGACCTACAGGGAGCCCACCACGTGGAAGCCCAGCCACGGGAGCCCAGCCGCAGAATCTCGCCAGTGCGGGAAAGGGAGGTAAGACAAAAAACTCAGATACCCAAGATATTGGCGGGGAAAGGCAAAAGGAGGCCTGAGGCCCCACTGGGCAAAGTTCACCAGGCTGACTGGAGGAGAGAAATAAAAAGAATAAATCAGGGGAACCAGCACAGACACTAGCCTCTGTCTCCACTCACCTTACAAAGCCGAGCAAGACAAAGAGCAGGAGCCATTTTACATATGTAAAGCGGCAACCGCCAGTAGCCAAGCAGAAAAAACTTGACTCTGGTTGGGAGAAATAACAGGAGGCTAGAATCTAGTGAAAGCAGGTGGAGCTAACGATCTGAGACTGTGAAAATCTGAGGGGGGGCGAGCGAACTCACAGAGTACCCAAACTCGGTAACCTTGGGTCTGTGGAGAAACTTGAGAACACATTGAGGGCTGCATAAACTCTTTGTGTGGCCCCAGGGGTAGATCAAACGAATACTCACAGAGGCCATATTTCAACTACCCTCAATTCCACTCAGCTGTGCGGAATTACTTCCCAACTGAGTCAAAAAAAAAAAGAGAGAGAGAGAGAGATCGAGCAAGGGAGAGAACAATCTGGGTGAGTCACAATTGGCACACGCTTAAACCTAAAGAATCAAACAGAGCTCTCTGGCCATACCCATCACAGCCTAAGGATCCATCAAAGCAGACAGCCCACTTAATCTAGAGGCATAGTATAACGGGGAAAAAAAAAAACACCACAGCAAAAAAAAAACCCATATATTATCTCCAGCATGCCAAACAACAAACGCAGAAACTGAGGTAACAAGAGCAAGGAAGACATTATGATGCCCACAAATGAACAAGACACCCCAATTCAAGATTAAGAAGATGAAGAAATAGAGGAAATGCAAGAAGCAGATTTCAAAAAATTGATAAGAACATTAAGAAGTTCTCAAAAACAAATTCTTGAACTACAGAAGTCCTTAATGGACAAGATGGAAAATCTGTCCTATGAAAATGAAATATTAAGGAGGAATCAAAATGAAATGAAACAACTAGTAGAACATGAAACTGTGATAGTGACAAGAAACCATAATGAAATGAAGAACTCAATAGATCAAATGACAAACACATTAGAGAGCCTTAAAAACAGAATGGGTGAAGCAGAAGAGAGAATATCAGACTTAGAAGACAGAGAACAGGAAAGAGGAAACAGTCAAATCAAAGAAAAGAAGAGGAAATTAGAAATCTAAAAAATACTGTCAGGAATCTACAGGATACTATTTAAAAACCCAACATTCGGGTTCTAGGAGTTCCTGAAGGCATGGAGAGGGAGAAAGAATTACAAGGCCTTTTTAGTGAGATACTAGCAGAAAATTTCCCAGGTTTGGAGAAGGACAGAGACATCCTAGTACAGGAACCCCTAATAAACATGACCAAAAGAGATCCTCACCACGACATGTTGTAATCAAACTCACCACAGTGAAACATATAGAAAAGATTCTAAAATGTGCAAGAGAGAAACGCCAGATTACTCTCAGAGGATCTCCACTTAGACCCACAGCTGACTTCTCATCAGAAACCCTACAAGATAGAAGGGAATGGTGAGATATAGCCCAGGTACTAAGAGAGAAAAACTGCCAGCCCAGAATATTATATCCTGCAAAGCTCTCATTTGTGAATGAAGATGAAATAAAGACCTTTCACAGCAAACAGAAATTGAAAGAATTTGTCGCCACTCATCCTGCCCTGCAAAAGATGCTTAAAGATGTGTTACACACAGAAACACAGAAACACAGTAACCAATATGAAAGAAGGTAAAGGAAGGAAACCTCACAGCAAATGATCACAGGAATCTCAAACCATATATTAGAAAATATCTTTGGCAAATGACAGGGCAAAGTTACTCCTTCTCAATAGTCACATTGAATGTTAATGGCCTGAACTGTCCAGTTAAAAGACACCAATTGGCTGATTGGGTTAAGGAACAAAACCCATCCTTTTGCTGCTTACAAGAAACACAACTTTCCAACAATGATGCATACAGACTGAAAGTGAAAGGCTGGAAAAATATATACCATGCCAACAGAAATGAAAAAAGAGCGGGCGTAGCCATCTTAATATCGGACAACATAAACTTTAACACAAAAACTGTTAGGAGAGACAAAGAGAGGCACTATTTAATGATTAAGGGATCCATTCAACAGGAAGATATAACGATTCTCAACGTATATGCACCTAATTATAGGGCACCAGTTTATTTAAAAGACTTGTTAAGAGACTTAAAGCGAGACTTAGACCCCAATACAATAGTTCTCGGGGACTTCAATACTCCACTCTCAGAGATAGACAGATCATCAGGACAGAAGATCAACAAGGAGACAGTAGATTTAAACAACACTATAGCCCAAATGGATCTAACAGATATCTACAGAATTTTTTACCCTACACATAAAGCATTTACATTCTTCTCAGCAGTACATGGAATCTTCTCTAGGATTGACTACACACTAGGCCATAAAGCAAGTCTCAGCAAATTCAAAAGAATTAGAATCACACCATGCAGCTTCTCAGACCACAAAGGAATGAAATTGGAAACTAGTAACTCAGGAATCCCTAGAGCATATGCAAACACATGGAGATTGAACAACATGCTCCTGAATGAACAATGGGTCATAGAGGAAATCAAAAGAGAAATCAAAAATTTTCTGGAAGTAAATGAGGATAAAAGCACAACATACCAAAACCCATGCGATACAACAAAAGCAGTGTTAAGAGGAAAGTTTATATCAATAGGTGCCTACATCAAGAAATTGGAAAGGCACCAAATAGATGAGCTTTCAAGTCATCTCAAGGATCTAGAAAATCTGCAGCAAACCAAACCCAAACCCAGTAGGAGAAGAGAAATAATTAAAAACAAAGAAGAAATCAACAGGATTGAATCCAAAAAACATTACAAAAAATCAGCCAAACGAGGAGCTTGTTTTTTGAAAAAATAAACAAAATTGACACCCCATTGGCCCAACTAACGAAAAAAAGAAAAGACCCAAATCAATAGGATCAGAGATGAAAATGGAAACGTAACAACAGACACCACAGAAATAAAAAGAATCATCAGAAATTACTACAAGGACTTGTATGCCAGCAAACAGGGAAATCTATCAGAAAAATGGACAGATTCTTGGACACATACAACCTCCCTAAATTGAGCCAGAAAGACATAGAAAACCTAAACAGACCCATAACTGACACAGAAATTGAAACAGTAATAAAGACCCTCCCAACAAAGAAAAGCCCAGGGCCAGATGGATTCACTGCTGAGTTCTACCAGACATTTAGAGAAGAACTAACTCCAATTCTTCTCAAACTATTCAAAACAATCGAAAAAGAGGGAATGCTCCCAAATTCTTTCTATGAAGCCAGCATCACCTTAATTCCTAAGCCAGAAAAAGATGCAGCATTGAAAGAGAATTACAGACCAATATCCCTGATGAACATAGATGCAAAAATACTCAATAAAATTCTGGCCAATAGAATGCAACAACACATCAGAAAGATCATCCACCCAGACCATGTGGGATTTATCCCTGGTATGCAGAGATGGTTCAACGTTCGCAAAACAATCAACGTAATACACTACATTAACAGACTGCAGAAGAAAAACCATATGATTCTCTCAATAGACGCAGAGAAAGCATTTGATAAAATACAACACCCTTTCATGAAGAAAACTCTAAGCAAACTGGGTATGGAAGGAACATTATTTAACAATCAAAGCAATATATGAAAAACCCATGGCCAACATCCTATTGAATGGGGAAAAGTTGGAATCATTTCCGCTGAGATCTGGTACGAGACAGGGATGCCCTCTCTCACCACTGTTATTCAATATAGTTCTGGAAGTTTTAGCCAGAGCTATTAGGCAAGAAAAAGAAATTAAAGGGATACAAATTGGGAAGGAAGAACTCAAACTATCCCTCTTTGCAGATGATATGATTCTTTATTTAGGGGACCCAAAGAACTCTACTAAGAGACTATTGGAACTCATAGAAGAGTTTGGTAAGGTAGCAGGATATAAAATCAATACACAAAAATCAAGAGCATTTGTATACACAGATAAGAGAAATACACGCTGAGAAAGAACTTCTAAGATCAATCCCATTCACAATAGCTACAAAAACAATCAAATACCTTGGAATAAACTTAACCAAGGACGTTAAAGATCTCTACGATGAAAACTACAAAAACTTACAGAAAGAAATAGAAGAGGATACCAAAAAATGGAGAAATCTTCCATGCTCATGGATTGGAAGAATCAATATCATCAAAATATCTATTCTCCCAAAAGCAATTTATACATTCAATGCAATACCAATCAAGATACCAAAGACATTCTTCTCAGATCTGGAAAAAATGATGCTGAAATTCATATGGAGACACAGAAGACCTCAAATAGCCAAAGCAATCTTGTACAACAAAAACAAAGCCAGAGGCATCACAATACCAGATTTCAGGACATACTACAGGGCAGTTGTTATCAAAACAGCATGGTACTGGTACAGAAACAGATGGATAGACCAATGGAACAGAATAGAAACACCAGAAATCAATCCAAACATCTACAGCCAATTTATATTTGACCAAAGATCCAAAACTAATCCCTGGAATAAGGACAGCCTATTCAATAAATGGTGCTGGGAAAATTGGATTTCCATGTGCAGAAGCTTGAAGCAAGACCCCTACCTTTCACCTTACACAAAAATCCACTCAACATGGATTAAAGACTTAAATCTACGACCCAAAACCATCGAATTATTAGAGAGCATTGGAGAAACCCTGCAAGATATAGGTACAGGCAAAGACTTCTTGGAAAAGACCCCAGGAGCACAGGCAGTCAAAGCCAAAATTAACATTTGGGATTGCATCAAATTGAGAAGGTTCTGTACTTCAAAAGAAACAGTCAGGAAAGTGAAGAGGCAACCGACAGAATGGGAAAAAGCGTTTGCAAACTATACTACAGATAAAGGGTTGATAACCAGAATTTACAAAGAAATCAAGAAAATCCACAACAACAAAACAAACAACCCACTTAAGAGATGGGCCAAGGACCTCAATAGACATTTTTCGAAAGAGGAAATCCAAATGGCCAACAGACACATGAAAAAATGTTCAAGATCACTAGCCATCAGAGAAATGCATATCAAAACCACAATGAGGTTTCACCTCACCCTGGTGAGAATGGCTCACATTCAGAAATCTACCAACAGAAGATGCTGGCGAGGATGTGGGGAAAAAGGGACACTAACCCACTGTTGGTAGGAATGCAAACTGGTTAAGCCACTATGGAAGTCAGTCTGGAGATTCCTCAGAAACCTGAACATAACCTTACCATACAACCCAGCCATCCCACTCCTTGGAATTTACCCAAAGGAAATTAATTTGGCTAATAAAAAAGCCATTTGCACATTAATGTTTATTGCAGCTCAATTCACAATAGCTAAGACCTGGAACCAACCCAAATGCCCATCAACAGTAGACTGGATAAAGAAATTATGGGACATGTACTCCATAGAATACTATACAGCAGTAAGAAAAAATGAAACCCGGTCATTTGCAACAAGATGGAGGAATCTGGAAAACATCATGCTGAGTGAATTAAGCCAGTCCCAAAGAGACAAATATCATTTGTTTTCCCTGATCGGCGACAACTGAGCACCAAAGGGGAAACGTGTGGAAGTGAAATGGACACTATAAGAAACAATGAATTGATCAGCTCTTGTCCTGACTCTAGATGTACAATGTAATACTTTATCCTTTTTAGTATTTGTTGTTGTTGTTGTTGTTGTTGTTGTTCTAGTACTAGTGGTTGAACTCTGTAATTAACACACAATTATTCTCAGGTGTTTAAATTTTAACTGAAAGTGATCCCTGTTAAATTTCAGAGTGGAAAAAGACAGGGAGGAGATGTACAATTTGGGACATGCACAATCAGACTTGCCCCAAATGATGGAGTTAGAAATGTGCCAGGGGATTCCAATACAATCCCATCAAGGTGGCATGTACCAATGCCATCTCACTAGTCCAAGTGATCAATTTCAGTTCACAATTGATGGCTCTGATAGGTCTAAGAATCAAAGGGATCACACAAACAAGACAGGTGTCTGCTAATACTAACTGATGGAATCAAAAAGAGAGAGAAAGATCCAACATGGGAAGTGGGATACACAGCAGACTCATAGAATGGCAGATGTCCTAAACAACACTCTGGGCTCAGAATCAGCCCTTAAGGCATTTGGATCTGGCTGAAGAGCCCATGAGAGTATTGTAGGCATGGAAAGCCAAGATACCATGGAAAAAAAAAAAAGACCTAAATGAAAGATCTCTGTGAGTGAGATCCCAGTGGAAAGAACGGGGCCATCAAAGAAGGAGGTACCTTTCTCTGAAGGGAAGAGAGAACTTCTGCTTTGACTATGACCCTCGGAATAAGATCAAAGCGAACTCTAAAGGCTTCCATAACCCTGGCAACTCATGACTCGAGCCTAGGGAGATTACTGACGCCATGAACAGGAGTGTCAAATTGTTAAGTCAGCAGCAGAAGTCACTGTGTACTTACATCCCATGTGGGATCTGTCCTTAATGTGTTGTCTAATGTGCAGAGATGCTATAACTAGTACTGAAACAGTATTTTTACACTTTGTGTTTCTGCGTGGGTACAAACGGATGAGATCTTTACTAATTATATACTGAATCAATCTTCTGTATATAAAGATAATTGGAAATGAAAAAAAAAACCTGGTGTTAAATTGGAAATGGCATAGAAAATTAATTAATTTTTAAAATAATATGATGTAGGATCTCTGCCTTTAACGTGCTGTACACTCTTATTTAATGCTATAACTAGTACTCCAACAGTATTTTTTTTTCACTTTGTGTTGCTATATGGGGGCAAACTGTTGAAATCGTTACCTAATATATACTAAACTGATCTTCTGTATATAAAGAGAATTGAAAATGAATCATGATGTGATTGGAAGGGGAGAGGGAGCGGGAAAGGGGAGGGTTGTGGGTGGGAGGGAAGTTTTGGGAGGGGGAAGCCATTGTAACGTTACCCATAAGCTGTACTTTGGAAATTTATATTCATTAAATAAAATTTTAATTAAAAAAAGAAAAAAGAAAAAAAAACCTGGTGTTGAATTGGAAATGGCATAGAAAATTAATTAATTTTTTTAAAAAAAATATTATGTAGGATCTCTGTCTAATGTGCTGTATACTCTTATTTAATGCTATAACTAGTACTCCAACAGTATTTTTTTTTCACTTTATGTTGCTATATGGGGGCAAACTGTTGAAATCGTTACCGAATATATACTAAACTTATCTTCTGTATATAAAGAGAATTGAAAATGAATCATGATGTGATCGGAAGGGGAGAGGGAGCGGGAAAGGGGAGGATTGTGGGTGGGAGGGAAGTTTGGGGAGGGGGAAGCCATTGTAACCCATAAGCTGTACTTTGGAAATTTATATTCATTAAATAAAAGTTTAATAAAAAAAGAAAGAAGTGACCAGATCACAATATCAAATATGGGATGAAGAGGCAGCATGCCATAACTTTATTTGGACCTGTTCTCGTGATACCTGGCCTAGAATCACTTTGCTAAGAATAACTGAATCATAACGTATCATTTAGTAGAAATCATATTCCAAAATGACGCTTAGTGATTTCTACCACAAGACTATAGCCCTCAACTATCAGTGTGGATGGTTAATTGACAAAGGAAGGAAGGATAATGCAAACAATGGTTTAAAAAAAAAAGATATTGAAGCTATTGCAAGTTCTCCAAGGGAGGGAGTGAATAAGAACAAATTAGCTCTTACTGATGCAGAAAAGCAGTAACAGTGGTGTTGTGCCTGCATCAAAATTAGAAGAGGAAGATCAAGAAACACCATGGGATCAGAACTTGCAGAAAAGCAGACACTCAGGGACAATTAAGACAAGAACAGGAGACAAGAATATTACAAAAAAGGGTTCTGATCAAACACCTTTGCACCCAAAAATAGACAGATATGGCTGAAAAGAAAATTAATTAAAATGCTTGAAATTGAAAATTCTGGCCAGCGCCGCTGCTCACTAGGCTAATCCTCTGCCTTGTGGTGCCGGCACACCGGGTTCTAGTCCCAGTCGGGGCACTGGATTCTGTCCCGGTTGTCCCTCTTCCAGGCCAGCTCTCTGCTGTGGCCTGGGAGTGCAGTGGAGGATGGCCCAAGTGCTTGGGCCCTGCACCCCATGGGAGACCAGGAGAAGCACCTGGCTCCTGCCATCGGATCAGCGCGGTGCGCCAGCCGCGGCGGCCATTGGAGGGTGAACCAACCGCAAAAGGAAGACCTTTCTCTCTGTCTCTCTCTGTCACTGTCAAAAAAGAAAAAAAAAAAAAAGAAATTGAAAATTCTGACATAAATGTTGGAATCAAGAAACAAGCAAAAACAATGGAACAACTTCATCAAAACAGTTGTTATATCTCAGTTCATTTTAGGAAACTCTTAACAATAGTGAAGTTAAATGAATATGAAAATGGTAAGACTTAGAAAACAATCAATTTGAAATTGCTGTTCACAAGAATATGCTAAGTATATCAGATGAATTATCTTAACAAATAGAAAGTGCATCTTCAAAGTGCATACATGTGGTGACAGAAAATCAAGAACTTGAAAAGGAGTTGTTCGCTATGATCTTTTAAATGAAATATAAAAAATACAGAAGAGAAAAAAATCAAGTTGAAATAAATGATTGTAAGCCAGAAACGCTATATAGAAATTAATATAGTAGAACAAGGTCAAGTAGCAAATCCTAAACAGGATACTGAAGAAAGAGCAGGAGAGAAGAAATAGAAAAAATAAAAGAAATCAAATGTTTTTCAGGCACAAGCTGCATGTGAAAGAAATTGAGAGCACTCAGGGTGGCAAAACAAAGCTTCTAGAACTCAAATTAAAGACAGGAATCTGGACCATCCAAAACCATAGCTTATTAAGGGTCTAATACAGTAGCCTTTGAAAAATAAAAGCATTTTAGGAGAAGCAAAATTTAGGAAATAATTGCCAACAAAGCTCAACCAGACAAAAGAGAACTTAAATCAAAATCAAACTTGATCTGAAAAAGTGTCACAAAATAATTTTAATCAATGCTGTTCCTATAATCCCTGAGACTATCCTTAATTAGGAAAATGAATAATAATTTACTATCAGATAGAAATAACATTCAAGAATAAAGCACAGTTATTTCTTTTTTAGGTTTATTTATTTATTTGAAAGTCAGGGTTACACACAGAGAGAGAGAGAGAGAGAGAGAGAGAGAGAGAGAGGTCTTTTTTTTTTTTTTTTACAGGCAGAGTGGACAGTGAGAGAGAGAGACAAAGGTCTTCCTTTTCCGTTGGTTCACCCCCCAGTGCCACTGCGGCTGGTGCACTGCAGCCGGTGCACCGCGCTGATCCAAAGCCAGGAGCCAGGTGCTTCTCCTGGTCTCCCAAGCAGGTGCAGGACCCAAGCACTTGGGCCATCCTCCACTGCACCCGGGTCACAGCAGAGAGCTGGCCTGGAAGAGGAGCAACCGGGACAGAATCCGGCTCCCCGACCGGGACTAGAACTCTGTAACAGCGCCACAAGTTGGAGGATTAGCCTATTGAGCCACGGTGCTGGCCTTGTTCTTTTTCCAATGTTCTGTTTTCACTTTTCTATTGACTCTGCTCTACAATATTGATTTCTACGTGACTTTTGTGGCTTACTACTGCTTTTTTTCCACTTATTTTTCTTTTCTTCTAGATTTTCACATTTCTGTGATAGTATTTTATAGATAATAACTACCATTGAAAATCTTGATTTTTTTGTCACCTTCTGTGATACATTTTCTAGTTTTGCTGTAAGGTGAACAACTTAATGTTTTAGAAAATTCTTAAGAATCTTTTCAAACTGACTGGTTTTTAATTGGCTTGACAGTTAATGTCATTTAACTTCGTTTAATTTTGATCTTGTCATTTCTTTTTTTAAGATGTATTTATTTATTTGAAAGTCAGATTTACACAGAGAGAGAAGGAGTGGCAGAGAGAGAGAAAGAGTGAGGTCTTCCATACACTGGCTCACTCCCCAATTGGCTGCAATGGTCAGAGCTGTGCCCATCTGAAGGCAGGAGCCAGGAGTTTCCTCCGGGTCTCCCATGTGGGTACAGAGGCCCAAGGACTTGGGCCATCCTCCACTGCTTTCCAAGGCAGCAAAATGGCTGTTCAAAAGAATATTTCAAAATATCAGGTTGATGTTCTTAAAGCAAAACTGGAAAGTGTTTTTCAAAATGTCTACATCTGATGATAGATAATCAAGGTCTTCACAGGAATTAGCAATAAAAACACTAACAAAAATATGAAAACTTTGTATAGAAGAAAAATAGGTCAAAACAAATAGCAAAATGCAAAAGTCATATGGAAATGAATGTGGTAAAATATTGTCAGTAGCAAAGTTGAAATGGGAAATTGAAAAAAGAGACCAAACATAATAGAGATAATAACAATAGTCATCTATTTTACAGACATGAAGCTTGTTAAGGAGATTAGAGCAGTTAAGAGAGAAAGATATGTCTTTCTTTGAGGAGGCAGATGGAATTCAGAATTAAATATCTGGACCCTTAAGTAACAAAATGATAGCTGATCAAGAGTCTATTACAGGATCCGGTGGTGCGGCGTAGCAGGTAAAGCTAATGCGTATGGTGCCAGCATCCCCTATGGGCTCCAGTTCGAGTCCCCAGTCCTCCACTTCCAATCCAGCTCTCTGCAGTAGAAGATGGCCCAAGTCATTGCACCCCTGCACTTGTGTAGGAGACTTGGAAGAAGTTCCTGGATTCTGGCTTCGGATTAGCACAGCTCTAGCTGTTGCAGCCATCTGGGGAGTGAGCCATTGGAAGGAAGACCTCTCTCTCTCCCTCTCTTTCTCTCTCAGTCTCTGCCTCTCTGTAACTCTGCCCTTCAAATAAATAAATAAATCTTTAAAAAAGAGTTTATTATCATTGTTTAAAAAAAAATCATTCTTTCCAGAACTTTGAAAAGTTACAAAATCATTGCCAACTGAACTGAATCAAAGTAGGATGTTAGCTATAAAATTTACCATGAAGAGGCTACATAATACAACTTTAAATAGCTATGACCTAAAGTCATCTTGGGGCTGGAAACCTGATCATATTTAGAGTTCCATGGATATCTTACTCCAAAAGAAAACTTAGTCATTTCTATGGTATTCAAATATCAGCAATGAGGGGTAATTAACCAAGAAAGGAGTAAAAATGCCAGAAATTGGAGGAAAATGATATTGCTGTAATTGAAAATGTTTCATGAAAGCAAACAGATATGACTGATTCATATTGATGGAGCCCATCAATATGGAGATAAGAGTCATTATATCTCCATCACAAATATTAACAAATGAAAACCAGGAATCACCTTGGGATTTTGAAGTTGTAGAAGTACAGATACCAGAGGCAATTTTTTCAAATTAGAATACCAGGCTTTTAGAAGAAAGGATTTTGCCCAGTTGCCTTTATGATGAAAAGGAAATAGAAATGGCCAAAGACAAATTTAATTTAGTTTCTTGGGATCAAATTCTGTGTTAATCGTTATGATAAAAAAGCAAATAAGGTAAATGGAGAAGTGTAAAAAAACCTGTTATGTCTTTATATCTGTTTGAGAAAACTTTTAACAATGACTAAAACAAAGCTAAATGAATGTGAACATGAGGAGGCTAGTTCCCACTAATATTTAAAGATCACTCATTTTGAAATAGCTATTCCCAGTATGCTAAAACATCAGATAGATAATCTTACTGCAAAACTGGAAGGTGCATTCTCAAAATGCGTGAGAAATAAGATATTCAAGCAGAATTATTGTCTTTGAAAACATTAGCAAAGAATGTGAAAAATTGGACTAGAAGAAAAAAGTTATAGCAAATCATAGTAAAACACAAAAGTCATAGAGAAATGAATTTGTTAATCATGTAATGAAGTCAAAAGAGGAGGCTGAGAAAGAACAAGACAGACTATATTAGAAAAAAATAAAGAAAACAAGCTGTTTTTATAGGCACAAGGCACATGTCAAAGAAATGGAGAGCAGTTTAGAGAGAAAAGATATGTCTTTCATAAGGAATTACATGGAACTCAGAATTTAAAATCTGGAATCTGAACTACCCAGTGATACCTTCTGAAGAGTCTAATACAGTAGGTTTATAAAAATATAAGTGATTCAGTCTGGAAGAATGGAAAGCTAGATAGGCATTGCCAACTGAATTAAAATTAGCATGAAGAAGTGACAAAATACAACTACTTGGTCCTCTTCATCTGAGGCCTGTCATACTCACTTTTCTGTGTAAAACTGAATCACATTTTATCTTTCAAAGCCAGCTCTCTGCTGTGGCCAGGGAGTGCAGTGGAGGATGGCCCAAGTGTTTGGGCTCTGCACCCCATGGGAGACCAGGATAAGCACCTGGCTCCTGCCATCGGAACAGCGTGGTGCGCCGGCCACAACGCGCTACCGCGGCGGCCATTAGAGGGTGAACCAACGGCAAAGGAAGACCTTTCTCTCTGTCTCTCTCTCTCACTGTCCACTCTGCCTGTCAAAAAAAAAAAAAAAAAAAAGAAAGAAAGAAAGAAATCTACTTCTAGAAGAAAGCCTAATGGTTTCTACCTCAAGATCATGGCATTCAAATAACAGTATGGATGGATAATTGACCAGGGAAAGAGTAATAAGCCAGCAATTTGGATGGACAGAAAGTGATATTAATGAAATTGAAATTGCTTTCTGAGAGCAAACAAATAATGAGATTGACTCCAATCGGTGGAGTCCACAGAAGTAATACAACAGTTATAACGGATACACCAAAATTAGGAAAAGAGGAAGGAAAGGAATCACCTAGTGATTCTGAGTTTGCAAAAGTGCAAACACAGCCAGAGCAATTTTCACAAAAGAAAAATGCCAAGATTTGTCAAGACAAACTGATACTAGATTCTGCTGAAATCAGAAGGATATAGCAATGATTAAAAGGAAAATGAATTTGGTTCACTGAATGTAAAAATTCTGAGTTAACAGTTAGAATCAAAGAGCAAGCAAAATAAAGCAGTTTTTTTTAAGATTTATTTTTATTTATTTTAAGACAGAGAGACGGGGGGAGAGAGAGAGAGCGAGAAAGAGAGAGAGAGAGAGAAAGAGAGAGAGAGAGAGAGAGAGAGAGGTTCTCCATCCGCTGGTTCACTCCCTAAATGATTGCCATGACCAGAGCAGCGCCAGTCTGAAGCCAGGAGCTGGGAGCTTCTTCAGGGTCTCCCACACGGGTGCAGGGGCCCAAAGACTTGGGTCATCTTCCACTATTTTCTCATGTGATAGCAGAGAGTTGGATCAGAAGTGCAGCAGCGGGGACTCGAACCTGTGCCCTTATGGGATGTTGGTACTGCAGGAAGCGGCTTTACCCTCTACACCACAAAGCTGATGCCAAAATAGAGCAGTTTTGAAAAGCAATTTATAATCAGTTTCATTGATAACATTCTTAATATTGACAAGAACAAAGTTAAATGAATATGAAGATGGCAAGATTTATTTCCGTGGAGATTTAAAGAACAGTAAGTTTGAAATAGCTATTCACAAGAATATGCTAAAATGGGAGCCTGCAATGTCATGCAGTGGGTTAAACCATTGCCCACAAAACGAGCATCGCATATTAGTGTGGGTTCAAGCCCAGGCTACTCCATTTCCAATCAAGCTGCCTGCTAATGTTCCTGGAAAAGCAGTGAAAGATGGCACAACTACATGGGCTCCTGTCACCATGTGGGAGACCTGGATGGTGTTCCAGGCTCCTGGCTTCAGCCTGGCCCAGCCCTGGGCTTTGCAGCCATTTAGGGAGTGAACCAGTGGATGGAAGATCTCTCTCTCTCTCTCTCTCTCTCTCTGTCTCTCCTTCTACCTGTAACTCCACGTTTCAAATAATCTTTTTTTTTTTTTGGAAAAAAAGATATGCTAAAACATCAGATGGGTGATCTGGCAGTGACACTGAAAAGTACAGCTTAATAATCCGTACATCTAGAGACAAAGAACCACGTTCTTCAGTGAGAGTTATTATAAGCACACTGGCAAAGAAATGTGAAAAACTGGAGGAAAATAAGGTGAAACCAACAGTAGTAAAAGGCAAAAATCACATGAAAATGAATGTGGTAGACCATGGTCAAATAGTAAGGTCTGACAAGATATTGAAAAAAGAGGAAGATAGAACATGGTAGAAAAACAAAAGAAGTCACAACCAGCATGTCAAGGAAACTTAGAGCAGTTAAGAGAGAAAAATAAGGCTTTATTCTGCAGAAAGAACTCAAAATTAAAGATCTGGAAGCTGAACTACTAAAATGATTACTGCTAAGGAGTCTAATACAATAGATTTTTTAAAAAATACCAACAGTTCTGTCTGGAAACATTAAAATTTAGGAGATCATTACTGGGGCCAGTGTTGTGGACAGCCATTTATATCACTGTTTGCTATTCTGGCATTGCATATTGGAGTGCCAGTTTAGTCCCAGCTTTTCTGCTTCTGATACACATTCTTGCTAATGCACCTGTGAAGGCAATGGAATTAAGACCTAGAACCAGATAGGTGCATTAAGGCCAGTATTGTGGCAAAGTGGGTAAAGCCACTGCTTATGATGATGGTGACCCATATGGGCTCCTGTTTGTGTCCCAGTTGCTCCACTGTTGATCCAGCTCTCTGCTAATGGCGTCGGAAAAGCAGCAGAGGATGGCCCAAGTGTTGACCTCATGGTAAACCTGGAAGAAACGACTAGCTTCTGACTTCAACGTGGCCCCAGCATTAGCTTCTGCAGCCATCTGTGCAGTTCAACAGCTGATGGAAGATCTTTCTCTTTCTGTGTCTCTCCCTCTCTCTCTGTAACTCTTGCAAATAAATAAGTAAATGATTTTTATAAAGATAGTGATATGGAATCAGAACTCTACATAATGACTTCTCAAGATGTTAATAAAACAAAATTTATACAATATGAATAGCTCTGTATAGAAGAATGAGAAGTTAGAATAACATCATCAGTTGATTAGAGATGGGACTTGGGCACTCCCTTGACTTGCATCCTCTGGTCTGCTTTAACACAAACCAGGAGGAAAAGAAAGCTCGGCATCAGAAGCAATGGGTGGCAGGCCTATTAATGGCTGATCTGTACAGTGATCTGCCCTCAAGGAGACCCAACAGGCCAGTCCACTGCAGTGGCTTTCAATGTGGTAAGCCTGGGCTTCAGCAGAAGTCAGCTTGTGAAGAGCCCTGGCAGCTCTGCCAAGAGTTGGATCACTGGAAATGGACCTGCCCTGGAGTTGAAGGATGCCCAGGTCAGAGCCACAGATCTTATTGGCTCTAAGCTGAAAAGCCCTTCACTCAGCCCAACTTCCAAAGTGACCACTGCAGCTGAGGGGATGGTCAAGTAGGGTCAGCAACATTGCAGGCAGAACTGTAAATTTCTTGTTAGAGATGCCACCTGCCTTTACCTGGCCAGCTCTCCTCCCAGGCCAGCCAAGTAATGAAAGTCAACAGAGTGCCTTCCCCTAGGAGGTTCACACCTCCCTTAGGATATACCCCATGTGAAGAGATAGATAGGTCTGGGCCTCTGAATTTACAAGGCCTAAAGCCCAACAGATTATTATCAAGCCCCTTCTATCAGGTTCTATTTGCCTCTCAATCAGAAAACTTAATTGTAGCTTAGACAGCACCTTTCTTAGCTCCTCTAATAATGACTCTGTCCTTTGTTCTAGGCCCTGTCTAGTGCACTTGGGCCTCATTCCTTTGTAATCATAACCTCTACTCTACCACCAATGGCTCTACTCCCAACCTGTGTGTACTGATGGTCCTCTTCCCCACTTAATGCTGTATAATTGTTCAAACCTGGTAAATGCCACTCTTAGGATCATTGGTTACTATCCTCACTCTGTCTTTTATGACCTTGTCTAAATATGATCAGAGTCGGCAAACTTGGAAGGCTTCCATAGCCTTGGCAACTCATGACGACAGCCTAGGATGGTTACTGGCGCCATAAACTAGAGTGTCAATTTGTTGGGTCAACAACAGGAGTCCATGTGCACTTGCTCCTCATGTGGGATCTCTGTCCTTAATGTGCTGTACATTGTGATTTAATGCTATAACTAGTACTCAAACAGTATGTTTCACTTTGTGTTTCTATGTGGGTACAAACTGTTGAAATCTTTATACTAAATTGATCTTCTGTATATAAAGAGAATTGAAAATGAATCTTGATGCAAATGGAAGGGGAGAGGGAGCAGGAGAGGGGAGGGTTGTGGGTGGGAGGGAAGTTATGGGAGGGGGAAGCCATTGTAATCCATAAGCTGTACACTGGAAATTTATATTCATTAAATAAAAGTTAAAAAAATAAATAAATAAATAAATAAATAAATAAAAGAATAACATCATCAGTTGAAATAAACAAGACTAATAAGAGGCTACAGGAGTTCAATATGAAAATTTGAATAGGTATTAACACAAGAAAACTTTAGTCAGTGTTCTTCCTGTGAGGACCATCCTAGAATCACCTTATTGGAGAAAATATAGTCATAATATAATGTGCAGGGGCCAGCGCCGTGGCTCAGTAGGTTAATCCTCTGCCTGTGGTGCCGGCATCCCATATGGGCGCCGGTTCTAGTCCCGGATGCTCCTCTTCCTGTCCAGCTCTCTGCTATGGCCTGGAAAAGCAGTAGAAGATAGCCCAAGTCCTTGGGCCCCTGCACCCATGTGGGAGACCCGGAAGAAGTTCCTGGCTCCTGGCTTCGGATCGGCACAGCTCTGGCCATTTCCGCCAACTGGGGAGTGAACCAGTGGATGGAAGACCTCTCTCTCTCTCTCTCTCTCTCTCTCTCTCTCTCTCCTTCTTCTCTGTTTAACTCTGACTTTCAAATAAAAATAAGCCTTTAAAAAAATTATAACACCAGCAATTAGAAAAGAGGAAAATGATATAGATTTTATTGAAAGTGCTCCATGAGAGCATACAAATAATGACAGATGGGCTCCTATTGCTGGATCCAACAAAAGTAATTGATGTGAGATAGCACTTACATCAAAATAAAGAGAACTAACAGATACCCAGAGGCAATGATCTCAAAAACATAGTGGTATAATATTACAAGATGGGATTCTTTCTGGTTACTTTGCCATCAAAAGGAGATAGAAATGGCTGAAAAAATGAATTTGAAGGCTTGAAAGTGAAAATTCTGAATTAAATGCTACAATCAAGAAGCAAGCTAGAACAATGTAATAGCTTTAGAATATATTGCTTATCTAAGTTTGAAGAAATTTGACCATGACAAGATTGAAATTAAGTGAATATGAAGTTGGAGAGATTAGTTTGCATGGAGATTTAAAAATCAGGTTGACACTGCTATTCACAAAAATATGCTGAAACTTTAGGTGGGTAATCTTATAGCAAACTGGAAAGTGCATCTACAAAATGCTTACTTTGGAGACAGAACCAAGTTCTTCGACAAGAGTCATTACTGATGAAAACACAAGAAGAGAAGTGTTAAAAACTAGAACAACTGAAAACAGTTAAAACAAATAGTAGTAAACTTCAGATTCATGCAGAAAAGAATATAGAGGAATGTGATTAAGTAGCACAATAAAAATATAGGAATGAAAACAGAGTAAGATAGGAGACAAACCAGAATAAGTCAAACCATTTTTGCAGGCACAGCAGCATGTCAGGAAAAGTGGGAGAAATTAAGAGAGAATAATACTTCCTCGGGGAATCATATCAAATTTATAATTAAAGATCAGGAATCTGAAGCCTCCAAAGTGATAAGTGTCCAAGAGCTTAATTCAACAGAATTTGAAAAGTAAAAGCAATCCAGAGTAGAAGAATGGAAAATTAGATCTTAGTTCCTAACTAAATTAAATAAGACTCACAGAAACCAAGATATTCCAATATTAAAATTAGCATGGAGAAGTGGCACAACTGAACGTTACTCAGGGCACCTACTGTGATTATTTCCTAGAACAAACTTTCTGTGCAAAGCCTAATCACATTTAGTGTTTAGTAGAAATTGTATTCAAAAAGGAACTTTAGTGCATTCTACTTCAAAGTCACATCCTTCAAATAACAGCATTTACAATTTGGTTAACAAGGAGGTGATATTGTCAGCATTTAGAAGAAAAAAAATTTATTGACATTACTAAAAACATTCCATGAAAACAAACAATTAATGACAAATCGACTCCTAAATATGCAGTTCACAGAAGAAATAGAAGTAATATGATGTCTAAATTAAATATAAGAAAACAAAAGTATACCAGGTTCTGAGGACATAGACTAGCCTATGTACTACAATAGGCAATTCACTTGTACACCGTGTCATTTATAGACATAGCTGACATTGATTAAGACAAAAAAATCACTCAAAGACTACATTACTGGGCACACTTAGGACCAGCTCAAAGCAACAAGCCAAGTCATAACCTTATACCAGCTAAACCATAAAGCTTCTTACAATGAAACCTACTCCATAAGTAGGAGGCATGAATAAGGCATGAATACACCAGAGGAATACACCAGAGGGAATACACCTAAGGATACAGGAAACATGAAGAAGCAAAAGAACACAATACTCCTGCTAAATTACATCCTGAACTGAAGGAAATCTACAAAATGGCATATATAGAAGTCAAAATATTGATGGTAAACAATGAGATGCAGAATAACAAAGATTAAAGAAATTAGGAACTCAATGAGTGACATTAATAAAAAATATTATTAAAGAGATAGAATTCATTAAGAAAAATCAAATAGAAATTTTGGAAATGAAATCTTCAAATAAAAGAATACAACTGAGAGCTCTAATAACAACAGACCAAATAGAGGGAAGAATTTCTGACCTCATGGATAAGAATTTTGAAATAACCCAATCATACAATATGGAAAAAATTCAAAAGATAGAAAAAAGTCCATAGGTACTCTTGAAAGAGAAGAAAAGGAAAGAGGCATTGAGAGCATACTAAATGAAATATAGTTCAAAATTTATGGGGTCTTCTAAGAGACATGAGCACCCAGATACAGGAAGGTCAAAGAACCCCTAGCAAACTCAACAGAAAAAAGGTCTTCTCTAAGGCATGTCATTGTCAACTGTCAAAAGATAAAGACAAGGAGGGACTCCTAAAGACAATGAGAAAAAAGTGTTATATGTAAGGAAAACCAATTAGATTAACATCAGACTTCTCGGAACAGGCCATCAAGGAGAGAGGCGCCTTTCTCTGAAGGGAGGAAGGAACCTCCACCGTGACACGGCCTTAACTAAACAAGTTCAGAGTCGGTGAACTCAAGGGACTTCCATAGCCTAGACAGCTCATAGCAAGAGTCTCGGGTGATTGCTGACGTCATAAATAAGAGTGCCAATTGTTAAATCAACAACGGAAGTCACTGGGTACATGCTCCCCATGTAGGATCTCTGTCCTTAATGTGTTTTACTATGAAACTTAAAAACACTACTAGTCGAACAATACCCTATACCTTGTGCAGTTGTGTGAATGCAGCCTGTTGAAATCCTTGCTTAGTATATACTAGGTTGATCTTCAGTATATGAAGGTAATTGAAAATGAAACTCAATAAAGGGTGGGATGGGAGAGGGAGAGGGGAGGGCCACGGGAGGGAGGGAGGTTGGGGGGGAAGCCACAACAATACAAAAGCTGCACTTTGTAAATTCACATTTATGAAATAAAAAAATAAAAAAGGAAAAATATAAAGAAAAAAAGAAAGATAAATGTCACACATTTTCTCTCATATTTGGAAGCTCATATACAGAGTATAAAAATTGCATGTATAACATACTGTTTGGTACATGACAATATACCCTTCTTCACTTTGTGATCATTGTCATAAATCAAACATTATGTAATATCAATATCCTTGTTCAAAAGAAAAAGTAGTATATAATATCCACAATTATTATAAAGCATTTTAACAAAAAAACGCATTTCTCATTTTGAAATTATGAAATAAAAGCAAATCAAACAATTCATCAAGATTCATGTGGGTTATCGAAGTTTAAGGAAGCAAGTACCAAAACAAATATCTTTACTTTAGCATTGAAGCGTATTGAGGGAAGAGGAACAGAGGTAATAGACAGAAATAATCCACATCATTAATTCTGGAAATTCTATAGTAATGTGCAGCAATTCTCATAACAGTGATGACTCTACTGCTCCTACTAGAAAAAGCCTCTGTGTATGTGTTTACTGGCTAGTCATCCTATGAGTGTCTTTTCTCATATTTTTACCTGTCATGTCAACAAATTAAAAAATTACACTATATACAAATTTGAAAAAGATTTATTTAGGGGATAGCACTGTGGTGCAGTGGGTTGAAGCCCTGTTCTGCAGCACCAGCATCCCACATGGACGCCAGTTCAAGTCCCAGCTGCTCCACTTCCTATCCAACTCCCTGCTAATGCACCTGGGAAAGCACTGGAGGATAGACCAGGTCCTTGAGTCCTTGCACCCATGTGGGAGACCCCAAAGAAGCTCCTGTCTCCTGGCTTTGGATCAGCTCAGTTCCAGTCGTTGCAGCCATTTAGGGAGTGAACAGGTGGATGGAAGACTTCTCTTTTGCTGTCTTTGGCTCTACCTGTCTCTGTAACTCTGTCTTTCAAATAAATAAAATAAATATTTAAAAAGGTCGTTGACTATGACCCTATCGGAATAAGATCAAAGTCGGCGAACTCTAAAGGCTTCCATAGCCTTGGAAACTCATGACTAGAGCCTAGGGAGATTACTGACGCCATGAACAGGAGTGTCAAATTGTTAAGTGAGCAACAGGAGTCACTGTGTACTTAAATCTCATGTGGGATCTGTCCTTAATGTGTTGTCCAATGTGAAGTGATGCTAAAACTAGTACTGAAACAGTATTTTTACACTTTGTGTTTCTATGTGGGTGCAAACTGATGAAATCTTTACTAAGTATATTCTGAATCGATCTTTTGTATATAAAGATAATTGAAAATGAAAAAAAAAGAAAACCTGGTGTTAAATTGGAAATGGCATAGAAAATTAATTAATTTTTTAAAAATATCATGTAGGATCTCTGTCTTTAATGTGCTGTACACTATTATTTAATGCTATAACTAGTACTCCAACAGTATTTTTTCACTTTGTGTTGCTATGTGGGGGCAAACTGTTGAAATCTTTACTTAATATGTACTAAACAACAGGAGTCACTGTGTACTGACTCCTCATGTGAGATCTCTGTCCTTAATGTATTGTCCAATGTGAAGTAATGCTATAACTAGTACTCAAAGAGTATTTTACACTTTATGTTTCTTAATATATACTACATTGATCTTCTGTGTATAGAGAGAATTGAAAATGAATCTTGATGTGAATGGAAGGGGAGAGGGAGTGGGAGATGGGACGGTTGCAGGTGGAAAGGAAGTTATTTGGGGGGAAAAAGCCATTGTAATCCATAAGCTGTACTTTGGAAATTTATATTTATTAAATAAAAGTTAAAAAACAAATAAGTAAATAAATATTTAAAAAATAAAAAAGTAAATTGGAGGAGAAATAAATATTATCTAAATAAGCCAAAACTGAGAGAATTCACCACCTCCAGACCTTATAAGCCTTACAAGAAATTCCAAAGGGCATCTTGCATTAAAAGTAAACATCATGAAAACCCATGACACCACCAAATCACTAATAGAAAAAGTAAAAACATCATCCTATCAGCAAGAAGACAGATCTTAATTCTCATCTAGCAATACTAAACTTGACCATAAATGGGTTAAATTCACCAAAAGACTAAGGTTGGCTGAATACATATTAAAAATCACCCCACTATAGTTGCCTACAAGAAACTCACTTTACAAAGATACACACAAACTGAAAATGGAGGGTTAAACCAAAAACAAGCAGGTGTAGGCATCCTGATATCAGATCAAACAGACTTCAAATCAAAAACTGTAAAAAGATAAAGAAGAACATTACTCACAGTTCTCGCTATGAGGCCTGTCCTAGAGCCACATTGTTCTGGAAATCCTAATCATAGTTTAGTGTTCAATAGAAATCTTATTTATTTTTATTTTTATTTTTTTTTATTTTTTTAAAAATCATTCATGTCTATCTCAAGACCACAATCTGAAGATTACAGCATGGACAATGATTTGACCAAGAACTGCAGGAATTAAACAAAAGTTTTACAATAAAAATAGATACTGCTGCTACTGCATTTGAATCAGAATCCAATAAAACCACTAGGGTCTTCTGAGGAGTCAGGTCTAGAGAAAAGATTGTGTCCCTATTTTATAGAAAAATCATTTCATCTAAAAGCTTATAAAGTTTTACTAACTTATAATGTTATAAATTTTATATAAGGTTATAAAATTTATAACATTTTTAAAAAGAAATTCAAAAGGCAAAGTATTTAGGAAACAGAATATGTTCTAACCATGAATATACAAGTTAAATATTTTCTTGAATGATTTAAAACCATGACCATCTCAAAAATTGATTAATGAAAAGCAAACTGTAAATGGAAATATAGGAAAAAATCCTGTAAAATAAGAAAAACAATAGAAATGGCACCTAAAGTACTGATAAATTATTTGGTTTAGCTAAGGCAAATAAAACAGCTCACATCAGGCAGGGGGAATCATTAGAAAGATGATAAACTTATTGCTTGTTGATGTTTTATTTGACTCCAGACGAAATATATATTTTCCTTTAAAGTCATATGTAGCCTCTGTATCTTGTAAGTCTGTTGAAATTCTTAGTAGGAAATGAACATCAAAATACCTTTTCATCTTTGATGGTTTTTTTCTTCCCATTATTTTATAGCATATCTTTTATCAATAATCACAAATATACCATTTCTTTGTTTATCTATAAGACCGAAAAGACTTTATAAGAAGGTAACTAAATAATTGCATTCCTTGGAATTATTGCTGAGATATATTTAATATGAGAAATTTTTTTTATTTTTTTTAATTTTATTTAATGAATATAAATTTCCAATGTACAGCTTATAGATTACAATGGCTTCCCTCTCCCATAACTTCCCTCCCACCCACAACCCTCCCCTCTCCCGCTCCCTCTCCCCTTCCATTTGCATCAAGATTCCTTTTCAATTCTCTTTATATACAGAAGATCAATTTAGTATAAAGATTTCAACAGTTTGCACCCACATAGAAACACAAAGTGAAACATACTATTGGAGTACTAGTTATAGCATAAAATCAAAATGTACAGCACATTAAGGACAGAGATCCCACATGAGGAGCAAGTGCACAGTGGCTCCTGTTGTTGACCCAACAAATTGACACTCTAGTTTATGATGCCAGTAACCACCCTAGGCTGTCGTCATGAGTTGCCAAGGCTATGGAAGCCTTCCAAGTTTGCCGACTCTGATCATATTTAGACAAGGTCATAAAAGACAGAGCGAGGATAGTAACCAATGATCCTAAGAGTGGCATTTACCAGGTTTGAACAATTATACAGCATTAAGTGGGGAAGAGGACCATCAGTACACACAGGTTGGGAGTAGAGCCATTGGTGGTAGAGGTTATGATTACGAAGGAATGAGGCCCAAGTACGCTAGACAGTGTCTAGAACAAAGGACAGAGTCATTATTAGAGGAGCTAAGAAAGGTGCTGTCTAAGCTACAATTAAGTTTTCTGATTGAGAGGCAAATAGAACCTGATAGAAGGGGCTTGATAATAATCTGTTGGGCTTTAGGCCTTGTAAATTCAGAGGCCCAGACCTACCTATCTCTTCACATGGGGTACATCCTAAGGGAGGTGTGAACCTCCTAGGGGAAGGCACTCTGTTGACTTTCATTACTTGGCTGGCCTGGGAGGAGAGCTGGCCAGGTAAAGGCAGGTGGCATCTCTAACAAGAAATTTACAGTTCTGCCTGCAATGTTGCTGACCCTACTTGACCATCCCCTCAGCTGCAGTGGTCACTTTGGAAGTTGGGCTGAGTGAAGGGCTTTTCAGCTTAGAGCCAATAAGATCTGTGGCTCTGACCTGGGCATCCTTCGACTCCAGGGCAGGTCCATTTCCAGTGATCCAACTCTTGGCAGAGCTGCCAGGGCTCTTCACAAGCTGACTTCTGCTGAAGCCCAGGCTTACCACATTGAAAGCCACTGCAGTGGACTGGCCTGTTGGGTCTCCTTGAGGGCAGATCACTGTACAGATCAGCCATTAATAGGCCTGCCACCCATTGCTTCTGATGCCTAGCTTTCTTTTCCTCCTGGTTTGTGTTAAAGCAGACCAGAGGATCCAAGTCAAGGGAGTGCCCAAGTCCCATCTCTAATCTTCAGTGGCCTTAACTACAAGTCTATAGTTACAGGCATGTTCTGTAGTAGTTTTTCTAAGGTAGACAATGCCCATGAGGAAAATTATATTCTCACTTTAAAACTTTCTTTCCCTTTGGTCTGAAAGGGAGGTTTTTTCTATTTACTGTATACTTCGCTGATGGCGAAGTAAATCTAGCTATGAGATTATTATTTAAGTTCTTATTTTGGCTACGCTATTACAGAAAAATGTTAGCCATCTCTTTTATAAGGTCTAAAGATTAAATTGTGCATCCTACAGATTCCTTCATAATAGAAGTAGTTTCCTACCTTGAAGAGAATAGAGAAATGAAAGAACAAGTTGGGCTTAGAATAGAGAAATGAGGGAGCAAGTCCTAGATCGCTTGCTGACAATAGCAATATCACATGAATACTTAGCAAATAGTTTCATCCACTAGATAACAACTTAAGAAAACATTTACCAGAAGGTCCAATGCCTTCTATAAATTTTAAGAATCATGTATTTGGAAACACCTCTTAAATATCTAACATGGTGCAGTTTGTTTAACCAGTAAACTTAAGCACAACCATATAAAATGTTTTTAGTTTCTTTCTACCAACAAGTTTAAAACATATGATACACAGATTCAGGTCACACAAATTAAAATGTATCTTTGATTGATTTTAGCAGCTTAAATTTATGGACAATCTTATCTATAAGCCATTTAAAATAAAACTCTTAATAAAATTTCCCCATGTGGACATACAATATGTACACACATATAACATAACATAATAGACCAATATAGCAATTTTAATAATAGCTTTTAAAATCTGTAACTCTTTTTGTAGATTGCCAATTGATTTGAATTGCTTTTTTTTTTTTAGTAACCTCAGTTAACCATACTTCCTCTCAGTTGGTACTGTTAATACATTATTGGCTTCATCTGTTTATAGAGCCATCCCAAAGTACTGAATACAATAGAAGTGGCTGGAAAAAGTCCATAGGAACCTATAGGAGGACAGCTAAACACAGAACCAACAAGGCTTTAGTTTTATGAGCAGCAAATCATATATAACTGTGGATGACAAAAGACTTTAAGTTGCCATGTTTAAAATTATAAACTCATCAACCAACAAGAGGCACTTGCTTACTTCACAGTATTTTTGAAAGCACCTGTAGGATTTTACAAGTATTTAACCCTTTAGGCCTCTAGGGCTTTCTCGTTAAGATAACTATCATGTCTAGTAACACAAGATCATTAGACTTTTTAATTCTCAAACATTTGTATTAATAGCATTTTCCATTATAGAAACTAAAAGTTTGGTACCACATCACATCTTGACAGTACTTCTAATATAATCCAAATAGCCTGATTAGTTGGTGTCTCTATAAGATGAGAGACATAGGTCCTTTGATTTTTTCAGTTGGGCCTCAAACTGGAAAAACCAAAGTCCAAGATTTACTGGAAATTTTAGGGACCAGATTGTTTGAAACTTTGATTTTTTGAATGCCTGTCAAGAATGCCAAGTAGGCTCAAAATCCAAAATATCTGGTTGAAATAAGATTCCGTAAAATCATGAGATAACATAGACCAAATGTGATCATTGTTACAAGGTGATTATTCAAATCTTTGAAAATAAGCACATATTTAAATAACCCATAGCTCTTAATAAAAATTCAGCTGTTTTTGAACAATTAGAATTTAACAGACATCAAGAGAACATAATAGATTACTTTAAAACATTGCTTTAACAGAGCATCAGAGTTTAATTCTATGTCAAAGAGAAATTGAGCTTCCTGCGATCTTTTGCTGTGAGGTTTCCTTCCTTTACCTTCTTTCATATTGGTGACCATGTTTCTGTGTTTCTGTGTGTAACACATCTTTAAGCATCTTTTGCAGGGCAGGATGAGTGGCAACAAATTCTTTCAGTTTCTGTTTGCTATGAAAAGTCTTAATTTCATCTTCATTCACAAATGAGAGCTTTGCAGGATAGAGTATTCTGGGCTGGCAGTTTTTCTCTCTTAGTACCTGGGCTACGTCTCGCCATTCCCTTCTAGCTTGTAGGGTTTCTGATGAGAAGTCTGCTGTGAGTCTAATTGGAGATCCTCTAAGAGTAATCTGACGTTTCTCTCTTGCACCTTTTAGAATCTTTTCTTTATGTTTCACTGTGGTGAGTTTGATTACGATGTGTCGTGGTGAGGATCTCTTTTGGTCATGTTTATTAGGGGTTCTATAAGCTTCCTGTACTAAGATGCCTTTGTCCTTCTCCAAACCTGGGAAATTTTCTGCTAGTATGTCAATGAAAATGCCTTCTAATCCTTTCTCCCTCTCCATGCCTTCAGGAACTCCTAGAAACCGAATGTTGGGTTTTTTAATAGTATCCTGTAGTTTCCCAACAATATTTTTTAGATTTCTAATTTCTTCTTCTTTTCTTTGGTTTGCCTGTTTCCTTTCCTGTTCTCTGCCTTCTAAGTCTGATATTCTCTCTTCTGCTTCGCCCATTCTGTTTTTAAGGCTCTCTAATGTGTTTGTCATTTGATCTATTGAATTCTTCATTTCATTATGATTTCTCGTCACTATCACCGTTTCTTGTTCTACTAGTTGTTTCATTTCATTTTGATTCCTCCTTAATATTTCATTTTCACGAGAGAGATTTTCTATCTTGTCCATTAAGGATTTCTGTAGTTCAAGAATTTGTTTTTGAGAACTTCTTAATGTTCTTATCAATTTTTTGAGATCCGCTTCTTGCATTTCTTCTATCTCATCATCTTCATAATCTTGAATTGGGGTGTCTTTTTCATTTGGGGGCGTCATAGTGTCTTCCTTGTTCTTGTTACCTCGGTTTTTGCGTTTGTTGTTTGACATGTTGGAGATATTTGGTTTCTTCACTGTGGTGTTTTTTCTTGTTACACTATGGCTCTATATTAAGTGGACTGTCTGCTTTCGGTGGAGCCTTAGAGGCTTGAGATGAGTGTGGACTGAGAGCTCTGTTTGGTTCCTCAGGGTTGAGGGTGTGTCAGAGATGACACTCCCAAGTTAGGTGTGGTAAGTATCTTTCTTTCTTTCTTTTTTTTGATTCAAAAGGGAAGTAATTCCGCACAGCTGAACGTAATTGGAGGTAGTTAGCAGGCAAATGATATACCCACAGGAGGCAGAGATTGGAAGCTCTCTCCCAAGGACCACACAGGGAATCTCTGCTGCCCTCAGTGTGGGCTCCAATTCTCCTGCAGTCTCCCACTGGGTTGCCAAGTTAGATCCTAATCTGTTATTTCACCCCTCCCCCTGGAGTCAGGTTTTTCTGCTAGGCTCAGGGCCGGTGCAGACCTGAGGTCGCCCTGCTTATGATGTATGTCCAAAATGGCGCCTTCTCTTTGTCTTGCTAGCCTTTGAGGGGTGAGTGTTGGAAGAGAAACTCGTGTCCGTATCGGTCACTTTTTTTTTTCCTCTCTCTCTTCTAGTTAGCCTCGTGAACTTTTCCCCACGGAGTTTCAAGCCTCATTCCCTCTAGTCTCCTCTTTCTTCTTGCCTGCTGGTGTCTCGGGCTATTGAGGTTTGGCTCACCTCGCGTTCCAGCGCTGGTGTTTTGAGTCCGCCGCTGGTGTCCTGAACTTGGGCTCCCACGCTCTCCAGGCAGGTCCACTGTGAATCACTAGTTCCAGAAGGGTTTCCTCTGCTGTTTCTTCCCCTACTCTTCCTTGACCCTGCGGTAACTCCACTTTTATTAACCTGTCTCAACCCCCGGACTAATAGTGTGCTCCCTTCCTATTCCGCCATCTTGCCGCTCTCCTGAATATGAGAAATTAGTTTGATATATTCTTATGAATTAGGACTTCTTTTTTTGGTGCCAACAGTAGTGATTAACTTTTTGAAACATATTTAGTAAATGCTGAAGTTGTGCAATTTGACACTATTTCCATGAGAAACCGATATAAGCTATTGAATACTGCTTTATAGGGCCCTAAATTTTAAGAGTGGTAAGTACGTGAAAATATAACACGGGGTTCATAATGCTCTGAGCTTCATCCTGGGGCAATTTAAAATGAGAACATTTATTTTTGTTCTCTCTGTTGAGACCAGAATGACATTAGACAACTATCTGTAACTTTACTCTCTCTAATCCTGGCAGGGGCCTGACAGTGACTACTTTTCTCATAAGTAAGCCACATTTGACTAGAAACTAATGAGCTAATAAAGGCTTGCTCATCAACAAACTTCAGTCAGTGGGATCAACTTGACATGCCCTGATGAGCAGAGTTAGGTGGGAAAGAAAAATAAACTCTGAAAACCAGCAAACCAAAAATAATTGTAATCAACACAACTACTTCGAATTGATGAATATAATCAAATTTCTTTCACAAACTATAAAGCAAAACACAATTTCTCTAAGAAAGGAATTTAGCAATGAGGTATACAACTTTTACTTTTATTACTTATTTCATTTGTAAATTGTTGATAGAACTGCACAACAACTTTGAAGGATTGCTCTGAGAATGAAGTATGATAAAAATGTTACTGATAAAAGTACTCAGCAACTATTAAAATAACATTAATGTTAAGTATGTGATTATAGAAGCTTTTTTGCCAATGCAGTGAATTAATAAGCAGTCAAAGTATTTTAAATGATTTGATAGCAAAGGGCCTAATTTGAATGCTTTCTTGAATTTTCCTATTTCTTTCTTTTAAAAAATAAACCCTACTTTTCAGCACTCAGAATGACTAGCTAGGAATATTCCCATTTGACTATCTTGCTATTTATGTTCTATGTATTAAATTTCCTATGTCAGAGAACCTTCTCAAAATCAAGAAACATTGATCCCTGTCTCATTTGACTGGTCAGTAGGAACAAAATCAATTCCCATTCTGTCAATAAAAGCTTCAGCCAACAGATTTGTTTGATCATGTATCTTTATTCCAAAATCCAAACAATGTAGCAAAAATATAACTAACTCTCCATTAATAACAAAATAGACTATATACTGTGAGCAGATAAAAAGGGCTTATTCATTTGGGGTGTCACAAATAATCCACTTTAAGCAGAAATTAGTTCTATTTTGGTGACAAGTAAAGGAAACAGGCCGTGCCGCCGCTCACTAGGCTAATCCTCCACCTGCGGAGCCAGAGCACCGGGTTCTAGTCCTGGTCAGGGCGCCGGATTCTGTCCCGGTTGCTCCTCTTCCAGTCCAGCTCTCTGCTGTGGCCCGGGAGTGCAGTGGAGGATGGCCCAAGTGGTTGGGCCCTGAACCCACATGGGAGACCAGGAGAAGCACCTGGCTCCTGGCTTCGGATCAGCACGGTGTGCCGGCCGCAGTGGCCGTTGTAGGGTGAACCAGTGGTAAAGGAAGACCTTTCTCTCTGTCTCTACCTCTCACTGTCCACTCTGCCTGTCAAAAATAATAATAATAATAGTAATAATAATAAAGTAAAGGAAACAGTATGAAGGTATAGTCTCCTAATAAAATTGCCTCCCTGAGAAGCAGTTTGCTAGGGCTTTCATTATAAAGGTTAAGGGAGTGCCTAGGTTATAGAAAATGAGGAGTGGGAGGGACTTTCCTCCTTAGAATATACATATTCATGAATTGTTTTTTTAAAAGCTGACTCAAACTGGTTTCTTGCAGCTTTAGCTATTCCTTGTTTGTGATGATCTGGCTCCTTCTGAGTATCATCGCATCATAAGCTTTCCTGGAACATTCTCTGAAAAACAAGCTCAAGCCAGTAAACTTCTAGATTCCCAGCCTGTGTTTCAGTTAACCTCCACCCCCAACTTTTCCCTACATCCTACACTCTTGTTTATGTTTGTACAATATTAATCCATTTGCCCTTACAAAAAGACAAACTGTGTGGGCATGTATGTCTTAATAATGGAGGGAAATTTTTGCAACCATACGATAATATAATGAGAGGTATATAACTGGAATTCTCACTCCAATAATATCCCATAACTTTAAGCTATATAAAACAAGGCAGGGAGGCAGAACAAATGAATTGAGTTTCCTCCTAATTCTACTATGATTTTTCATGTAACTCTGATAGTCCTCTGATGATACACACTGTGTCGAGACAGCTTTTCAGAGAACTAATGAAAACTCACCACTATAACCCAGACAGATCTTTACTTCAGGTCTCATCACCACATTCAAGAGCATCTACTGTTTGCTAATATATATCTTGCATATGTACATTTAGCATAATATATAAAAATGGTGTCAATAGCCTGATTCCCCAACTGATTTTTGCTTATTAACTTAATTACGGGTTTTAGGAATTATAGTAGTTCCCTTCACACAAGAGAACCTGGCAAATATTTGTTGGTAAAATTCATGATACTGACAGGATGTTTAAAAACAAAAAGAAAAATATTATTAACCTAAACAGAAAACAAACATAAATAAATAAAACTGGCCCAGACTATCCATTTTCTACATAAATATGAAACATAAAAATGCACATTCACATTTCAGTCTCCTTGAATATCCTGCCCCAAATTTTCTTTTTCCCTTAACTGATTTTTAAAAGCCACTGAATATCATTTGACCCATCTACCCTAAGTAAACATAAACCTATTAAATACAGCTAGACATAGATGAAATTACTTATTGGTTGTATTAAAGTTTATTTTACATTTGGAATGCAAACTGCATTCCATATATATTAGCTGCTATAATATTCTTGTTCTGTTACAATCGTTATTTTTGGTGTCTGAAAAGCAAATACCAATGTATTTCACTTTATATTCCTTCTTGTGCCTTTAGAGCCACAAATACAATAGATTAGAAAGTGGTTGATTCACTCAAAGAGTTCTTAAGTAAAGGAGTCTTTGTGAACAGACAAGTCTCCATACAGAAGCTTTAGGCCTTTAAAGACGTCCAGTTTCTCATTCTATTTCAATACAACCACAAAATAACAGACTACTGTCATATATTACCATACCTAAAGTTTTACTGTGGGAGATTTATTAATTTATTCATTGCCTTTCCAGGCATTTCCTACAAAGCAAATTGCGCTAAGGAACAACACTTTTTCTTACATTTTCTCAAAGAATGGCAATTTTACCACCTTCATCCCTTAGGCAAATGATATTTGTGTCACATGGAGAACTCCATACTATGCCTAGGCCAAGGGGCAAAACATCCTGCTATCCAGCTGAAGTGTTACCAAATCCAGCTAATAAAATTCATATGTATTGGAGTTTTTTATAAGATTTTGTATCTACATAGATTCAATTATGTTCAGGACTTAAACTGAGCTATGAGAAAGTTGCTGAATCTGATCCCATTATTCTGGTCTCTACAGAATTATTTTCCTTTAAGTTGAGTGATATAACTCTGGATTTTATCCAGAAACAGTATAGAAAATAGCCTATCAGAATCAATATTGTGCATTTGTTGAGAAATTTGAAATAATGCCTCTAGGTTTATTTTATATAAAGTTTCATTTTAAAAACTTTTTTGAGAATAAATACTGAAAAAGATTTTGCTTCAAATTTCATTCAAAAACATGGACAATTATGTAAACAACCATTTTTTTTCTTCTTTTTTAACACTTGGATAATCAAATCCGAAATCTCATGTCAACAGTAACACTTCTATGAAACCTGATGTGCCTAAAGTACACATTACATTTTCCCACATCAAATCTATTTCCATGCATATCTATTCTACTTTACATTTTCCATTTTTTCCTTCAATACATATTCTTTCAGTCACTTAATAGTGTCTGTAGAATGAAGCAATCTATATATCTTTATAAAGACGAAAGACGAAAAAGGACTTACTTATTTTGTTTTTTAAGATTTATTTATTTATTTATATATTTGAAAATCAGAAAGAGAGAAGGAGAGATCCTCCATCTGGCCGAAGCCAGGAGCTAAGAGCTTCAGCTGGGTCTCCCATGTGAGTGACAGGGGTCCAAATACTTAAGCCATATTCTGCTGATTTTTCCAAGCCATTAGCAGGGAGCTCTATTAGAAGTGGAGCAGCGAGTACACAAGCTGGCACCCATATGGAATGCTGGTATCTCAGGTGGGGCCCTTACCCGCTCAATCACAACATTGGCCTGCTATTTATTTCTTAATGAGAATTGTCTAGCCAGTAAGTTTGTTGTTTTTTATTTTGTTTTGTTTCTGATAAAAACCTGGCATGTGAACAAATCAGTAAGCAGAGAAGTAGAAAATAAAGGGTATGTACTTGTGGTATCCAGCAGGAAGCTTCTAGGATAGTCCCCTAAATATAATCTTCCACTCCTGGCATTTGTGCCTTTTTATAATTTACAGTGGAGTCAAGCTGGGACTGTGGCTTATATATAGCAAAGACAATAGGTATTATCTGTGACTGGGTCACTTGCCATGCTAGGAAACTTACACTCTTACTTGCTTGATGAGACACGTTGCCATGCTGGAGAGATCCACACAGCGAAGAACTGAAGTGATCCCCAGCTCACAGCCATCAAGAACTCTGGGAATTCGGTGTCATCATCCTCAAGATACAGAGTCCTAACATGAACCATTAAAGTAAGCTTGCAAATGGATTTGTTCCAGTCACCACTGTGCTCACAATTTGTTAGAGACCCTGAAGCAGAGGATCCAGCCCACCATGCTCAGATTCCTTACCCTCAGGAACTGTGAGATTGTAAATGTGGGTTTGTTATTAGCCAAGGTGTGATAATTTGGTAAATAGCAATCACTAACTAATATGGAGAAACATTCATATATTTGACTTACCTTCCTTCCCACATGACCTTCTTGTTTTTTTTTTCCCTTCAGTCACTTTTACACACTTAAGTTAACGTCTACCTTCCCACCTAACATTCCCCAAGAGAAGTATTCCATTACTCTTGTAGATCAGAATGGGAGGAGGTCAAACTTTTATATTACCTTTGAGCTGGCGTGAGGGCATAGAGATGGTTAGGGATATTCTCTTGCTGTTTGTCCTGCAATGTTTGGAGGTTATCTGGAAAAGATTGTCCTGCACAGTTCAGAGCACTGGTCATATCATTCAATGCGATAGTCTGGAAGTACTGCTTCATGACCATCTAGAGCTAGATTATTTGTATTCTGTTAAAGATAAAATGGACAAGAACATTAATGGCACATGGCCCACAGAGAAATAGTAAGAATGTAGAAGTTACAGAGCCAGGGATGGGCAATTTAGCCAGTATTTTTATAAACAAATATTGAGCCCAAAATCCCAAGCTTGTTCAGTCTAATCCTAGAGTTGTTTGGCCTTGTTCAAGAAATATTGAACATGTTTTTTTTGTTTGTTTGTTTGTTTTTTTTTTTTTTTTGACAGTGGACAGTGAGAGAGAGACAGAGAGAAAGGTCTTCCTTTGCCATTGGTTCACCCTCCAATGGCCGCCGCGGTTGGTGTGCTGCGGCCAGAGCACCGCGCTGATCTGATGGCAGGAGCCAGGTACTTATCCTGGTCTCCCATGGGGTGCAGGGCCCAAGCACTTGGGCCATCCTCCACTGCACTCCCAGGCCACAGCAGAGAGCTGGCCTGGAAGAGGGGCAACCGGGACAGAATCCGGTGCCCCAACCGGAACTAGAACCCGGTGTGCCGGCGCCACAAGGCGGAGGATTAGCCTAGTGAGCCACGGCGCCGGCCGAACATGTTTTTTTAACCTACCTAGCTTAGCCCCTAAAAATCATTCTTCTTAGAGCATGGCAAAAACATCCCTTTGGGCAGCAGTTAGCATGCCTAAAACTCACCTGTTTGGAAGGATGATCACAGCCAAAGAGTTTATTTGATTTTGGAGGGTGGAGATGGATGCTGCGATCTGGGTATTAAGTCCATTTAGTTTCATGGAGAGGTTAACAAAGATGTTGTTGCTGAAAACTATAGCAGTTGTTCCCGTGGTGAGCCCTGCCGCCCCAACATGGACGTTGATCCCACCAGGATGAGAGGGCAGGGGGAAACTCTTTTTTGAAGACCTAAGAAATGGTATATAAGGGAATTGGTATGGGGGAACAGCCATTGCCAGTGGATATAACAGGTAAGACACAGACAATGTTGATAATAACTGGACAATGTTGATAATAACTAATTGGCCCTAGCCAATTAGTTGATAAGCATTACTAGGTTTAAGTTCCACAGACAAAGTACACCCCTCCTGTAGGAGAGAGACATCCTGATAGGTGATGTATACTAAATTGGAATATTTGATTAACAGTATATTTGAAGTCTGTAAAATGAAAGATGTTTTACCTAGTGGACTAAAACAAGGCATGTACTCTAGGAGGCATTATTTGTCTGATCTTTCAAGAACAATGCACACTGGGTGGTTTCAATGATAACCCAGGCCACTTTTCCTTCTTTATGAATAAGGGGACAATTATATATCCCTATGCTGCCCCAATAGGAATTGATCATCAGAGCTAGATTCTACATGACAGAACTTTTCCCTTGAAAGCTTCCAGTATAATTAAGCTGCTGTGTCGTAAATATGTTTGGTGGCAATGAGATATTAGAGTGGAGCAAGAGGGTTGAAAGGACAATGTTCAGTTATTAGTGTTTATTGTGACTGTGAAGTTGCAGAATTATTTAAGGATCACACAGGATATTCCTGGGAAAATTCAGGCAAACAGAGGAGAAGGGGGCTATAGTTTTTAGGGTGAACTGTGTATAAACAGTTTCCATAACTGGGTTTGATAGGGTTCCTTTTTTAACTGTTGCATGTCACCCTGATACTCAGTAGAAGTTAAATAATATATGAATGCTTCAGACTGACCCCATTCTCAGAGAGGTTGGTCTTGCCTCTCTGGATGAGCCCCATGCTTCTAAACAAATCCAGCAAAAATGGCCATAAGAAGAGTTATATAATAAGCACACTGTACCTGTAGTGGCCTAATAAAGGGTGAAACATTATCTAGGAGAACAGATTGGAAGCATATTGGCATAAAGAGAAAAATAAGACTGCGTCTTTCCTTATTCAGGCTCCTTTGAATGAATATGCATAAATCTTCTATGGGCTCTATTGACCAAGGCCATTTTGGTCCAAAGTCTTCTTGGTCTTCAGAGCAGCATGGCTTTATCTGTATATAAAATGGGTCCAGCTGGAGAGTCCAGATACCCTTACTGCTGTTGTTGTGGAAGTAAGACAGGGTCTGATACTTTCCGTGTAGCAGTGAGTTGGGACCTGGGATTGTTGTCATTCAATGTTTTAAGTAGAACTTGGGTTTGGATTTGTATAAACGTGATGGACTGGTATCCTGGCACAAGTGAAACATGAGGTCTCAGATTGCCTTTTGAAATTGAATTACAAAAATAACCTATTTAGCAGTATTATTTTTTCCTGTGTCTAGTAGGATGTCTTAATGCAAGAAAGGCCATTCACAAAGAGCCTCAAAGAGGATTAGAGAGAGCTGGGCTGTATCCTAATTCTGAGCAGGGTAATGGGAAGAACTAAAAGACAGTTTTGATTTGTTTCCTGACAAAGAGGTTTTTTTGTTTGTTTATTTTTTCTTTGGTTGGTTTCGGGTTTTTGTGATTGTTGTTGTTTGTTTTAATTTAGGATATGGTTGACCTTTTCTATTTTACCAGAAGTCTGAGATGTCCAAGTGAAGTAAAGCTATCAGGTTATATGTAAGGCCTTGCAAATCCCCAACATAACCTGGGAAGTAAAAGAAATCCCATTATTGCTTTGTAGTAAACTTGGGAATAACTTCCTTTAGGAGTTGACCACATCCTGAACTCTTTCAGTCCTGGTTAGGAAGGCTTCTACCCATCCAATAAAGGTATCTATGAGAAAGAATAGATATTTTTAGCTTTGACAGAGTAGCATCTGTATAAAATCTATTTGCCAATCTTCTCCAGAGTAATCTTAAATCTTCTGCATGTGTTTATCAAAGGATAGAGGTCCAGAAACTTGAGTATTCCTAATAATGCAAAAACTCCACTTTTGGTAAACTATAGTTTTTATCAGGCCATTTTCAGGAAACAATTCACCACACAGCTCTGTAAGTTTGTCTCCCAAAATGGCAGGAATCATGCAATTCTTCTATAATTTTACATTGTAATGCCTGAGGTATATCTGTAATTGCCTCTTTGTGATACCATCCTTCCTTTCTCTGCATGTATCCCTGCTCTTTGGCCCAGACACCTTCCTCTAGAGTGCAGTGAGAGATTGAGGTTTCCTTTGAGACTGTTGGGATTAAAGGGCATAAAATGTCACACTGAGTAGTGGCAACCTTTTTATGCATTGAGTCTGTAAAAGAGTTACCAAAAGAAATGCCATCAGACCCTTTTTTACCTCTGCAGTGTTTGATTGCAATTTCTCTGAACAGATTTACTGCTTCAAAGAGTTTGAGAATCTGAGATCCATACCTGATAAGCGTGTCTTGGCTGTCAAGTATGTCCCCTCTCCAGATAGCTACAAAGGCATGTAAGGCTCCTAAGGCATGTTTTTTTTTTTTTTTGTTTTGTTTTGTTTTGTTTTGTACTTGCCTATTTTTATTGCCCTGGTTAAGCTAATCAGTCCTACTAATTGAGTCAGTGTTCCTGGGGAAAGAGCACTGGCTTCAGTAACTTGCTGTGGTATGACTACTGTGAATTCCTAAGCCGGTCCCATCTTTGCTAAAGCTGCTCCCATCTATGAACCAAACCTCATCTGCACTGCAGAGGCATTGGTTTTTAGGTCACTTCTGCCAGCTAGGTAGTCTCAGTAAAAGGATGAAAGGGACCATTTTCCCCTGAAACTGACATTAAGGTTCTGCATTTAAGGTGAAGTACTGTGTTACTTTCATCTGAGGATTTTCAAGGAGGAGGATCTGGCGTTTTAGTATTCTGCTGCCTATCAGTCAATGAGAGCCTTTTTTGTTTATTTTATTTTTATTTTATTTTTTGACAGGCAAAGTTAGACAGTGAGAGAGAGAGACAGAGAGAAAGGTCTTCCTTCCGCTGGTTCACTCCCCAAATGACCACTACGGCCAGTGCGCTGCACCGATCCGAAGCCAGGAGCCAGGTGCTTCTTCCTGGTCTCCCATGTGGGTGCAGGGAACCAAGCACTTGGGCCATCCTCCACTGCCTTCCCAGGCCACAGCAGAGCGCTGGACTGGAAGAGGAGTAACTGGGACAGAACCTGTGCCCCAACCGGGACTAGAACCTGGAGTACCAGAGCCACAGATGGAGGATTAGCTTAGTGAGCCAAGGTGCTGGCCGCCTGTTTGTTTTAGTAGGGCGTTTATCTGATATGAGGTACAAAGGATGATTTCTTCCCCTAGTATTGTTTTGGAGTCCTCCTCTGTCAGAAAGGAATCAGCCACTATTACCCATATGCAGTGAGGCCATTCTTATGCAACCATGTGCAGTTTTAGAAAAGTAAACAACAGGTCACTTAACCTTTCCCAAGTCCTGACTTACTATTCCTAACATAACCATCTACCCCTTGCTAACATATAGCTGATAAAATTTATCTGGGGTTGGCGACCCTAGCCCAGGGGACCTAGTCATTCATGCCTTTAACTAGGTAAAGTCTGTGTTTAGTTCTCTTTCCCAAGAGCAGCCCCTGTTCTAGCTTGCTGCTATGAACATGATACAGGAGCTTTGCTGTTTCCCTGTACCTGGGGAACTGTAATCTGCAGCATCCTATTAGTCCAAGAAATGCTCAGAGCTACTTTAAAGTTGTAGGTGTAGGAATTTGTTGGGTAGCCTGTATGCTCTCTGGGACCAGTTTTTTTTTTTTTTTTTTTTTTTTTTTTTTCCATAGGGGTGAGAATAAGCCCTGAATGTTTTCTTCTTTGTGGACCAGCTGTGCTTCATGGACACCTGATAGTCATGTTCTGCCAGGAAATTAAAGGTACTAGTTAAAAGCCCAAAATTGGAGTCTCAGTGTGGGGACAAATGAGAAAGTCTTCTACATATTAGATCATTTTCTCACCCCACACCCCTCAAGAGATAGGGCCTTGAGATCCTTTATAAGGGTCTATCCTAATAGGTGGGGGATGTTTCCTAAACCCTTTGGCAACACTATCCAGGCTAACTGTTGCTTTAAGTCTTATTTGCAAACCTATTCACAGGTGAATAGGAACCATAGGAGGAGTACATAGGAATCTAAAAATCAGCATTCTTAAGAGCTAAGACTTAAAACTGTTAGGTAGGATGTCAGAAATGAGCTTATGTGTGTGTGACAGAGGCCTAAGGACTTGACATAAGTCCAGCATCTGCATCTCAAAGTCATCCTGAGAACCTTCCAGGTACAGCCCAGTATCTGCACTTCAAACGTCCTGCCCCTTCTACCAGATAACCATCATTCCTCTAAGGTTCCTCTAAGGTGGGGTGATAACAGCCAGGCTTCCCCCTGTCTGATAACTCAGGGTGCAGGGGACTCAGAAAGGAATTTTTTGTATTTACATCAAACAAGTCCTTTGTTCGAGAGGAGGAGAGGAAGAGAGGGAGGGAAGGCAAGACCCATCCCCTTAAAAACCCCAGCCTAAATGTAAACTGCACACTCTCTCTCAGGTCCTGTCTGGAGAGGTACCCATCGTTCTCACAGATGTCCCTACCCTAATAAACCTTGCTATTTTGCTTTCCACTACTCTCTGTCTCATGCCTGAATTCTTTCTTGTGTGTAGACAAGGGCCCTTTGCTCCTCCAGTAACAAAACCACTTAGTCTCAGGAGGTATATCCCCTAAGATTTTTTTTTTAATTAAACTTTTATTTAATGAATATAAATTTCCAAAGTACAGCTTATGGGTTACAATGGCTTCCCCCTCCCAAAACTTCCCTCCCACCCACAACCCTCCCCTTTCCCGCTCCCTCTCCCCTTCCAATCACATCATGATTCATTTTCAATTCTCTTTATATACAAAAGATCAGTTTAGTAGACCCCTAAGATTTTGTAAGGGTTTAGCATGATGGGGTAAATAGATATTACTCTTTCATTAATGACCTATAAATCTTGAACTAATCTATATTCTCCATTTTTCTTATTTACTGGTAGAATACTCATATTGCAAGGGGGTGTTAACAAACCCCTGCTGTGGCAATGTGTTGATTAGGGGTCAGAGGTCCTCTCTACTTTTGGCTTCATAAGGTACTGCTTTGAATTTTGGAAGCATATTAAGCTTAATAATCAGGCAAGCTTCTAAGGTACAGCCAGATATGTTAAATTATTAGATCCAGACTCGTGGTTGACCTGTAGATCTATATCTTCATGTTGCATACTAGAAGATCTAAGATTACATAAGGCAATGGTGGTAATTTGGCTGTCCTCATGTGTGGAGAAGGCACAGAACTCATGTGCCTGACTTTCTAATTTCCTTAGAGTGCCCCTTCCCAGCAGGAGTATGGGGCATTCAGTCATTAGCAAGAACTGTTGAGAAAATATGGTCCGGCTCCAGAGACATTTTAAGGAGAGCATGCATCTCCTAAGGAAGGCATCTCATTGATTCCCATTAATTGCCTCTCCTAGGAAGAAAGTTGCACCAAATAAGAGGTTAGAACACAGTGGGTGGTTCCCGAATCTAAAAGAAAATTCATTTTCCTACCAGCAGCCTCAAGGGTGATCTTAGGCTCTGTAACCTTAATAGCAATGGTCAGCCTGGGGCCATGAGTATTGAAGAAGAGCTTCCTTAGCCTAGGGTCAAGAGGATCTGCAGTTCCAACCCTGGAGTCTTTCAACTCTCAAGGCAATTCTTTTTCCAGTGACTCCATTTTTAGCATGACTTTTGTGGGGATCCGCTTTTGTTATTACAGCTGTTTGCTCCATGCCCTGGCTTCTCACAGTGATAAGAGGTCTGTTTGGGTGTTGACTGCCTTTGCCAGGTTTCTCTGGATCGGATCTCTGCCTAAAACAGCTGGCTGTCAGTTGGGCCTGCTACCTGTCTTTTCATTACTCTCTTGTCTTCATTCTGGTCACTGTTAAAGTAGGCTATGGAAGCAATCTTTTGGATAACAGTCAAGGGGGTGCTTAGTCCAATCCCTAATTTATGGAGCTTCATTCCAATATCAGAGGTGGCTTGAGCTAGAAATCTACCCTTTATCACTAGGTCCTCAGTGGTAGAATGAGGATCTACATCAGTTTATTATGTATGGGCCTTTTTAAGACTCTTAAAAAGGTAGTAGCACTTTCCCTGGATTCCTGTTCTGTTGCTAATTCATGAAAGTTTATTGACTGTGTCTTGCTGGTATGCAATCCTGCCAGTACACAAGCCATCATAGGATCCTGGCTACCTTGTCCTCTAGGAGTATTATAATCCAATTAAGGGCAATCCACTGGCATCCTTTCTAAAAAGGGTATCTTTGATTTTGACTTTGCAAAGCATTTGCATAATCACTGGAATGCTGTGTCACTGCTTGTTTTTCACTGTGAGTTAATTCGGTGCCCATGGGGAGAACTATGTCCTTGTAAAATTAAACATGGAAGTCACCTTTTACTGCTTTTTTATAAGTTTAAGATTTATTTATTTATTTGAAAGTCAGAGTTATGCAGAGAGAAGGAGAGACAGAGAGAGAGAGAGAGAGAGAGAAGTCTTCCATCCACTGGTTCACTTCCCAGTTGGCCGCAATGGCTGGAGCTACGTGGATCAGAAACCAGGAATTTTTTCCAAGTTCCTCACGTGGGGGCAGGGGCCCAAGGATTTAAGCTATTTTCTATTGCTTTCCCAGGCCATAGCAGAGAGCTGAATTGGAGCAGCCAGAACTCTAACCGGTATCCATATAGGATGCTGGCACTACAGGCGGTAGCTTTACTTGCTACACCACAGCACTGGCCCCTGTTTATAAGTTTTTAAGACTCACGATTAAAACTTCTTATCCCTCCTTTAATTTGGCTTAAGTATTAAATTGAAAAGTGGACTTGTATTTTGATAGGGTCATCCTTTCCTACTGCTTCCTGGAGGGTATATATTCCAATTATATTGAAGGTTATTGTCCAAGTCCCTCAGTGAGAGAGAGAAACCCCTGTATTGGAAGGGAAGGGTATAGGGCATTTTTAGCTTTTGTAGGGGCATTGTCCCAAGGTGTTCATTCCTTTGGCTCTGCCTCATGGTGGGCTTTCAGCAGTTGATTAAGTAAGGCTAGCATGTCTGGGTCTAGCCTACAACTCTAGCACAGTTCACAATTTTCTCTTAGTGCCACATTGGCCTTTACATAAAGGACTTCTTCCATTTACCGTGCCCACTGCAAAATAGATTTAGCTGTAAAATAGTATTATAAACTTAAGCACCCATGTTCTTGCCATGTTTCTTCGTTCAATAATTTATATTGTGGACAGACAGCATTACAGGAAAAATCCTTGTTTTTTTAAGTCTGTTTTTCAAACTATAGCCAATTTTTGAAATACATCCTAGTATCTGTATGCATGGTATAGTTGGTATCTCATCTGGAAGAGAATAAAAGAGAAATGGTGGGGATTGGGGGTAAACACGTGAAGTGAACCTGGAAGTCCCAGGAAACAAGAGGAACCAGGTACTCCTGTCTTGGCTTTCACTTGTGAAGAGCTAGCCTGGTTCATTACTTCTATGCTTCCATACTTAATTTGTCTTACTATGTAGCCTGATTGCATGTATCCCAAAAATCCCTTCATCTGGGGCCTTTCCTCCTATCTGGCTGCACCCCCTGCTTTTGATCCGTATTCTGACCTGGCAACACCTAGCTACTTAATGTTTACCTTACCTGAGCCTGTGTCCATCCATCACCATTAATAGGATAAAAGAATGCAGCCTGCAGTGGCCTGGAGGGCAGCTGTGCTCTTTTCTCCTTTATGTGTCTTTTTTTTTCCCTCTTACTCTGTTCCAAGCAGACCTGCAGCTGTAAACTTGAGAAGGGCAGGTAAACACACTGCAGCAGGTACAACTGCAAGGTAACCCCTCTTTCCCGACATCAGTGCCCTGCCTGGGGTGGAGACCCCCATGGACCCATCACCCTGACCCTTAGACTGATGGGTGGCAATCCACTCCTAGGAGGTTTTAAACTTCCACACCAGGATGTGCTATGTATCTAGGGTGGTGGTGAAGGATTGTGGGTGATGATGGAGGGGAGAATTGTGGGAGAGGATGCCAGGCCCCTGACTTAACACTGACCTGCTCATGGTCAGGCACCAGAGTTGAGAGAAAGAGCACACACCTCTACCACTGCCTGCACACATGCAGGCTGCACAACCTGAGCTTTCTCTAGCGGCCCTTTCTATTTTCCCCACTGAGCTTGAGGGGGAAATGCAAAATGAGGCACAATAATCGGGGTCTAGGATATAGCCATGGGGGAGAGGTTCACTCTGGAAATCCCATGAGTAGTGATTAACCCAGGCATGTAGGTACCACTGTTTGCAGGAGCAACCTGGAAGATTTTAGGTTTCCTTTTATTTGAAAGTCAGTGTTACAGAGAGAGGTCTTCCATCTGCTGGTTCATGCTCCAGATGGCCACAATGGCCAGGGTTAGGCCAAGATAAAGCCAGGATCCAGTAGCTTCAAACAGTCTCCATCACGGATAACAGGGGCCCAAACACTTTAGCCATCCCTCACTGCTTTTCTCAGGCCTATTGCTGAGAACTGGATCAAAAATAGAGCAGCTGGTACAGGAACTGGCACCTATACAGCATTGCAGGCGGTAGATTTACCCACTATGTAAAAATGATGGCCCTGCCTCAAAGCCTTTCAAAGACCCCAAAACTCTTCTTTTCCTGTAAGACTACAATGATGCTGGATAAATCACACCAGGATCATTGGATCTCTATATATGTTATACAATCTCTAAAATATTTATATCATATCAACAGTGTATCTGTATAAGCACAACATAAGTTTGACATCATTTTATAACCTGAAAGTACATTTCATATAATCCAAAGTAGCTTAAATAACTAATTTTACTTTAGGATAAGACAGATCCTTGGAGATTTCAGGGATCTTCCTGGAAATCTCAAAGTTCAAACACTTAATTTAAAACTTCACATCTAAAACATTGTTAGAGCTTTAAATCATTTGGTCAAAATAGGATCTCAGATTATTATAAAAGTAATAATCTAACTTAATCATGGTGTTTAACGAGAGTTTTCAATTGGAGTTTTAAAACGATCACTCAAACATTTTAAGCTAGGCAGATAATCTTAACTATTTAAAAATCAACCTCTCCAAGTAATCAAAATGCAATGAAGACAGCAGAACACAAGAAACGTTCTGCGTGACACACAAAATCCTCATTTCATAGATCACTTACAAAAGCAAAGAAAGAGAGATTGGGGGCAAGATGGCAGAATAGGAGGGAGCACACTGATAGCCCGGGAAGAGACATTTTAATAAAAGTGGAGATACTGCAGGTTCAGGGAAGAGTAGGGGAAGAAACAGCAGAGGAAACTCTTCTGGAACTAGTGATTCACAGTGGACCTGCCTGGAGAGCGTGGGAGCCCAAGTTCGGGACACCAGCGGCGGACTCAACGCACCAGCGCTGGAACGCGAGGTGAGCCGAACCTCAATAGCCCGAGACACCAGCGGGCAAGCGGAAAGAGGAGACTAGAGGGAACAAGGCTTGAAACCCCCTGGGGAAAAGTTCACCAGGCTAACTAGAAGAGAGAGAGGGAAAAAAAAAAAGTGACCGATACGGACACGACTTTCTCTCTCTCCGCTCACCCCTCAAAGGCGAGCAAGACAAAGAGCAGGCGCCATTTTGGACATACGTCATAAGCAGGGCAAGCTCAGGTCTGCACTGGCCCTGAGCCTAGCAGAAAAACCTGACTCTGGGGGGAGGGGTGAAATAACAGGAGATTAGCATCTAACTTGGCAACCCAGTGGGAGACTGCAGGAGAATTGGAGCCCACACTGAGGGCAGCAGAGATTCCCTGTGTGGTCCTTGGGAAAGAGCTTCCAATCTCTGCCTCCTGTGGGTATATCATTTGCCTGCTAACTACCTCCAATTACGTTCAGCTGTGCGGAATTACTTCCCTTTTGAATCAAAAAAAAAAAAAAAAAAAGAATGAAAGAAAGAGAGATTTACCACGCCTAACCTTTGACACACCCTCAATCCTGAGGAACCAAACAGAGCTCTCAGGCCACACTCATCTCAAGCTTCCAAGGCTCCACTGAAAGCAGACAGTCCACTTAATATAGAGCCATAGTATAACAAGAAAAACACCACAGTGAAGAAACCAAAGAGTATCTCCAACATGTCAAACAAGAAACGCAAAAACCAAGGTAACAAGAACAAGGAAGACACTATGATGCCCCCAAATGAAAAAGACACCCCAATTCAAGATTATGAAGATGATGAGATCGAAGAAATGCAAGAAGCAGATCTTAAATCTCTCTCGTGAAAATGAAATATTAAGGAGGAATCAAAATGAAATGAAACAACTAGTAGAACATGAAACTGTGATAGTGACGAGAAATCATAATGAAATGAAGAACTCAATAGATCAAATGACAAACACATTAGAGAGCCTTAAAAACAGAATGGGCGAAGCAGAAGAGAGAATATCAGACTTAGAAGGCAGAGAACAGGAAAGGAAACAGGCAAACCAAAGAAAAGAAGAAGAAATTAGAAATCTAAAAAATATTGTTGGGAAACTACAGGATACTATTAAAAAACCCAACATTCGGTTTCTAGGAGTTCCTGAAGGCATGGAGAGGGAGAAAGGATTAGAAGGCCTTTTTAGTGAGATACTAGCAGAAAATTTCCCAGGTTTGGAGAAGGACAGAGACATCCTAGTACAGGAAGCTCATAGAACCCCTAATAAACATGACCAAAAGAGATCCTCACCACGACATGTTGTAATCAAACTCACCACAGTGAAACATAAAGAAAACATTCTAAAAGGTGCAAGAGAGAAACGTCAGATTACTCTTAGAGGATCTCCAATTAGACTCACAGCAGACTTCTCATCAGAAACCCTACAAGCTAGAAGGGAATGGCGAGACGTAGCCCAGGTACTAAGAGAGAAAAACTGCCAGCCCAGAATATTATATCCTGCAAAGCTCTCATTTGTGAATGAAGATGAAATAAAGACTTTTCATAGCAAACAGAAATTGAAAGAATTTGTTGCCACTCATCCTGCCCTGCAAAAGATGCTTAAAGATGTGTTACACACAGAAACACAGAAATACAGTCATCAATATGAAAGAAGGTAAAGGTAGGAAACCTCACAGCATAAGATCACAGGAAGCTCAATTTCTCTTTCACATAGAATTAAAATCTGATTCTCTGTTAAAGTAATGTGTTAAAGTAATCTACTGTGTTCTCTTGATGTCTGTTAAATTCTAATTGTTCAAAAACAGCTGAATTTTTATTAAGAGCTATGGGTTATTTAAATATGTGCTTATTTTCAAAGATTTGAATAATCACCTTGTAACAATGATCACATTTGGTCTATGTTATGTCATGATTTTAAGGAATCTCATTTCAACCAGATATTTTGGATTTTGAGCCTACTTGGCATTCTTGACAGGCATTCAAAAAATCAAAGTTTCAAACAATCTGGACTCTAAAATTTCCAGTAAATCTTGGACTTTGGTTTTTCCAGTTTGGGCCCAACTGAAAAAATCGAAGGACCTATGTCTCTCATCTTATAGAGATGCCAACTAATCAAGCTATTTGGACTATATTAGAAGTAATGTCAAGATGTGTCGTGGTACTAAATTTTAAGTTTCTACAATGGAAAATGCTATTAATACAAATATTTGAGAATTTAAAATCTAATGATCTTGTGTTACTAGACATGATAGTTATCTTAACGAGAAAGCCCTAGAGGCCTAAAGGGTTAAATACTTGTAAAATCCTACAGGTGCTTTCAAAAATACTGTGAAGTAAGCAAGTGCCTCTTGTTGGTTGATGAGTTTATAATTTTAAACATGGCGACTTAAAGTCTTTTGTCATCCACAGTTATATATGATTTGCTGCTCATAAAACTAAAGCCTTGTTGGTTCTGTGTTTAGCTGTCCTCCTATAGGTTCCTATGGACTTTTTCCAGCCACTTCTATTGTATTCAGTACTTTGGGATGGCTCTGTAAACAGATGAAGCCAATAATGTATTAACAGTACCAACTGAGAGGAAGTATGGTTAACTGAGATTACTAAAAACAAAAAGCAATTCAAATCAATTGGCAATCTACAAAAAGAGTTACAGATTTTAAAAGCTATTATTAAAATTGCTATATTGGTCTATTATGTTATATGTGTGTACATATTGTATGTCCACATGGGGAAATTTTATTAAGAGTTTTATTTTAAATGGCTTATAGATAAGATTGTCCATGAATTTAAGCTGCTAAAATTAATCAAAGATACATTTTAAATCGTGTGACCTGAATCTCTGCATCATATGTTTTATACTTGTTGGTAGAAAGAAACTAAAAACATTTTATATGTTTGTGCTTAAGTTTACTGGTTAAACAAACTACACCATGTTAGATATTTAAGAGGTGTTTCCAAATACATGATTCTTAAAATTTATAGAAGGCATTGGACCTTCTGGTAAATGTTTTCTTAAGTTGTTATCTAGTGGATGAAACTATTTGCTAAGTATTCATGTGATATTGCTATTGTCAGCAAGCGATCTAGGACTTGCTCCCTCATTTCTCTATTCTAAGCCCAACTTGTTCTTTCGTTTCTCTATTCTCCTCAAGGTAGGAAACTAATTCTATTATAAAGGAATCTGTAGGATGCACAATTTAATCTTTAGATCTTATAAAAGAGATGGCTAACATATTTCTGTAATAGCATAGCCAAAATAAGAACTTAAATAATAATCTCATAGCTAGATTTACTTCGCCATCAGCGAAGTATACAGTAAGTAGAAAAAACCTCCCTTTCAGACCAAAGGGAAAGAAAGTTTTAAAGTGAGAATATAATTTTCCTCATGGGCATTGTCTACCTTAGAAAAACTACTACAGAACATGCCTGTAACTATAGACTTGTAGTTCAGGCCACCGAAGATTAGAGATGGGACATGGGCACTCCCTTGACTTGCATCCTCTGGTCTGCTTTAACAAAAACCAGGAGGAAAAGAAAGCTAGGCATCAGAAGCAATGGGTGGCAGGCCTATTAATGGCTGATCTGGACAGTGATCTGCCCTCAAGGAGACCCAACTGGCCAGTCCACTGCAGTGGCTTTCAATGTGGTAAGCCTGGGCTTCAGCAGAAGTTAGCTTGTGAAGAGCCCTGGCAGCTCTGCCAAGAGTTGGATCACTGGAAATGGACCTGCCCTGGAGTCAAAGGATGCCCAGGTCAGAGCCACAGAGCCTTGGCAACTCATGACGACAGCCTAGGGTGGTTACTGGCGTCATAAACTAGAGTGTCAATTTGTTAGGTCAACAACAGGAGTCACTGTGCACTTGCTCCTCATGTGGGATCTCTGTCCTTAATGTGCTGTACATTTTGATTTAATGCTATAACTAGTACTCAAACAGTTTGTTTCACTTTGTGTTTCTATGTGGATGAAAACTGTTGAAATCTTTACTTAATGTATACTAAATTGATCTTCTGTATATAAAGAGAATTGAAAATGAATCTTGATGTGAATGGAAGGGGAGAGGGCGCAGGAGAGGGGAGGGTTCGGGTGGGAGGGAAGTTATGGGAGGGGGAAGCCATTGTAATCCATAAGCTGTACATTGGAAATTTATATTCATTAAATAAAAGTTTAAAAAAAAAGCAAAGAAAAATTTCAATAAAAACGATTAACACATGACATCATGCCATTTCTTGAAACAATTTAAATATGTCAAAAAAGGCAATAGGCTGAGAGTCAAGTAGCCCTGTTATTTTTACTTCTCAGATACAAGAGCTAAAGACAAAAGTGACCAATTAAATGCAAACTGTGGAAAAGGAGGAAACCACAGTCTAGCAAATTAGTTGAAAGGGTTAAAGAAAAATAGGTTTTGGCCTTAAAAGATCAAAGCCTCCCTCAAACTTAAGCAGGAAGCTTTTTGTTTCTTTCTTATTACTGAGATGGCTGAAATCGGGTGTTGGTCTCAGTTGCAGCATCCCTGATCTCCCAACACCAGAGACAAAGGAAATGGCGTGGCAGCAGGCATACATTGGGCAGGCCATGAGAAAAATGAGAAGGGCCAAGAGGGATGAAGTAACAGGATAAGAAAAGAGGGAGAGGAAGTAGGTCTTGGTTTCTTGTAACACATTCCTAACACAGCAGCACACAGAGAATAGACAAGTGTGTGCTTTCAGAGTGTGCTAGTGGTGTGTGGACATTGTCGTCAGGACGGTGGGTGCCTAATGCAAACTTCTTTATCCCATGTCTTGCTCATTTTACCGTGGAAATCTTGCAGCAAGAGCCCTACATTGCTCAGTCTGTGCCTGCATGCGTATCAGAGTCAATGACTGCCATGAGATGATAGACAAGGCAGGAGAAAAGTTAGAAGTATGCCAGACATGGAGCATTCATGAATCCTGTAGGTGAGGTTCCTTGGATTTATATGGCTCCAGATCCCTCTTGGCTGGCTTGCCAAAGAGATGTTACCAGAGACAGTTGGAAGAGAAGTTCTTGTCCCACATAATAATTTCAGATGTGAGACAGAGATTGGCTGTAAGTAAGCTAGCAAAGTTGATGTAGCAGTATACCTGATACTACAGGTATTTGAGGAACGGAGACCCCACTCTGCATTTAGACGGGGGTTTATATAGGTATGAGATTCAATTCTTCCTGCCATTTCTCCTTCTCCATCACTCCTTTTTTTGGGGGGGGGGTTGTTTCTGGGCATTAAATTTGTGAAGTTTCACCTGGGCTTTAGCACACAGTTTGATCAGACCAAATAGTCCCTTTGGCACCAGGCCAGGAAGATTCCCCTGAGATGTCTCCAAGGGAAAGTTTGAGAACCCCTAACAGGTTATGAGACATAAGTAAGACTTTTGACTTGTAAGCTCCAGGCTGCTTTCAAAGCACCGTTCCAAGGATGTTATATTGTTTCCTTCACAGGCTTGTCTTTTCCCTTCAGCCTCTTCCACACATAGGCTAACATCGACCTTCCTGTATCTAACAAGAAATGCAAAAAAATATGGCTGTTAGAGATCTGAAGGACAGGATGTAGAAGAATATGAACTGGTTTACTGGAATGCTTTTGTTCCCCTGCACTTTCACAGACTTTCTGTAAGTGAATCAGAAAATGTTTTTAGTTTCTTTTGAGCGTAGATGACTACCTATAAAAATAATTGCATTCTCTTGACAATGAAATCTTTGAGTCTTAAATCCATCACTGGAAACTTTGTTTTCTACAGGCAACATGTCTATAGCATGCATACTGTTCATTCATAGAATGACCAATATGTACATAGTATAATTCATCATACATAATTCTGGGAAAAATGGCTGTGTCATGCTCCTATGAGACCTTTTCCAAAAGTAGTTCAGACGTCATAAACTATATTCAGTCTACTTAGTCCACAGTGTGTTATAGAAATCCTACTTTCTAACTAGTTCATACTATTTTACCACTGCTCTCTGACTTCTAAAGTATTTTCATAACAGATTTCGGATTGCAGTGCAGTTAAAATTAATAATTTAGCCAAACTCTATGTTCTTTTTTATCCTTTTGAGCCTGTGTGGGAGGTTTGTAACTTCTGTGCTCTAGAAACTTCTAATTGAACATGAAGCGAGCTGATCAATCACTATGCTATAGCTACAGCAATCCTGTGTTCTCTCTGCCTGATGATGCAAAAGCACATCAATATATGTTTTTCCTCTGAAATCTTAGCATTGTCCAAGGCATATTTTTCAGAATTTGGAATAAGCCTGTACCAGTTCCCCCTTGTAACATTTGTAGTTTCCTCCACTGTTTTGTCTTTATATAGATAAGTGCAACTCTAGAAAATTTACTATGGGCAAACATCCTAGATAAAGGATTTTCAGGATACTAATATCAGCCGTCTGCTGGTTATATACTTGATATGATACACTAAAGTAGAAAATAGTTCACAAGTTGTTTCCTTTTTTGCATTATTAATTTTTTTAAATATTGCAAATAATGCATAAAAGTATAAAGAGTTCCATGAACACTTACAATTTAAACATTTTGTGTTTACTTTTATGTAAATATTATATTCCCAAATCTGTATCCATTTAGGTCTATATCAATAGTTTGCTACTCAGCAATTCTTGCTATTTAGTCTTTATATCCTTCTACTTTCATAAAAGCTCCAGATTGATTGGAGAGCAATTATAGCTAGAAAAAATTGCTAAAATACAATTATGTGAATTGGGAAGATTTTGAGGTTGTATGTGCTTAGTAAACCTTTATGGAAACCTGTTGGATTACCTATCTAGCTCCCAGTCCTCTAATTATTCTCTCTCACTACACCAGTATGTCCTCTCTTAGCATTTTTAAAAACTGATGATCACCTTAGTAGTTTATTTGTTAAATTGTGTGTCTTCCCCTTCAATATAAGCAGCTAAAGATAGGGACTATGTGTACATGCTTGTGCATGTGGGTATGTGCTTTTTATGATAAAAAAAAAGCACATGCTTTTTATGATTATGATAGAACAGAGACAATAAGTCATTAACCATGCATTGTCTATCATGTGATATTGAAAGACTCTCAAAATATGCTATTAAATTATGCAGAAATGGGAGAAGACTATTCTCAGTAAGTATCAGTGCCAGGATGGTGGCCTGTGACTGCTGATTACATTGGAATGTGGTCCATTGAATTACACTTTGCAAAGCCTTGGTCTCAGCACCTGGAAGGGTCAACTGAGCAGGACACTAGGATGGTGTGGGTGCTCTAGAAAATGTCACTGCAGAGCTCAAAAATAGGAAACTGCACCACTAAGGTGCCAGTACTAGGTGTTGCCTGGCAGTCAATGAGGAACAACTGAATATCTTTATAAAATCAGGTCTAGAGTCTCCAAGGTTAACAGGGCAAAAGTAAGTCAAATTGTGGAAGGTAAGATTTTATTTCCCAGCAGAAATAATCAAGATTTGTTTAAAAAAAATAGAGATTGAAGGCCCATCTACCTTATCCCTCTGTCATGCCAGATTTGATGATTAAAATGTTCAGAAGAAATCAGATTTCATAATTACAACTCCTTCATAGCCTGTGAAATCAAAAGATGCTGGGGCCTTAAAGAAATGTACAAATTATTTTTTGCATTCCCCCTTAGGTGATGTTCTCCTTACCTTTAAGGTCCAATGAGAACTTGAGTGCTATCAAGAACTAAAAATCAGTGGGTGTGACTAAGTGGTGTACTTATCATTTGCACCCTTACTATAATTTGTATGATGAAACTTGGGAAATATACCTATTACCAAATAAAGAAGTAGATTAAGAGGCATGTCAAATAAAACAACAGAAGGCCAGGGAAGAGGGCAGGTGAGAGCACCTTGTTATAATGCCTATATATTAGGGGAACTTCAGAACATTTGTAGCAAATGGAACTAAAAGACAAATTTGGTGAAAACAGTTTGAAAAATCCATAGATGATTTTCACATAGCATCTGTTTTCCATTACCTTTATGAAGATTCCCTCATATGCATGTATTTAAAAATTTTGCAACAAAATGCAAGTATCTTTTTTGTTTGTTTTTATTTTTAAGGCAGAGCAACAGAGAGGAGTGAGAGATTCCACCTGCTAGTTCACTCCCCGATGGCCCCAACAGCCAGGGCTGAGCCAGGCCCAATATAGGAGCTAGGACTGCCATTTGAGTCATCTGCTGCCTCCAATGGTGCACGTTAGCAGGAAGCTGGTCAGAGTTGGTATTGCAAGCAGTGGCTTAATTCAACATAACATTGGCCACCAATTATCCTTTATTTTTCCCATGAATGTCTAGAAATACTCTCTCAGTTTCTAGTTGCAATACAAATATATCTTTGAGTTTCCCAGTAGCTAGATTTGTTAGGCAGTCATTCAGCACAGTGGTTAAGATGCCACTTGGAACACCTGCATCTCCTGTCAGAGTGACTGGGTTCAAGTTCAAACTCCTCTTTCAATTCAAGTTTCCTGAGAATCAATGCCCAGAGAGGCAGAAGGTAATGGCTCAAGCACTTGGATCCCTGCTCCCATGTGGAAGACCTGGACTAACCTTCAGTCTCCATAGAGTAGGGCAGAACAGGCCAGCCTGGGCTATTGCAGACATTGCATGTCTGAAGTAGCCGATGAGCAATCTCTCTTCTTCTGTGTATGTGTTCCTCTGCCTTTCAAATAAGTAAAAATAAATATTTTTTTGACAGGCAGAGTGGATAGTGAGAGAGAGAGACAGAGAGAAAGGTCTTCCTTTTTGCCGTTGGTTCACCCTCCAATGGCCAGTGCAGCCGGTGCATCTCGCTGATCCGAAGCCAGGAGCCAGGTGCTTCTCCTGGTCTCCCATGCGGGTGCAGGGCCCAAGGACTTGGGCTATCCTCCACTGCCTTCCCGGGCCATAGCAGAGAGCTGGCCTGGAAGAGGGGCAACCGGGGATAGAATCCAGTGCCCCAACCGGGACTAGAACCTGGTGTGCCGGTGCTGCAAGGCAGAGGATTAGCCGCTTAAGCCACGGCACTGGCCTAAAAATAAATATTAAATCCTAGTTTTTTGAGAAATAAAAATAGCTTATAAAGTCATGTCTTCCAATTATTTAATATTATATAAAATATTAGTGATATAAGAAAATGTAATTTTATTCATTGCCTGACTAACTGACCCTAGATGCTTATCCTAATCCTACTTTTTCATGAACTTATTCTATATAAAACAAAATTAACTAGACAATTACTGTATTAATTTGTGTTATGCAGAATCAATATATGATAATAAATAATTATACTACAATTTTTATTTTATATAACTAAAATATATTGATATTTTATATTTTATATAACTAAAATAAATTGATATAACTAAACCTAAAGTTATCTAAAATAAATTTACATAACTAAAATAATTTTATATTTATATAAATATATATTATATATTATATATTATATATTACATTATATTATATATATATTATATATGACTATATATGTAAATATATATAGTTATATATATATTGTATATAATGTAATATATATATTACATTATATTATATATAATATATGTAAATATATAGTTATATATTATTATATATACTATATAATATATAGTATATATAACTATATATTATATATAATATATATTATATATATAACTATATATAACTATATATATAGTTATATATATAATATAGTTATATATATATAGTTATATATATAACTATATCAATTCAAGGAGACGTCAAAAAATTCTGTGAAAATACAATCAAAAGTTTGTCTTATTGCAAACATTTTTTGAAATCATGCATATGAGAAGTTTTCATGGAAAATGAATGCTACAAAACACTACGCATGGATGTAGCTTGTGATAGGCAGATAGAAATAATTTTGCCCTTCAGATGCCGGCGCCGCGGCTCACTAGGCTAATCCTCCGCCTTGCGGCGCCGGCACACCGGGTTCTAGTCCCGGTCGGGGCACCGATCCTGTCCCGGTTGCCCCTCTTCCAGGCCAGCTCTCTGCTGTGGCTAGGGAGTGCAGTGGAGGATGGCCCAAGTCCTTGGGTCCTGCACCCCATGGGAGACCAGGAGAAGCACCTGGCTCCTGCCATCGGAACAGCGCGGTGTGCCGGCCGCAGCGCGCTACCGCAGCGGCCATTGGAGGGTGAACCAACAGCAAAAGGAAGACCTTTCTCTCTGTCTCTCTCTCTCACTGTCCACTCTGCCTGTCAAAAAAAAAAAAAAAAATTTGCCCTTCAGAATTTTTCAGTAAATTTCATAAAGGTTTCCTTCCTTCTCATAAAATGTAATAAATATTGTTTGTTCTTTCTCTAGTTAAAAGGCCAAACAATATAAGATGTTAGTCAAAATAGGAAGATGTATGAACTCTCAGAATTTTTGTTAGATTTAAAGAAAAAATAAGATATCTTAAAATTCCAACTAAAGAAGTAGACATTTGGCCTAACAGTTAAGAAACTAGTTAGAATACCCACATGCCATACTGGATCACCTAGGTTTGTTATCCAGTTCTACCTCCTGATTACAGCTTTCTGCCAATAAGAACCATGAAAGAGACTGGTAATGGCTTAACTAGTTGAGCCCCTGCCACCTACAGGGAAGATCTGGACTATATTATTGACACCTGGCTTCAACCCAGTCCAGTCCCAGCTATTGTAGTTATTTGAGGAGTGGACCAGCAAATGGGGGTCTCTCTCTCTCTCTCCCCATCTTTTCTTCCCTCTCTATTCTCTGTTTCTGCGAAAAAGGAAGGAAAGGAGAGAGGGAGGGAATGAAAGAAGTCCAACTGAAGTATGGCGAGGGATAGGTATGAAAGGAAGGTAATATGAATTGTTCAATAAGTCAGCCATTTGGAAATAAATGTTTTTACTACTCCTCTGATGCAAACTCATGGACTAGCATGTCAGCATCACTCCTTCAGTTATGTATGAACTGGTACTGCAGTACTGTTGCTAAGTCCATATGCTGTGGGGACACAGTAACTAGTTGCAATTTTAGCTTCCCCACGCTAATGTGTTACCTTAAATAACTTAATCCATGTCCCTATACCTCAATTTCCTCACTTGTGATGATTTTAAAAAGTTGCCACTTAAAAAATGAAATGTCTGTTTCAACAGGTGCAATGATCATTTCCTCTCTACATATTCTCTTAACTTATATTTCATATTCCCAACTAAATTGAAAATCTTATATAACATAGCATATTAGAATGTTTATATACCTTCAACACAAAGGAATATAACTAAAACTTTGAATTTTATAAGTACAATATTGTATCTTATTTGTCAATATTATTTTAATTGTAGAAATAATATTAACAGTGATAAAAATATCTGACTAATGACCTATCACATAAATAGATAGACTATTACTTATCCTTCTCTGAACAAATTTTGTACGGAACTCAAGCCCCACCATCACACATACACTCACACAATCACTCATACACTGGTTCTGAGGCCAGATGTGTAAAGAGAGGGAGGAGACTTCTGTAATATGGTTGAATGCTGTGATACTCTATTCAAGACTTAACCTTTTAATCTGAATATAGTATATATGAGCTACACACTGGAGTTGTTTTTGAAATAATTATTTAATTTGTTTGAAAGGTAGAGTTATTGAGAGAGAGAGGGAGAAACAGAGAAAGAAAGATTCTATCCACTGATTCACTCCCCCAAATGACGACCATTGCTGGAGTTTGGCCAGGCCAAAACGAGGAGCCTCAAACTCCATTCTGGTCTCTGATAATGGTGACAGGGACACAATCACAGGAGCCATCTTCTACTGCCTTCCCAAACAGATTATCAAGGAGCTGGATCAGAAGGCAAGTAGCCACAACGCAAACTAACACACTGTTGAGGGATGTGGGAATGGCAAGCAGTGGCCTAACCCACTGAGCCATGATATGTGCATTTAAATAAATTTAATAATAAATAAATAAATGAATACAAATAGGGAAAGAGAATTATATGTGTTATTATAATTAAGATTCATTTGCATATAGTAATACTTTAGACTTATTCAGTATCACCCTTGACTAAAAATTATAAGCAGTAGAAACTGTTTCCCATAAAGCTAAAAATAGAAGTTCACACTTTACAAAGAGATACATTATTTTTCTTTCCATATTGCCAAATTATTCTTAACTTTGGTAGTAATTTTGCAGAGTTCTTTTATTAAATAGTAACTGGTACAGAGGAATGATTTTAGATTGTTTACTTGTCAGCCAGAAAAACCTCAAAGCTAAACGTTAGAAATCACTAAGAATAAAAAGAGCACTCTGAAATTTTCATATGAGGCAATAAAAAATATGGTTCCATTTAGGGAAAAAATCAATTGACAGGCATCTTTTGAAGAATACAGTTATTACCTCAAGCAAGGAACATATAAGAGACAAATTTCTTTCTGTCTTGCCTCTTCTTAAATTTGAAACATTCTCAAAAACTGTTTTTCAATAAGCCTAGAAGTGTCTTAATTTTTAAATATAGCTGGATAAAGAGTGCGAACATATAAACAGTATAAATATTAAAGAGCTGTTCTTCCCACCCAACAGTGTGAGTCTTTCCACCACATTCCTTTCTAAATCCCAAGAAAATGCCATCTTCATAATCTCAGACATATGCTATACTAAAAAACACATGCCTTGATGATAAAAATACATTTAGAAATAGAAATTTCTGAACTTTAAAGATGAGAGCACATCAATCACAAAAGTGAATGACCCCTTGGAAAAACAGGAACAAATTTTTAAATTATGATATGATATATAAATTCATCCTATTTTATGTGGTGAATTAAAATCACTACAACAATAAAAGCTCGGTTGCTATCTATTGCTTGCTTAATATAGGAGATAATAATTGGTCTTTGAACTGTTGATCAGAGGGGACAGGCCAAAATTAGATTTAAAAAAAATGCTTCAGTTATGTGAGTTCCATCCTCAACACTTATTACTGGGAGAGAGAGAGAGAGGGAAAGAAGGAGAGAGAGGGAGAGAGAGAGAGAAATCAGTTCAATGATAGGAAGTCTGTGACTGCAAATTTGTGCTTGCAAGCCATTTCATTATTTATTTATACTTTCTCAGTCATTCTGTTTAATTTTCAGAAACACATTTGCATAATTAGGTATTTGTAAAAAAATGATGAAAATATCCATGTAATTCTCATCAAATAAATTTTTCAGTCCCTATCATTGATTGTACAAAATGCAAGGATTTCAGTTTCAGTTCTTTTCATCTTATGTGTATTGAAACAAGCCTGCCTTTTGCTCCTCTCTCTGGTACTGAATGAAACATGTCCCAGTCCTGGAACGTACAGTATTTCCTTCTTTGAGAATTTTTTCTATGCCTTCCATCTTTCCTTTTTCTTTTAACACTGAGTAGCTTATTTGAGGGAGAGTGGGCGAGAGAATAGTCTTCGTTAAAAAATTAGTTTTCTTCCCAGTACTCTACTGCCCTCTAGTGGCTCAAAACAAAACATTTGGAGGCTTCCACCATCTGGAAAGCAAAAGACACCATTTTATGCTTCGCTGAGAGACTAGAGACGTTCATGCTAGGTTATTACAGTGATTTTTGTCTCACCAGGAAAAAAAAATAGTCTCTGAATCTAGCCAATAATTTTATGCCATATGCCTGAAACATTTTAAAATACTTGAATCCTTTTTTGTACATGCTTGCTTTTTATTACATTCCATATTTCTTCCTTTCTTCCCTACTTCCTTGCTCCTCCTATTTCTTCCTTCCTGTTTTCCTTCCTTTACAGAAAACATGATTTTATTTCTTGAAAGTGTTAGGGGATGTGAGGGGTGCATTCGCTGGGGATGTTGCAAAAATAATCAACCACAAGTGGGAGTTGCTCAGAGTAAAGTTCTATTTACTTTTTTGAGTACAGGAACCACTAGGAAGGTGAAGAAACAGCCCCCCAGAGAGATGGTTTGCCAGTGCTTTTACAGGCAGGTTTGAGGGAATCTTCCAAGATGTAGGAAAGGGAGAATGGGAGGGACCTTCCTGCTTGTAATATACAGCTTCAGACCTTGTGTGTTCAAAAATCTCTTGCAGGTCGTCGTAGTCCGGCTTCCTCTGACTACTGTGTTGCAAGATGAGCTTTCCTGTAACATCCTCTAAAAATCAAGCTCAAGGGCGTAAACTGTTTTAGATTCTCTGCCTTTTTTCTTATACCTTCTTCTTGCTTAAAATTTTACACTCTTTCTTCATTATAAAAGGAGGCTTTGAGGATACTTAAAATCCATAGTTTAAAATTTCATTGCTTTAGTAACTTCAAATTCTTTCCCAAAAAATTTTTTAGAGTTACTTTGGGTGTAAACTGATTTTGAAATCCATGCATAGATTTTTCATAATATGCATTTTCCATGAACTTTTTGAAAAGTCTTTGTATAAATGGATTTCAATTTTTTTGCACCAAAATAAACATATTTTAGTTCCATTTTCTACAAATTTTTGGATGCTCTCTCATATTACAATCTACATACTAGATTGGACAGAATCCAAAAATAAAATGCCCTGTTTAAGATTTTAAATTCCTCTATTAGAAACTCCCATTTGTGTGTTGATTATTTCCATAAAAGTAACCAGAAGACCAAAAGGTGTAGACACTCCTCATTTTACAAAAGAGAGACCCACTTTAAAATTCTCATTGTGTTGTGTTTTCCCCAGCACCCCTTTGGCTCTCAATAGAAATTGCTTTGTTTAAGAAGTTATCTGGCCACATAGCCACTCTCAAATCTTATTGCTTAAATCTCCTAAAAGCAAGCATGGTGCTGTTCTTTCTCCACCCCTGGACTTTATTAAGTAGTAGTAACTAAGATGAGGAGAAAAAACAATTAAAACATTAGCAAACTGTCACCAATCATAATAATTTAATTCATTTTTTAAAAGATTTATTTATTTGAAAGGCAGAGTTGCACAAGATAGAAAGAGAAACAGAGACAGAGACAGAGAGCATGTTTCCATCCGCTGACTCACTCCCCAACTGGCTGCAACCATTAAGACTGGGCCAGGCTGAAGCCAGGGGCCAGGAGTTTCATCCTGGCTTCCCATATGGATTCAGGGACCCAAAGACTTGGGCATCTTCTGCTGCTTTCCAAGGCACATTAGCAGGGAGCTGGGTTGGAAGTAGAGCAACCAGGGTAGGAACCAGCACCCATATAGAATGTTGGCTTTGCTGGCAGCATCTTAACCTGTTACACACAATGCCAGCCCCTTTAATTCATTTGGTTGTTTGACATTTAAATGTTCTTCACTGCAAATTTACCCAAACCAAAAGAAATCAGCATGTGAAGGACTGGCTCTGCAGCGTAACAGGTAAAAGCAGCTCCCTGCAGTGCTGGCATCCCATATGGGCACAGGTTCAAATCCTGGCTGCTCCACTTCTGATCAGCTCCCTGCTAATGTGCCTGGGGAAGCAGTGGAAGATGGCCCAAATCTTTTGACCCCTGCATCTTCATGGGAACCCAGAAGTTCCTGACTCTTGGCTTTGAATCAACCCAGCTCTGGCCATTGTGGCCATTAGGGAGTTGAACCAGCAGATGAAAGACTCTCCCCTTCCCCCTTCTCTCACTGCCTCTGCCTCTCTGTAACTTTGGCTTTCAAATAAATAAATAATAAATAAGAAAAAAAAAAGGAATCAGCATATGAGAAAGCTGTCTGTACCCCCATGTTTATTGCAGCATGTTTTACAATAGCTAAGATACAGAATCAACCTAGATGTCCATAAGCTGTTGGCTGGATAAAGAAATTATGATATATATGCACCATGGAATACTATTCATTTGTTAAAAAAAACAAAAAACAAAACAAAAAAAACAACGAAATCCTGTCTTTTGTGACAAGATACACACAACTGGAAACCATTGCAGTTGGTGAAATAAGCCAGTCCCCAAAAGACAGATTTCATAAGTTTTCCCTAATTCAAGGTAACTAATAGAGTACCTGAAATGTAATGTATTGGAGTGAAATAGACATTTTGAGATTCAATGATTGTTTACAGCCCTTGTCTCTTCCATTGAGGAACAGTGTTTTTACTTTTTTTTCTTCATACTACTGGTTGAGCTTTTTTATTTAGTGTGGTTAACAGTCATTAAGTAAACTGAAAATAGATCTTTGTAAAAATTAATAGTGGGAATGTGAGAAGGAAGAGGAGGAAGGGTTAGAACATGGGCAAGAGGGAAGGTGGGGAGGGAAGTGTCACTATGTTCCTAAATCTGTATATGTGAAATACATGAAACTTTCATACTTTAAATAATTTTTTTTTAATGATAAAAGGCATAGCATAGGAAATATGTGGACCTATAAAAAATAAATAAATGTTTTTTTTGTTTTTGTTTTTGTTTTTGTTTTTGTTTTTTTTTTGGACAGGCAGAGTTAGAGAGAGACAGAGAGAGAAAGGTCTTCCTTTTTCTGTTGGTTCATCCCCCAAATGGCTGCCACGGCTGGCGCGCTGCGCCAACCTGAAGCCAGGAGCCAGGTGCTTCTCCTGTTCTCCCATGGGGTGCAGGGCCCAAACACTTGGACCATCCTCCACTGCCTTCCTGGGCCACAGCAGAGAGCTGGACTGGAAGAGGAGCAACCAGGATAGAACCAGCGCCCCAATCGGGACTAGAACCCAGGGTGCTGGTGCCGCAGGCTGAGGATTAGCCAAGTGAGCACTGGCCAATAAATGTTCTTTACTAAAATATTCTACTCCTCTAGGGTAAAGGACCCCAGAATTGCTGCTTTAGCTGTATGCCATATAAATCATTACCCTGCTATAAATAATATTGTTTTCCTTGATGTAAATCTTAGTCCTCTTTCATAAGCAAAATTGATTTCTTTCTTTGTGCCCTTAAGTATAGCACATGTGCTAGAGGAGGAGGAGGTAAGAATAGGCTGTGGATAGAGCAAATACAACTTTGTGGGTGGCCCATGTGTCCATGATTGCCCTGCTCTCTCTAAGCTCGCTTTATCTGGTATTTACAGGAGAGTGGGTACCATTGCTTATTCAGGACTTTGTCACTTGCTCCCAGAATTTGAGTGTCTTCAAATAGTTCTGAGTTCAGAGCAGCAATTTGGAAACTGGAATCAAAAAGTTTTATATCTTAGACATACATGCCTTTTCAGGGGTCCCCTCAAAGCCATCACTGGCATCCCATGAATGAGATGGCCACACTCTGATAACCTCTGAGCAGCCATCTTCACTTGGAACCATCAGGATCCTCTCTGGTCCTTGTCACAGGGTGGCATAGGTGATCCTAGCCCACTCTCTGCACCCTGAGAGTGATCTGCTGGCACCTACAGTAGAGCCAGTAATTCTAACCGTTTGCTTCCTGTTGGGAAGTTCCCATACTGCCCTGTCTCCTCATTCCCACAGGCACTCAGGTCTTCTTATCCTTCCTTTGGTCAATGGAAACTTCTAGAGTCTCAGTACTGCTTGTTTAACCCATGGAAACTCAAGAACAGGCTCCTATTATAGAGTCTCCTATTATAGGCCACAATGACAAATATTATCACTTCCATTTTGAATATATAAAAGGTAATTTTAATCTATGAAGAAAAGTAAATTGCCAACTAACAAATCTTGACTTCTGCATTGCAGATTTTTCATAACATATATGTGAAACAATGGCATTTACCATTATAAGCAGATTTAATAGAAAGGAAAAATAAAAAATGCAAATCAGAGGCATAAATAATGTAAGTTTATAATCCAGAGCCACCTTGGGACACTGATGTCTGCAACAATTAATCAGATTGTGAATATCTTTGAATACAGTTCAGAACTGTTTAGAAGTATATTAACTCCTCATTATCTTTAGAAGTACATTAGCTCATTATCTTCCAGTTATTAATATTTTTGTAAGTGGAGAAAAGAGGGAATTATATTCTACCCATATCAAACCTTACGTGATTTGATATGTTCAGATAGAAACCTGAACTACGACAGTCATAAAGCTCAGTGAAATTAAATTGAGTTAGTAGAGGAGAAAGCTGTTTATAAATCCAATAAATAAATTAATGGAATTAAGGGTGAGTGTGCCAATATTGACTATGTGTCAGGACTGGTTTTTTCTTAACCAAAAAAGACATAAGTTTATTTAAGATGCATCTCAAATTTTAATCCTAACTGGTGTCATTTTGTCATTAGCACAGATTGTGTCTAGACTAATTTTATTCTTAGCCCTGGAAAAGATATGAACATTCTGGTAGGATAAAAAAATCAAGACTTAGAGACAGCAAAAAAAACACCTGTCTTGGGGTCAGCATTGTGGCATAGCAGTAAAGCCGCCACCTGAAGTGCTGGCATCCCATATGGCACTGGTTCGAGTCCCTGCTGCTCCACTTCCAATCCAGCTCTCTGCTATGTCCTGGGAAAGTAGTAGAAGGTGGTCCAAGCCCTTAGGCCCCTGCCCCGATGTGAGAGACCCAGAAGAAGCTCCTGGCTCCTGGTTTCAGAACAGCGCAGCTAACAGCCAATTGGGGAGTGAACCAGCAGATGGAAGACTCTCTCTCTCTCTCTCTCTCTCTCTCTCTCTCTCTCTCTGCCTTGCCTCTCCTAACTCTGACTTTCGAATAAATAAATAAATCTTTAAAAAAAAAAAAAACTTGTCTTGCCTTAAATGCGTAATACACTTACATGCAACAAACCACCTAATATTACTTTTATTAAATTTACAAGTGTCCATTTATTTTGAAATTTTTATGCAAATTTATGTTTACAAATTTGCAAAATAATATTGTAGACAAGTGACAACCAAATAAAGCACTACTTATTTCCAAACATGTTACTCTCTCTTTCCTGATGTCAACTGAGGCTGCTGTCTTGCAGCCCTGGGGTAAGGGGCCAGAAACACTGGTTCTGACACACTGGCCTCACAAAGCAAAATCAGATACCAGATTTCATGTCATTTGGGTAAAACATTAAAACACATTGTATTCAATCTGCTGTGAGGACTTTTTGGTGATTTTCTGTCAAACTCATTCCTAAATGACAACCTGCCTCGGGGTAATTTAGCAAGGTGAAACAGAGTTTCCCAACTAACTACCCTAACATCAAAACCAGAAATCAGGTGTGGGCTGTAATCAGAAGCCCATGCACTAGAGCAGTGGACACCACAGAAGTCCCTTAGCCCAGAGTCAGGCCGCCGGATGATGCAAGCAGCATTCATAGACTCCATGGGAAGAATAGAAACCAGAAGCAAAGAAGCCTGAGTGGGACAGGGTCTCTAGAAGGAAATGCAGCAGTAATGTAGTTTTCAGATCTGAATCACAGGCAAGCGACACGTAGAGGGAAAGAGTGTATCACAAGATCCTCGTGTTGGGAAAAGAAGCCTTCAAGGATCAGAGGAATGGGGAGGGTGAAACGTGAACTACTGAGGTTGGGTTTTTGAGCAAATTCATATCCTACAGAAATAACCAGTCCCATAAAATGTAAATGCTCTTCATTTGAGGTACAAGCAACCAGAAAGGACAGCATTGACATGAACTTGGTTTAGATTAGCTAATAGCTAATTAATGAATGAATAATCTCCGTTTTTGTTTAATTTCACTTGTGATCAAAATCCCAACTTGTCTGTCAAGAAGCCGTCATTGCTTTGAATGTTTACCTGTTTATACTGGGGAGTGGGGTTGGAAGCCTTGATACTGACATGTGATACTGCAAATGTCCTTCAGCAACTTCACTCTCCATATCTTCCCTCAAATCTCACATCTTTCCTCACAACTTTCTTACACACTAGTTTCCTACTTCACCCGCCATAGTACATTTAAATGCTAGCCATCTGACATTAATAGATTTGGAGCTGTTAATTCTATAAATAATTTTATTTAAATTTTAAAAATTATTTATTTATTTGAGAGGCAGAGGAAGAGCACAAGAGAGCACTCTCACCTACTGGCTCACCCTCAAATGATTGCAATGGCTGGGGCGAAAATTTGGCCAGGCCAAAACTAGGAGCCAGAAACAAAATCCAGGTCTTCCACACGGCTGGCAAGACCTCAGTCATTTGAGCCATCATCACCTCCTCCCAAGGTCTGTTTTGTAGAAGCCAGAGTCAAGAGGCAGAACTGGAAAGCAAACCAGGTACTTCAATGTGTGATGCAGGCACCTTAAGTGATATCCTAGCTGCTGGTCCAAGTGCCAACTCCTCTAAGTAATTGGACTGGGTCCCTAATATTAGGAAATGTGGGTGGCATTCTGAATAGCTCTGATGTAACCTCAGCCCTCTGAGAGTCCTCAAGCTTTTTCACATGGGGCCCCAATTGTTCTGGCTGTCTTCCAGAAAGAACCTACGCTTTATCAGTCTAACCAAGAAGAAAATACTGAGATATCAAGAGATACCTTCTTCAATGGTATGTAGTCCTGTAAAATTGAAATTGTCATACAAAATATATAAAATAACTACCGGTCACAACTACCTAGCAGGGGAAAATCAACAATAACAATAGTGACACTACAAAGAGAAAAGTACTACAACATGGGATCACTTTGTGGATTCTGTGGGAGTTCATAACTAACAGTTCCAATCCACACCTGAGGGTTCAGTGGAGATCTCTGAAAAAGTGGCATCTAAGCTAAGAAAGAATACATGACAGGTCGGTGCTGTGGCATAGCGGGTGAAGCCACAGCCTTCAGTGCCGGCATCCCATATGGGTGCCAGTTCAAGTCCCAGCTGCTCCACTTCCAATCCAGCTCTCTGCTATGGCCTGGGAAAGCAATGGAAGATGGCCCAAGTCCCTGATCCCGTTTCCACGTGGGAAGATCAGAGGAAGCTCCTGGCTCCTGGCTTCGCATCGGCACAGCTGAAGCCATTGCGTTCATTTGGGGAGTGAATCAGTGGATGGAAGGCATTCTCTCTCTCTGCCTCTCCTTCTCTGTGTAACTCTGACTTTCAAATAAATAAATAAATCTTTAAAAAAAAGAATGCATGACAATGTCAATGACAGAAAACATGGCTAAGGGCAGAAAGCCAGTTGGAGAAATCTATCCATATGCAAAGGTTCCTTGGTCAAAGAAAGTATTATAGTTTTGGGAAACAGTGATGCAAGGCACAAGGGCACACTCAGCTTATCTTAATTAACAGAAATGTATTATAAGTATAAACGAAAAGTGCAAAAATTAACAGAAATTGGCAAGTGTAACAGATGAATAAGGCAAAAAAAAGGCTCTGCTTTCATGAAGTTTTCCTTTCCATTTAGTGAGCAATGAAATGTGGATGAATAAGCTATACACACACACACACACACACACAAGCACCTAGCAAGAAATCACTGTGCCAGAGATTTAAAATTAACGAGGTACTAGACAACACATGAGAATGATTTGACCCTGTGTGTGAGTGATGGCATCTCAGAGTTTAAAAATAAAATGTCAAAATGGATCCAGCTATCCTAGGAAGGAAGAACACTCCCAATAAAGGGCCCGCAAAAGCCTGGTGGCAGAAATAATCCTGGGAGATTTGAAAGACCAAATTCATTCAGTGCGGCAGCTCACAGAGATCATAGCATAAGAGAGGCCCAGGTTTTGTGATGAGAGGAAAAGGTGTGGCTGTTTTTGAATTATGGTGAGAAAACTGTAGATGGTTCTTAAAATGAATAAAATAATATAATTTAAATTTTAATAAGGATCATCTTGCTAAATGGAGAGTATATTGGAAATAAGTGATGGCAGAATTACTATTATAAGGCCATGCATGAAAAATATTGTGATAAATCATAGTAGAGGGAATGATGAAGAAAAGGGGAATAATCTCTCTCACTCTCGCTGTGTCTCTCTCTATATATGTGTGTGTGTGTGTATGTATATATATATGTGTATGTGTATGGACATAGATCCCTAATCCACATTGTGAGTTATATGTACAATCACCCCTTAGTATCCACAGCGGACTGATTCTACTTCCTGCATCATATGTTCATACAAATATGCATCAATTAATAGTCTATATATAATATACTTCATTTTGTGCACAGAATGAACAAAGTCAGAATCCAGGAATAACTACAATTTTCATTATCTAGGTTCATACCTCTCAAAAATATAAAAATTTTGGGAGCTTTCTATATCTTTCAAAATAACAAATTACATTGCATAAGTAATATGTAGGTAGAAGCATGAAATGTATTCATGTTTATCTACTTCATCTATTTTAGTAAACTATTTTCTGCTTATTTAATTCACTAGGAGGCAGTTAAATTTATTGCACACCATTTGGGGTACAAGCAGGGAAATTTCTTTTTTTTTTTTTTTTCATTCTCTTATCCCTTTCTTTTTTTTTTTATTAAACTTTTATTTAATGAATATAAATTTCCAAAGTATAGCTTATGGGTTACAATGGCTTCCCCCCTCCCATAACTTCCCTCCCGCCCGCAACCCTCCCCCCTCCCGCTCCCTCTCCCCTTCCATTCATGTAAAGATTCATTTTCAATTCTCTTTGTATACAGAAGATCAGTTTAGTATATACTAGGTAAAGATTTCAACATTTTGCCCATATAGCAACATCAAGTGAAAAAACTACCATTGGATTACTAATTGTAGCATTAAATAGCAATGTACAGCACATTAAAGACAGAGATCCTACATAATTTTTTTTTTCAAAATAATTAATTTTCTATGCCATTTCCATTTTAACACCAGGTTGTTTTGTTTTCTTTTTTCATTTCCAATTCTCTTTATATACAGAAGATCACTTCAGTATATAATTAGCAAAGACCTCATCAGTCTGCGCCCACACAGAAACGCAAAGTATAAAAATACTGTTTCAGTACCAGTCCTAGCATCACTTGGCTTTAGACGACACATTAGGGACAGATCCCGCATGGGGTGTAAGTACACAGTGACTCCTGTTGCTGACTTAACAATTTGACACTCCTGTTCATGGCGTCAGTAATCTCCCTGGGCTCTAGTCATGAGTTGCCAGGGCTATGGAAGCCTTTAGAGTTCGCTGACTTTGATATTGTTCCGATAGGGTCATAGTCAAAGTGGAGGTTCTCTCCTCCCTTCGGAGAAGGGTACCTCCTTCTTTGAAGGCCCCGTTCTTTCCACTGGGATCTCACTCACAGAGATCATTGATTTAGGTCTTTTTTTTTTTTTTCCATGATATCTTGGCTTTCCATGCCTGCTATACTCTCATGGGCTCTTCAGCCAGATCTGAATGCCTTGAGGGCTGATTCTGAGGCCGGAGTGCTGTCTAGGACATCTGCCATCCTATGAGTCTGCTGTGTATCCCACTTCCCATGTTGGATCTTTCTCTCCCTTTTTGATTCTATCAGTTAGTATTAGCAGATACTTGTCTTGTTTGTGTGATCTCTTTGACTCTTAGACCTATCGGAGCTATCAATTGTGAGCTGAAATTGATTACTTGGACTAGTGCGATGGCATTGGTACATGCCATCTTGATGGAATTGTGTTGGAATCCCCTGCACATTTCTGACTCCACCATTTGCGGCCAGTCCGATTGAGCATGTTCCTAATTGTTCATTTCCTCCCTCTCTTTTTCCACTCTTAGATTTAACAGGGATCACTTTTCAGTTAAAATTTAAACACCTGAGAATAATTGTGTGTTAATTACTGAGTTCAACCAATAGTACTAGAACAACAACAACAACAACAAATACTAAAAAGGATAGAGTATTACATTGTACATCTAAAGTCAGGACAGGAGCTGATCAGTTCATTGTTGCTTATAGTGTCCATTTCACTTAACAGGTTTTCTCTTTGGCGCTCAGTTGTCACCGATCAGGGAAAACAAATGATATTTCTCTCTTTGGGACTGGCTCAATTCACTCAGCATGATGTTTTCCAGATTGCTCCATCTTGTTGCAAATGACTGGGTTTCATTGTTTCTTACTGCTGTATAGTATTCTATGGAGTACATGTCCCACAATTTCTTTATCCAGTCTACTGTTGATGGGCATTTGGGTTGGTTCCAGGTCTTAGCTATTGTGAATTGAGCTGCAATAAACATTAATGTGCAGATGGCTTTTTTATTTGCCAAATTAAATTCCTTTGGGTAAATTCCAAGGAGTGGGATGGCTGGGTTGTATGGTAGGGTTATGTTCAGGTTTCTGAGGAATCTCCAGACAGACTTCCATAGTGGCTTAACCAGTTTGCATTCCCACCAACAGTGGGTTAGTGTCCCTTTTTCCCCACATCCTCTCCAGCATCTGTTGTTGGTAGATTTCTGAATGTGAGCCATTCTCACCGGGGTGAGATGGAACCTCATTGTGGTTTTGATTTGCATTTCTCTGATTGCTAGTGATCTTGAACATTTTTTCATGTGTCTGTTGGCCATTTGGATTTCCTCTTTCGAAAAATGTCTATTGAGGTCCTTGGCCCATCTCTTAAGTGGGTTGTTTGTTTTGTTGTTGTGGGTTTTCTTGATTTCTTTGTAGATTCTGGTTATCAATCCTTTATCTGTAGTATAGTTTGCGAATATTTTTTCCCATTCTGTTGGTTGCCTCTTCACTTTCCTGACTGTTTCTTTTGAAGTACAGAAACTTCTCAATATGATGCAATCCCAAATGTTAATTTTGGTTTTGACTGCCTGTGCTGTTGGAGTATTTTCCAGGAAGTCTTTGCCTGTGCCTATATCTTGCAGGGTTTCTCCAATGCTCTCTAATAATTTGATGGTTTCGGGTCGTAGATTTAAGTCTTTAATCCATGTTGAGTGAATTTTTGTGTAAGGTGAAAGGTATGGGTCTTGCTTTAAGCTTCTGCACATGGAAATCCAATTTTCCCAGCACCATTTATTGAATAGACTGTCCTTATTCCAGGGATTAGATTTGGATCTTTGGTCAAATATAAGTTGGCTGTAGATGTTTGGATTGATTTCTGGTGTTTCTATTCTGTTCCATTGGTCTATCCATCTGTTTCTGTACCAGTACCATGCTGTTTTGATAACAACTGCCCTGTAGTATGTCCTGAAATCAGGTATTGTGATGCCTCCAGCTTTGTTTTTGTTGTACAGGATTGCTTTGGCTATTCGAGGTCTTCTGTGTCTCCATATGAATTTCAGCATCATTTTTTCCAGATCTGAGAAGAAGGTCTTCGGGATCTTGATGGGTATTGCATTGAATGTATAAATTGCTTTTGGGAGAATAGACATTTTGATGATATTGATTCTTCCAATCCATGAGCATGGAAGATTTCTCCATTTTTTGGTATCCTCTTCTATTTCTTTCTGTAAGGTTTTGTAGTTTTCATCATAGAGATCTTTAACGTCCTTGGTTAAGTTTATTCCAAGGTATTTGATTGTTTTTGTAGCTATTGTGAATGGGATTGATTTTAGAAGTTCTTCCTCAGCCGTGACATTGCCTGTGTATACAAAGGCTGTTGATTTTTGTGCATTGATTTTATATCCTGCTACTTTGCCAAACTCTTCGATGAGTTCCAGCAGTCTCTTAGTAGAGTTCTTTGGGTCCCCTAAATAAAGAATCATATCATCTGCAAAGAGGGATAGTTTGAGTTCGTCCTTCCCGATTTGTATCCCTTTAATTTCTTTTTCTTGCCTAATAGCTCTGGCCAAAACTTCCAGAACTATATTGAATAGCAGTGGTGAGAGAGGGCATCCCTGTCTGGTACCAGATTTCAGTGGAAATGCTTCCAACTTTTCCCCATTCAATAGGATGTTGGCCGTGGGTTTTTCATATATTGCTTTGATTGTATTAAGGAATGTTCCTTCCATACCCAGTTTGCTTAGAGTTTTCATCATGAAAGGGTGTTGTATTTTATCAAATGCTTTCTCTGCGTCTATTGAGAGAATCATATGGTTTTTCTTCTGCAGTCTGTTAATGTAGTGTATTACGTTGATTGTTTTGCGAATGTTGAACCATCCCTGCATACCGGGGATGAATCCCACTTGGTCTGGGTGGATGATCTTTCTGATGTGTTGTTGCATTCTATTGGCCAGAATTTTATTGAGAATTTTTGCATCTATGTTCATCAGGGATATTGGTCTGTAATTCTCTTTCAATGTTGCGTCTCTTTCTGGCTTAGGAATTAAGGTGATGGTGGCTTCATAGAAAGAATTTGGGAGGATTCCCTCTTTTTCGATTGCTCTGAATAGTTTGAGAAGAATTGGAGTTAGTTCTTCTCTAAATGTTTGGTAGAACTCAGCAGTGAATCCGTCTGGCCCTGGGCTTTTCTTTGTTGGGAGGGCCTTTATTACTGTTTCAATTTCTGTGTCAGTTATTGGTCTGTTTAGGTTTTCTATGTCTTCCTGGCTCAATTTAGGGAGGTTGTATGTGTCCAAGAATCTGTCTATTTCTGATAGATTTCCCTGTTTGCTGGCATACAAGTCCTTGTAGTAATTTCTGATGATTCTTTTTATTTCTGTGGCGTCTGTTGTTACGTTTCCCATTTCATCTCTGATCCTATTGATTTGGGTCTTTTCTCTTCTTTTTTTAGTTAGTTGGGCCAATGGGGTGTCAATTTTGTTTATTTTTTCAAAAAACCAGCTCCTCGTTTGGCTGATTTTTTGTAATGTTTTTTTGGATTCAATCCTGTTGATTTCTTCTCTGATTTTAATTATTTCTCTTCTCCTACTGGGTTTGGGTTTGGTTTGCTGCAGATTTTCTAGATCCTTGAGATGGCTTGAAAGCTCATCTATTTGGTGCCTTTCCAATTTCTTGATGTAGGCACCTATTGATATAAACTTTCCTCTTAACACTGCTTTTGTTGTATCCCATAGGTTTTGGTATGTTGTGCTGTTATCCTCATTTACTTCCAGAAAATTTTTGATTTCTCTTTTAATTTCTTCTATGACCCATTGTTCATTCAGGAGCATGTTGTTCAATCTCCATGTGTTTGCACGTGCTCTAGGGATTCCTGAGTTGCCAATTTCCAATTTCATTCCTTTGTGGTCTGAGAAGCTGCATGGTATCATTCTAATTCTTTTGAATTTGCTGAGACTTGCTTTATGGCCTAGTATGTGGTCAATCCTAGAGAGGGTTCCATGTACTGCTGAGAAGAATGTAAAGTCCTTAGATGTAGGATGAAATGTTCTGTAGATGTCTGTTAGATCCATTTGGGCTATAGTGTCATTTAAATCTACTGTCTCCTTGTTGATCTTCTGTCCTGTTGATCTGTCTATCTCTGAGAGTGGAGTATTGAAGTCCCCCAGTACTATTGTATTGGGGTCTAAGTCTCCCTTTAAGTCCCTTAACAAGTCTTTTAAATAGGCTGGTGCCCTGTAATTAGGTGCATATACGTTGAGAATCGTTATATCTTCCTGTTGAATGGATCCCTTAATCATTATATAGTGCCCCTCTTTGTCTCTCCTAACAGTTTTTGTGGTAAAGTTTATGTTGTCCGATATTAAGATGGCTACGCCCGCTCTCTTTTCATTTCTGTTGGCGTGGTATATCTTTTTCCAGCCTTTCACTCTCAGCTTGTATGGATCATTGTTGGATAGATGGGTTTCTTGTAAGCAGCAAAAGGATGGGTTTTGTTCCTTGACCCAATCGGCCAATCGGTGTCTTTTAACTGGACAGTTCAAGCCATTAACATTCAATGTGACTATTGAGAAGGAGTAACTTTGCCCTGCCATTTGCCAAAGATATTTTCTAATATATGGTTTGAGATTCCTGTGATCTTTTGCTCTGAGGTTTCCTTCCTTTACCTTCTTTCATATTGGTGACTGTGTTTCTGTGTTTCTGTATGTAACACATCTTTAAGCATCGTTTGCAGGGCTGGACGAGTGGCGACAAATTCTTTCAATTTCTGTTTGCTGTGAAAGGTCTTAATTTCACCTTCATTCACAAATGAGAGCTTTGCAGGATATAATATTCTGGGCTGGCAGTTTTTCTCTCTTAGTACCTGGGCTATATCTCGCCATTCTCTCCTGGCTTGTAGGGTTTCTGATGAGAAATCAGCTGTAAGTCTAATTGGAGATCCTCTGAGAGTAATCTGGCGTTTCTCTCTTGCACATTTTAGGATCTTTTCTTTGTGTTTCACTGTGGTGAGTTTGATTACGACGTGTCGTGGTGAGGATCTCTTTTGATCATGTTTATTAGGGGTTCTCTGAGCTTCCTGTACTAGGATGTCTCTGTCCTTCTCCAAACCTGGGAAATTTTCTGCTAGTATCTCACTAAAAAGGCCTTCTAATCCTTTCTCCCTTTCCATGCCTTCAGGAACACCTAGAACCCGAATGTTGGGTTTTTTAATAGTATCCTGTAGATTCCTGACAGTATTTTTTAGATTTCTGATTTCTTCTTCTTTTCTTTGATTTGACTGTTTCCTTTCCTGTTCTCTGTCTTCTAATTCCGATATTCTCTCTTCTGCTTCATCCATTCTGTTTTTAAGGCTCTCTAATGTGTTTGCCATTTGATCTATTGAGTTCTTCATTTCATTGATGTTTTTTGCCAGTATCGCAGTTTCCTGTTCCACTAATTTTTTCATTTCATTTTGATTCCTCCTTAATATTTCATTTTCACGGGAGAGATTTTCTATCTTGTCCATTAAGGATTTCTGTAGTTCAAGAATTTGTTTTTGAGAACTTCTTAATGTTCTTATGAATTTTTTAAAATCTGCTTCTTGCATTTGCTCTATCTCTTCATCTGCATAATCTTGCATTGGCGTGTCTTGATCACCTGGGGGCATCATAGTGCTTTCGTTGTTCTTGGTACCTCCGCTTCTATGTTTCTTGCTTGGCATGTTGGAGATAATTTGTGGTGTTTTTGTTTTTGTTTTTGTTTTTTTTTTCTCTCGTTATACTATGCCTCTAAGTGAGCTGTCTGTTTAGTTGGAGCCTTAGGGGCTGTGATGGGTGTGGCCAGAGAGCTATGCTTGTTTCTTGAGGTTTAAGGCTGTGTAAAGAGGGACTCTCCCAGAATACTTGCTCCTTGCTGGGATACTCTCTCTCTCTCTCTCTTTTTTTTTTTTTTCTTTTGACTCAGTTGGGAGTGGAGTTGAGGGTAGTTGAAATCTAGCCTCTGTGAGTATTCGTTTGATCTACCCCTGGGACCACACAAAGAGTTTATGCAGCCCTCAATGTGTTCTCCAGTTTCGCTAAAGATACTGAGTTTGGCTGAGCTTTACATATGTAAAATCGCGGTGCTCTTTGTTTTGCTTGGTGAGTGAAGGGAGAGGCCTCTGTTCCCCCTCCCCCCAATGTCTCGGACTTCTCAGGTCTTTGTCTTACCCTCCTGGGTTCCCGCGCTGGCGAGATTCTGTGGCTCTGGCTCCGCTCCCGCAGCTGCTGCTCGGCTTGTCTCGGTTGGTTTTCCACGCGGTGGGTTCCCTGTAAGTCCTCTGTGTCTCATCCACAAGATCCGGAAGCGTTTCCTCTGCAGTTTTTTTTCTTGAGTCTTTTCCTGAGGCTACAGTAGTTCCACTTTTATGAAAGTTTATTTTCCCAAAGTAAGGCACACGTCCTCACTATCCGCCATCTTGGCTCCGCCCCCAAGCAGGGAAATTTCTACTACAAAAGGTTTTTATGAAAGCTGCCAAGGATTTCGAAGCAGTGTTAACTATTCTTTCTTACTACATTTTCAAAGCTCTACTTACAACATAAATCTGTAGCTATCAGTTCAATGAAAATACAAAGGAAATAGACAATCTAATTACAACATGAAAATTTTGTGAAGAGGGGCCGGTGCTGTGGCATGGTGGGCTAACCCTCCACCTGCAGTGCCAGCATCCCGTATGGGCTCCGATTCTAGACCTGGCTGCTCCTCTTCTGATCCAGCTTTCTGCTATGGCCTTGGAAAGCAGTGGAAGATGGCCCAGCTTGGGCCCTTGTCCTTACATGGGAGACCTGAAAGAAGCTCCTGGCTCCTGGCTTCGGAACAGCCCAGCTCCGATGCTTGTGGCCACTTAGGGAGTGAACCAGCAGATGAAAGTCCTTTCCCTCTCTCTCTCTCTCTCTCTCTCTGTATAACTCTACCTCTCAAATAAATAAATAAATAAAATATTTTTAAAAATACTTGTGAAGAGATAAAGTAATAGAGCAATTAAAACAATACATATGAGGACAGCTGAAAAAGTTCATGAAAATATACCAAAATAAACATCTTTTAATTCCATTTCCCATTAACTTTTTCAAATATCCTCATCAGCTCAAAATATTATTTTTTATTTAGCCCCCAAATTTCATTTTATTACAGAAAAGCATAGGGTTATGTCCTGCCATCTCTTTCCTAGGACTTTTTTTCTATAAGGTCTGCCATTCATATATAAAACATTCAGTCACTATCTTCATGTTGCTTTAAAAAATGGGTGCCTCCTGCAGACCCACTTAACACAAAAGATTGGAAATAGAGAGTACTTGGGGTATTTTGTTAGAGACATTATTGAAAGTTTACTGGGCAAGATACTCTTTCAGCCCTCTCTTAGTCATGACCCCATATGACTTTCTCATTAATAAAACACGCAAGTATCTTCTATAAAGCTGCAGAGGAAAAATAACTTGCAGAAGTCAAGTGGAGGGCATTCATTCAGTTGTTAAGAGGAAAAACAACAGTTATTAGCTGAAATGATTGCCAAATATTTTCATATACTCCTTATTTAATCCTCACAAGCATCTATGTTGCAAGGACAATGATTTTATATAAACAAATAAAAACTTGAACCCTTCCTAAGAGCTTAGGGAAAGCCACACCTATAGTACATGGAATTATTGATCTATAAACCTATGTGTTCTGAAGCTAGAAGTATTGTTTCTTTCCCACTATAATTTAACCTAGCAATTCCAATACAATAAATATGATAGAGTATCAAGGATGATCTCTGCACTCCTGCAGCTTATAAGTGTGTGTGTGTGTGTGTGTGTGGAGGGGGGTTTTAACCATCAAAGAGAAGAAAGACTTGGCCTTCACTTGCTTGCTTCTTGGACGTATGAGGTGCAAGAATCAAGAGAAAGAGGAGACTACAAGGATAGGCCTAAGAGTCACGGAGCCCGAAGAGGTTCTACCATGGATGAAGAACAAACTTGCCATTTGGGAGGGAATGAAGACCAGAGACCTTGGGGAAATGTCAGGCGGGGTGAGTTTAGGTGACTTATCAAATTTGAAAACAATGAAGTAGGATATGAGGTAGAAAGGCTGGTAAGGCACAATGCATGAAAGACTCCTGCGCGGCAGAGGCAGCAGTGTAGGCACTCATGAACCCGACAGGTGTTAGGACTTTAGCTTCAGATCTTAAATCGTTAGGTTTCCTCTGAAGTTAATAGTGTGCTCACAGCTTTACGAGGTTAAGGTTTTGTGATTTATTATTTTCTGTAAAATATGCTGTTGATTCTATGTAACAGTTTCTGATTGATTCTAGTTTTGTGTCAATCTAAAAGTTTCTGCTGTTATGGCACTTTCACTCATTTTAGGTATAGCATTATTTCTGTAATTTGAAATCAATAAAACAATTTTAAAAGCCATCATAATTCTTCATCCTACTCTTGTACCCATCTTTATTTTTTGTTAATCTTGTCTGTACTCTACCAGCTGCCTGGACTCAAGATCCGAATTGTCTTTAACAATTTTATTTCTCATCCCTGACTAATCAATAAGAAATGATTGTACCTATAATTCAACTTCTGATATCACTGTGGGAATGTGTGTTTTAGTGTTGTGCAAAGAATGTCAGTCCAATTGTATTAAAATACTTTGGGGGTTGGTGGTTTGAGGACATAGGCCCTGTGGTCCCTTATCCTCCAGTTCAGAGTGGAATTCCAGAATCTTCATTTTTAACAAGCTCCCTAGAGGATTCTGACATACACCAAAGCTGGAGTGGAGTTTAAAACTGTGTAGATGACCATGTTAGGCCTAAACAATAAATAAGAGGAAAAAAAGAGAACTTTTATAAAAATCAGAATCCACATGAGGTTGACTCATATAAAAATCTGAATATCCTCATAATTAGCATAAATGAAACTGAACTATTTTATTTTTGATATAAATTTAATTTACAAGTTAGTGGGTAATAGTGTAACCTTATTAAGCATGTGCAAGTAGCCCCTGAAAATTCTTAAGAGAATTTACAACTCTTTCTGTGATGAGAGTGACATTTATCTCCAGAAATAAAAAAGCTTTCTGCTGTATTTGGAGAAAGTTAATTTTTCACAATTCCAAGAGGTTTTCGCTAACTTAACAATAGCTGACTTCTGCAAATGCTAGATCATTTGACATGCAGGCTCAGTGCTTCTTTTTTTTTTATAAGTTATTTATTTTATTTGAAAGAGTTACACAGAGAGAAAAGGAGAGGCAGAGAGAAAGAGAGAGAGAAAAGTCTTCCATCTGCTGGCTCACTCCCCAGTTGTCTGCAACGCCCGAGCTACAACAATCTGAAAACAGGAGACAGGAGCTTCTTCCAGGTCTCCCACACTGGTGCAGGGGCCTAAGAACTTGAGCCATCTTCTACTGCTTTCCCAGGCTATAAAAGAGAGACAGATTGGAAGTAGAGAGGCCGAGACTCGAACCAGCACCCATATGGGATGCTGGCAATGCAGGTGGTGCTTTATCTACTAAGCCACAATGATGGCCACTCAATGGTTCTTTAAGTATGAGTATCAATCCTGCCTGCAATAAATGAACGTGGAGAAGAGTCCACTAACCAACTTGAGTGCATTGTATAGGAAGTCATTGCTGCTTTCAGTCCTGCCCTCATCTCTTATCCACTGACTAACAATGAGACAGTTCCCTGATTCTTCACTTCTTTAGACTATCTATTATAAAATCGAGTCATCTTTTTTGTTTGTTTGTTTTGTTTTGTTTCCTATAAGGCTTGAAGTGAAGCTTCATCCTCTCATAAATAAAGGTCCTTGTTTTGAACTCCTCCAGCTAACTCTTGTGGTTCCATTCTCAGCTTTCACTCCCTCTGAAAACCACTGCCTACTTTCCTTTGTCTTTACCTAAGGAATTGCTGAAGTGTATTTTGCACATGACCTGACGTAAGGTGGGTACTCAGTATTTATAAATATAGGATGTATGGCAATAAGGATGTCAAGGTCTTGAATTTCAATACACTTTGGAGTCTAGTAGATGAAGATAAAAATGGAAAATCTAAGTGTTACAGAATCTTTAATAAAATAATAAAAATAGTGCAAAGATGACCAAACATCTTTAGATTAAGATATTTCTTAATATCTTAGATTGAGATATTTCTTAATCTAAAGAAGCAAGAGTAAGATTTAATGATTAGGAAAAAGAGGCAGTTCCAAGAATGGTAAGAAGACCTGTATTTTCCAAAGACAATGAGTAAAGTCATTTTTATGAAGAAGGCATGCATAATGAAATATAGTAAAAAGCTAAGTCTGGAAATGAGTAGACTATGAATGGACTAGAAATTTACTTTCTGTATTTGAAAATGGAGTTCAGGTAGAGTGATAACTTAGGTATGTTTCTATGGTGTCAGTTTACAAGATACACTAGGTGAGGAAGAGAACCTAAGGGAAGAATATTGGTTAGGAGCCAATTCAATTATCTCAGCATTGGATGATTAAAGTATGATTTAAGGTGATGGTAATGGGATGAAGAAGAAAGCACTAAATTTTAGTAATTTCTGTAGGATTAACGCTCACTTTTTCTTACAGTACTATAAAAATGAACAAACTTAGAAAAGAAAAAAAGCCCAGGGAAAAAGGTGGAGTAAAAACAAGATCCCAAAAGATGAATGAAAATGAAAACCAGAGAAAAGAGGAAAAATAGCATTAACCATTCATGTTTAGAAATCCAGGAATGACTCATGAGTTAGAGGCATGAATTCCTTTAAAAGTCTGTGTAGAAGCAGACAATGTGAGTATTAGTGGAAACTTTCCATAAGAAGCATTTCAACCTTTGCATCACCTCAAACTCTTTGTTAGAATATGTCAGGTCTTAAACTGTCTCTACCCAAGCAAAGAATGAGATTTATTCTCTAAAGAGACTCAGAACTCAGAGACACCATGATTAGGAGACCATTTGAAATGAGTGGATTTTCATGACGTTCTACACATTGAACAGTGAGGCCTATATCCTACTGCTCCCAATTTTTTTTTTAACTTTTATTTAATGAATATAAATTTCCAAAGTACAGCTTATGGGTTACAATGGCTTCCCCCCCCTCCATAACTTCCCTCCCACCCGCAACCCTCCCCTTTCCCGCTCCCTCTCCCCTTCCATTCACATCAAGATTCATTTTCAATTCTCTTTATATACAGAAGATCAGTTTAGTATATATTAAATAAAGATTTCAACAGTTTGCCCTCACATAGTAACACAAAGTGAAAAATACTGATGGAGTACTAGTTATACTGCTCCCACTTTTACATGTAACTAATAAAGTAGCTTCCCTCACAGGTGAAGTGCTGGAGGGTTCATCTCTTTGGAAGCTTGGTGACTCAAACAAAACCTTTCAAGATCTGAGAAAGGAAAATTACCAATGGAATGACTGGGATTATTTCTAACTACCTAAAGAAAAGCCTAGTGATCAACAAGATCTAATTTTGCATAAAAAGCATCTATGTCTAGGATATCACTTTTAAGTATCAAATAACAGCAAGAGATGAGGAAAGTTGTGGCATTGACTACAAATATATAGTGATACTTCAGTAAGTATATAGGAAAGTAGAATTAAAAGATAAGTTTTCTGGTGCAAAATTATATTTTTGTGTCTATGCTTAGTTTTTCCATAATATGCATTTTTCCATATACTTTTTAAAGATCTCTAATGGAAGTCAAACACAGAAAGTCAGTAATTCAGATGAACCTAGATAATGAAGAATATAGAAGAAAGCATTAAAAGAAACCATATTATCTATTTAAAGAAGTGAAAGCATGTGATATATACATAGCATTAGAATATTGAGAAATTTATATTGAAATGGGAGAGAGGTGTTCAAATAGCAAAAATTCTTTGAAGTTAAAAATATAGCAGTGGAAATAAATTTTTCATTAGAAAAGTCAGTATTTAACAATGGGAGAAGCTTCTAAAATATAATCAAGAAATAAGGAAAAGAGATAAGAAGAGGTTTTTATTTAGAGGTTTATTACTGAAGTTCAGTCAAATGATGGAGTCTCAGAAAAAGACTAAAGAGAACATGAAAGGAAGAAAATCATAAAGAAAGAAATAAGAATATACCCAGGACACTGCAATATATGGATTTACAGATTGAAACAGCTGACTCACATCTACCTCAATGAATAAAAAGATGTTCATAGCAAGGCATTGTACTGTAAAAATTTCCAGGAATTGGGGGACAGATGTAAACATGCAATCAGAATGGCATCAGTTTTCTTAACATCAATATCAGAGGCTGAAAGAAAATGGAGTCACATCTTCAATATTCTATGAAAAATAATTTTCAGTGCAGAATTCTGAACTAAACTATCAATCAAATGAGAAGACAGAGTCAAATTTATCACATATGCAAGTTTTATTATTTTTAAATTACATCCTATACATTTCTTCTCAAGAGGATGAACTTGATGGAAATGAAAGCATTACCAGGAAGCAGGGAATCTGGAGTTCAGACAGTAGGTCTAAAGTAGAGCCACTGGCAATGCCAGCATCCCATATCAGAGTACAATCCCGTATCCTCACTCCTCTGCTTATGATCCAGGTCCCTGCTAATTCTCCTGGGAAGGCAGTAGAAGATGGCAAAAGTGCTCGGAGCCCTTGCCACCCATGTGGGGAATCAGAATGGAGTTTCTGGCTCCTGGCTTAAGCCTCACCTGTTGTGTTTAATTGTGATACAGCAGATAGAAGATTCTCTTTCTTTCTCTCTCTCCCTTGCTCCTATGTCACTTTGCCTTTTGAATAAGTAAACGTCTTAAAAAAAAAAAGAAAGAAAAAAAAGAAACCTATCTGCAATTCAAAGCAAAGATAGTGAAGGAAGAGCCCAGGGAAGCAGCTGGGCAGTGTGTCTAGAGAGTGATGGAATTAAGGGCAAGCATCGAGGTACAGGGGTTTAAAGTGCCATCAAGGCAAGCATCTCATATGGGTGTCTGTTCAAGTCTTGGCTGCTCCACTTCTGATACAGCTCCTTCTTAAAGTACTTAGGAAAGTAGTAGTTCAGTTAGCCTTTTGAAACCCAACCTGTGTACTAAGTTTTATTATCAGAAAATGTGAGATTTGCAGCAGAAATATCAATAAACTATTGTTAACATCAAAAAAAAAAAAAAGGTACTTAGGAAAGTAGCAGAAAATGACCCAAATGCTTGGACACTTACATCCACATGGAAGACCTAGTTGGAGTTCCAGGCTCCTGGCTTCCTTCAGCCTGGGCTAGCCCTAGCCATGACAGCCATTTGGGGCGTGAACCAGCAGACAGAAGATCTCTCCCTCTTTCTCTCTCTTCCCCTCCCTATATCTCTGCCTTTCAAATAAAGAAATACATCTCTTTTATAGAAAAAAAAATGCATTCTTGAAGTTAAAAAATTGAAAAATTTTCTGGCATGTTTAATATATTGAAAGTTAATCTTTTCTCCAAATAATTGTAGATAAAATGGTGATAAGTAAATAGAAGGCTTCACAAGTGAAAATAAAGCAATTACTAATTACAAGAAAAAACAAAAGTTGTATAAAAAAGAATATGTGATCATGTTTCACATACACATTGTAGGTGTGAATAAGATTTATATAAACCATGAAAATACTCAATGTTTATTTAATAAAATAGTGAAATGATTATATTAAGAAGAGCTATCTTCCAAAGAGGGAACTAAAGAGTTATTACTTCAAAATGGAAAAATCACAAAAATAAAGTGGGTACTATTTTATTTTTAACAACTTATTTAAGAGAAAACATATACCAGCTCCCAACCAACACTGGTTCAACCCTAGAATGTTTGCAATGGCTAGAGCTGGATAAGACCAAAGCCAACCTCTGGCTATATTCCAGAATCTACATTAGCACAAAGATAGAGTTAGGATCTGGAGCCAGAAATGGAACACTTTGCCTGCTTTTTAGAAATACGCAGATGAAGCTTGTGAGAAACGGGTAAAAGATTCAAAGGCATATGTCTCTTGGAATAGAATTCAGCTATGGGAAAGAAATGTGGAAATGGTCTACTGCTTTGGTCTATAAACCTTGCAGAACTCCTTGACATTTTAAACCACGTGCATGGCTGATTTTAATTTAAAGAAAGTTTAAGAAAAAAGGGTATTGTATAGAAGTTAGTGCAAAGAACAATCTATAAAAAAATAGAATGACCAGGTTTTGGAGCATATTATGAAAAAATTAAAAATGAGCCCATGGTTTCATGCTTCAATGACTGAAGATAATTTTAAAAAGAAACATACAGGAGAGAAATCAGAAATTAGCAAGAAAGTAAGGAGTTTGGTGATCTAGAAGTATATTGGCTAGCTGGCAGTCAAATAGCATAATACCTAATCCTCATTCCAACACCAGTAAATTTGTAAGCATGCCACATGAATATATTTCTATAGCTTCAGTTTTCAGTTTCTTTGTGTTAAAGAGAAAGCATTGAACTCAGTGATCTCTACATTCTTCCGTCTAGCTTGAGAGGAACTTAATTTTACAATTGTGTTGGTATTGACAGTGGAACAACCATGTGACTCCTACAAAAGAGACCACTGGAACTCGTCAGGACTGGGGAGGCAGATTGTAGAGGAACCCACGTGGGAAAATTGTTTAGGTTTAGCAAGAGCAGGGTCCCTAAAGCAAAGATAATAGAGATGGAAAAGGGAAAAAAAAAAAAAAAAAACAAACTACATGTTGGGAAAAATAGAGAAAGGCAGGTATAGATTAGCAAAAACAATAATAATTTAAAAAGGAGGACAGTTTTAGCTATTTTGCCTTAAAGATCATGAAGAATTTGTGGGTGTGGTGAATTCAAGAATGATCTCTGAAATTAAATAATTAGGAAAATTTTGTAGTAAGCCAAATTGAAACAAAAAATTTGGAATTCTACGAAGTTAGAGCAAAGATATGCTTCCTCCCTCCTTTCATTAAATCACTCTTTTATAATTTTTTTTTTTTTTTTTGACAGGCAGAGTGGACAGTGAGAGAGAGAAAGGTTTTCCTTTTGCCGTTGGTTCACCCTCCAGGTGCTTATCCTGGTCTCCCATGGGGTGCAGGGCCCAAGCACTTGGGCCATCCTCCACTGCACTCCCTGGCCACAGCAGAGAGCTGGCCTGGAAGAGGGGCAACCGGGACAGAATCCGGCGCCCCGACCAGGACTAGAACCCGGTGTGCCGGCGCCGCAAGGCGGAGGATTAGCCTATTGAGCCACGGCGCCGGCCTAAATCACTCTTTACATCGTGTTATAGATGTTGCCATTCGGAGCATTCATGTAACTAGAGGTACACCTTTTGTTTTAAACCTTTAGAAAAATAGCAGCGATTAAACTCTTGCCCGAGACCATGGATTTTTCAAAATTTTCAAGTGGCTCCTCAGCCAGGCACTCTAAAACTATAAGCTCCAGTTGTGATCCAAGCAAGTGTAAATGAAAATAATACTTGACAAATTTTTCACTAAACCTTATCATGCATGGATAAGCTACTTCCATAAATTCATTTTCCATGCATAATTAGTCATCAATAGAATAAAAATGAATCTGTAAAACAACAAAAATACACATTTACTTTTTCTTTATAAGTGGTAAAACCCCTTTCTGAATTTTATTCTTCATTTTTCCTTATTTATACTTGTAAATTCTGTATTCCTATATTTTATAATAATTTTAAATTTATAATTTTAATATGATTTTATAATAATAATATAACCACTATTTTATAATATTATAACATATATTTTATAATAAATCATAATAATATGATTTTATAATCTATAAATTTTCTAATTTCAGTGGCAACATAAGGACACACAATTTTAACAGAGACATATATACTTTTTTTTTAAGAAAGCTTTTATTTAATAAATTCAAATTTCATAGGTACAGCTTTAGGAATATAATGGTTTTAGGAATATAATGATTTTAGCTTTAGAAATATAATGGTTCTTCCCCCTATACCCAACCTCCCACTCCCACTCCTGTCCACCTCCTACTCCCTCTCCCATTCCATTCTTCATTAAGATTCATTTTTAATTATCTTTATATACAGAAGACCAACTCCATAGTAAGTAAAGATTTCAACAGTTTACACCCATACAGACACTTAAAGTATAGAGTATTGTTTGAAGACAAGTTTTACCATTAATTTTCTTTTTTTTTTTTTTTTTGACAGAGTTAGACAGTGAGAGAGAGACAGAGACAGAAAGAAAGGTCTTCCTTTTTCCATTGGTACACCCCTCAAATGGCTGCTACAGCTGGCACGCTGTGCTTCCTCCTGGTCTCCCATGTGGGTGCAGGGCCCAAGGACTTGGGCCATCCTCCACTGCCTTCCCAGGCCACAGCAGAGAGCTGGACTGGAAGAGGAGCAACTGGGACAGGACCAGCACCCCAACAGGGACTAGAATCCAGAGTGCTGGCGCCACAGGCAGAGGATTAGCCTAGTGAGCTGTGGTGCCAGCTACCATTAATTTTCATAGTACAACTCAGTAAGGACAGAGGTCCTACATGGGGAGTAAGTGCACAGTGACTCCTGTTGTTGATTTAAAAATTGAGACTTTTATTTATGATGTCCATGATCACCTGAGGCCCTTGTCATGAGCTGCCAAGGCTATGGAAGCCTTTTGAGTCCACAAACTCTGTCAGTATTTAGACAGGGCCATAAGCAAAGTGGAAGTTCTTCAGAGAAAAGTACCTTCTTCTCTGTTGGCTCCTTCTTTCCACTGGGGTCTCACTCACAGAGATGTTTCATGTAGATCATTTTTTGATAGTGTCTTGGCTTTCCATGCCTGAAATGCTCTCATGGGCTTTTCATCCAGACCAGAATGCCTTAAAGGCTGATTCTGAGGTCAGAGTGCTATTTAGGGTGTTTGTCATTCTAGAGTTTGCTGTATAGCCAGCTTCCCTTTTTGGATCATTCTCTCCTTTGTAATTCTATCTATTGTTGTTATCAGACTCTTGGTCTTATTTATGTGATCCCTTTGACACTTATTCCTATCTAGAGACATATATACTGTTTAAAACCAATTTAGTTTTGTGAAAAATTGAAAACAAAAGATAAGTTAAATTTGATGCAAAAAAACCTTTTGAAATCCATGAATAGTTTTTGTAGTATGCGTAATTTGTGAATCTTTTGAAGATCCTATGTATCTGTGGGTTTCAAAAATTGTTTGCACCAAAATAAGCTTACATTTTAAAAAGGATGTATTTATTTGAAAGGCAGAGTGACAGAGGATGGAGGAGAGAGAGAGAGAGAGAAAGAGAGAGAGAGAGAGAGAGAGAAATCTTCCAATGACTACTCACCCCCTTAATGGCTGCAACAATCAGATCTGGGCCATGCTGAAGCCAGGACTATGGATCTCCATCAGGGTCTGGCATGCAGATTAGAGCAACCTAAGCACCTACGCCAGCCTCCACTGCCTTCCCTGGTGCATTTTCAGGAAGCTGGATCACAAGTGGAGTAGCTGGAACTCAACGTGGTGCTCTGATATAAGATGCCAACATTGCAAGTGGCAGCTTTGCCTGCTGAACCATACTGGCCCCAACAAACTCATCTTTTAATTCCATTTTCTGTGAGCTTGTTGAGGTACCCTTGTATAAATACAGTTTATAAACATTTTTCAGTTTCTGGTCATATGATGAATTCCTAAGTTTGTGTTATCATTTGTAGTATCAAAATTATTGCCAACTATAAAAAATTATGTTTATTTTAGTTTATATTTTAGATATTAGGTAGCCATTATATACAATTTAGAATTAATTGACTTAAAGATCTGAACATTTATATGACTCTGTAAAGTCTTGTATTATGCCCACCCTGAAATAGTACCTCAGTTTCACCACCATTTTAATAGCTTTTAAGATTATTTCTCTTTTCAACTATTTCATCTTTATGGTGAGTAATGCAGCCAATTCATTCTTTGATACATGTGCAGCTAATATTAGTATTTTACATATACACTGTAAAACTTTAAATATTAACTGCACCTTAATATTTAAATCAATATGGTAATTATATTAATTATAGACTAAGTAGGCTTACCAGAGAGAATTGGAATGTGAGTCACTAGAGGGCAGCAAAGATCAGAGAAAAGACATGAATTCAAATGCTGTTAAGCCAAGGTAATAAAAAGATTGAATGTTCCAGAGATACCCAGGAACCAGTGCTTTCCTCAAATGTTTCCGTGAACTTTTGGCTCTTAAATCATCTTGGAATTAAAATCTACCTTATGCCATCTTTTGTAAAGTTAACTGCCACTTTAATTAGGTGATCAGTGGAAAGGAATGTTTTAAAGCATTCTCTGAAATTGAAAACTAAATATTTTCCCCCAAATTAGGGTAGTTCCAATTTTATTAAAGAAATGATTATGAAATAGGTCAATTGAGATTTTCTGTGGGATTCTGCTTCTCCGGAGAGACCAGATGTTTCCTAACAAGGTTTTTCCTTGTAAAGCAGTAAAACCAAAATAAATTAACATCTCCTCAAATAGAGTTGTCCTCTGAGTCTTTAAGAAACCTAAAATGTTTATGAAAGTAAACATATTCATAACTTATACTTTTTGTGTCCATTACTATTAATAGAAATTATCGTCAAGATTTTTAACAATAAATTCATAGGAAAAATACAATAATGATCTATCTTCTTTTTTATATTCCCAAATTGTTGTAAATAGATATTTACAGGTTTATAAAGTAAGTATCAATACTTTTAATATCATAAGTGTACTCTGAACTTATAATAAGTGCTACTTATGTATGATATTCCCTACTCTTTCTCTACATTGGAAAACTTATAATAAAATTCATTAGAAGCCCTAATTCATTAGTATTATATCAGTAATTGCTCTAGTGTGTTTCAAAATAACCACCCAAATATCAAATTTTATAGTTCTTTGGGAATAAAGTGACACAATGTTAGAGTTGTCATGTAACCAATAAAATGGTTTGTTTTATGTCACTTTTATAACATTGACCTTGAGTATGGGACTTTGACCTTGTTTATTGCCTAGTACACATTTTGGCAAACTTGTAATTATTTCCTTGGAATTTAGGAATTAAAGAAGACACAAGGAGTATTTTTAAAAACAAGGACATGTGTTTGAAGCTTAGCAGTGACTGGCCCAGTTGGGAATTTAGAAAAATGTGAAAATTTAAAACTGAATATATCTTGATATTACAAAAAGTTCCCTAATTATCTGTGTGAGGAAAAAAAATAATATTGACGTCTTTTTAGATACAACATAAAATAGAACCCAAAGAAAAAGAGGGGAAAGTGCAGGAAAAGTGATTTTATTATGGGACTATAGAACTTTACGTTTTATTCCAAATTTTATTTAGGACTCTCTAATTATTTTCCAACCCACAAATCTCCCCTTATAGCCAAATAGATGTGTATTTTTACAGGGTTTAAGTATTTTGAAGAATCTCGAAGTCCATGTATTCAAGGCTGAATTTGTCCCTATATCATTGAAACCTACTCCTTCTCTTCTCTGTACTCCAAGCCATGTTGTCACATCCTCCCACATCATCCAAGCTAAACAAGCAGAAATCATCCTGGCAGTTTCCTCTCCCTGATACCTCAAATCAGCTGATTACCAAGCCCTGCTGCTTTTTATCTTTCCTCAAATTAGAGACTTGATTGTGTTCCCTGTGGTAATGTTGTAGGCAGGAATATAGAATAAAATTGATCAGGTTTGTGAGCTGGAAGACCATTCCTTCACCACGCCCCCATGTGACGTCATGCCCCTACCTAGCCACACCTGTGTGCCCACTGACCAGTCAGGTTAATTAATCACTCCCCTTTGAAAGTGGATTAAAAGTCTGGGACATGGGGTGCCCAGCCTTTTTTTTCCTCTTAGGCTTTTTGCCAGCGTGGACCTGTGTGGCCCTGTTCCTCCAGGGCACGTGGCCTTCGGGCCACCTGCCTCATGCTTCCTGGCCTACATGCTCCTCCGTGTGGCTGGCTCCTGGTACTCAGTATGAATCCAGATTCCCCTCTCTCTTCTAGACAGGGCCTTCACTCTCCTATGCATTTCTGGCACTGAATAAAGAGCTTAAAACGTACCATGCTGCCTCGTTCATCTATGCTGGATTCAGAATTCCTCTCTGAATATTAGGCAGGAACCCACACAGGCTGATTAATATTGGGAACTTATTAATAAGCACGTGGTGATGTCCTATGGTACTCTTGTAGGATTTCACATGGTATCCTGGGTGGGACTTCTGGGGGGTACAAATTTCTATTTCAGTAATGTCTATTGAACTCCAGCCCATTGCTGTCTCAAACATCACATCACCAGGATATTGATACAGAGAATGCTATTTCACTCCATTGCTTCAACTTACAGAAAGTTTCCATTCATCTGCAAAATGAAGTGTAAATGCCCTAATATAATATAGAAGATTGCTATTGCTTTTGCACTTAAAAGCTATTCTTGATTGATATTTGTTGAGCCAAAAATCTAGTGATCAGTATTCTTGTAGATAGTCAAGGTGTTGACACCAACAAGAATGACTGCTGCAGGTTATAAAAGATGGTTTAAAGTGAGAAAATCACACACACACACAAATACACACAAATCGATTTAATGTGTTTTTTGGCTTCGTTTGAAAATCTGTTTAAAAAGAAGCAGAATAGGCAGTGGTCATGACAAAAACTGATGAGGCAAATATTGCTCAAGTGCTTTCTGGAAGCATTGTAGAGAAGAAGAAGACTGTATTCGGGAGTTGTGAACTTAAAACCAACCATAGAGCCCAGACATAGCATTTCTGTTTCACAACTAAATTCTTTTTTTCCCTCACATTTCTCTTTCAAAAAACAATCATCTCTGGTCAAAAAATAAAGAAATAAATTAATAAATATAAACAAATAAAAAGCACTGAAATCCTTGAGAAACTTATAAACATTGAACAGTTGTGGCTGGGCATTTCTTCCTCTGAAGATGGAAACCAAAACAAAGGCACTTTCATCTTCTGTGTGTGCCTGGTAAACTACCAGCATGAGAAAAACATCTTACATTTGATCATCCATCTCCTCTTGTGTCTGAGCTCCCATAAGAAAGTGTTTACAGAGCAAAATGGCTCTTTTTCTTTCTCCAGAAATTCAAACTGTTGTAACTGGTGGGGATGAATTAGAACAGCCTGAGGTGGAAGAGGAAGTGGCTTCTTAGCCGGAAAAGAGTCAAAGCCAAATAAACTCGTCTTTCAGTGAATCTTTAAAATGATAAAGAGATCATCTCCTTGTCTTTTAGTGCATCATAGACTTAACGAACATATTTTTTTGCCTGCTTGATTTTCAATTTGTATGAAAATACATTGTTAATGACGGGAATGCCTTCAGTTGTTCTAACTCTAAAAAACCTTCCCTTTCTGTTACTCTGCGCACTTTAAATAATCAACTGAGCAATCTTTGTTACTGTTTTCAATTTGATTTTTTGGTACCATACGAGTCTTTTTTGACTCCATGAAACAGAAAAGGCTGGTGCTGTGGTGTATTGGGAAAGCCGCTGCCTGCCCTACCAGCATCCCATATGGGCACAGGTTCAAGACCCAGATGCTCCACTTCTGATCTAGCTCTCTTCAAAGGCCTGGGAAGGCAGTAGAGGATGGCCCAAGTCCTTGCACCCACATGGGAGACTTGGAGGAGGTTTCTGGCTCCTGGCTTCGGATCAGCACAGCTCAGGCTGTTGTGGCCACCTGGGGAGTGAACCAGCAGATGGAAGCCCTCTCTCTCCCTCTGCCTCTGCCTCCCTGTAACTCTGCCTTTCAAAGGAATAATAAATATTTTTTTAAAAAAAGAAACATCAAAAATTATTGATTTAGCTAAATATAATTCTAAAAAATACTAAGATGATTCAGTAAATAATGTTAAAACTAATCAATGTGGCAATCCCTACACCAGGTAGACAAATAAAATAAAATTTGAACCCTAAAGGAATGAACTTCCATAAAATTACCCATAGGAAAAAAAGAAATAAACAAGTGAAAATTTTAAATAATAACATAAAACACCAACAGATGATATCCTAAGCCAATGGGAGGTTCAGTGATAGAAAGCCTGCATGTGGGCACTTGGCGCAGTGGCTAAGGTATCACCTGGAATGCTTGTTGGGGCTACTTGGATTGGAATCCCAGCTCCACTTCAAAATTCCAAGTTCCTGCTATCCCTGGGAGAGAGCACGTTATGGGATCCCACTACCTGAAGTCAGTTCCAGGCTCCTTGTTTTGGCCTGGCGCAGTCCCAGCTACTGTGATCATTTGGGAAGTGAACAAGCAGATGGGAGATCTCTTTCTGTCTACATTTCAAATAAGCAAAATAAATAATTTTAAAAAGAAGTTCTATGCGCATTGAGCACTACTACTTAAATCTTCATTTCATACTTATGGCATGCATCACTTTTTTCTGGTTTTAATTTATTCCATCAGTACAATGATAAATGATGTCAACAGTTAGTTGCATTTCTTGTTAAAAATTATATCATTATATCATTATCCCTATCATCTATTGAACATAAAAGGACTCACTTCTTACTGTAGAGGTGCCTAACTAGATATATTATGAATTTTTAGCCCATTGTGTATAAAACTTAATTCTTTATGTATAATAATAATTTTAAAACAATTTTAAAAATTGATTTGCCTTAAACTCCCTATTAAAGAAGTTTAGTTTGTGTTAGGTGAACTTGGAAGGGTTTCAGAGAGCAGGGCTTTTTCTGGATTAGATGCTGACAAGAAGCAGGGACAATTCTATGATTATTTATCTTCATAAATCTTACCTGGAACGAGGGAAGATTGTACTGAGAGTGAAGCTGAAGGTGGGAAAGCACTGGCAAGCAGTTATGTTTTGCCAAGATTGGAGCTGGGGCAGAGAAGGGGTATTTTGTGGCTAGGGCAGTGTTTATGTTCTGTCTGTGCTCAGACGTGATTGTACTTAGTCATGTTTTTGTCTTGATTTATTTTGACCGCAGGGTGGCCTTGTCTGATGTTGATGTCCTGTTGAATTGTTTATGATCAAGAGCAAAACACAAGGCCTTACTGCAGTGTTGGGTCAGTTTGCTGTACCAGTTTAGATGACAAGACCAAGACAGTCCTTGGGTCCTGGATATCGTGGGTTGCTTTTATCTTTGTTGTTTTCCCATTTGTGTCACGTCAGACAGAGTGAGGCTAGGGGACATTAATCCATCACCTCCGTATTTTCATCACCATCGATACTTTGCTGATCAGAAGATTCTTCTAGAGAACATAGTCTGCAGTTCGGCTGGGGTTCGTCACTGTAGTTTTTGTAGCAGGACAAGTTTTTGAGCACTCTGATGTGAACAGTGCTCTGTTTGATAGCATCTACCACATTAGCAGTCTTCAGATACAAAATGATTCTTGGCCCCTTGACACAAGTCTTGAAGTCATTGTTCTAGATGATTAAGCCAATAGTTCAGCCTGTTTGTTTCAGGAAGCTAGGGATTTTTTTTTTTCTTAGTTTCATCATGAGCTTAAATGTCATGCACTGCATGCAGGTGCAGCAAGAATTATTTTCTGGGATGTAAATCCTAATTTGACCATTTAAGAGAAAAGCAGGGATGATACAAATTTTTCATAACACTTGCTAACAAATTTAACCGAATTTATTAGGTATTCAGAGTAAAAAATGATTTATTTGTGGCTTTCACTAATGTCAAAGTCAAGCTTTACACCATTGTGCCATCTGTATTACCTCAAATGTGAAAATTGTAGCTCTATCAATGAAGGATAGAGAATTGACCACCAGGATCTGTGTAAGGAAACCACTGTTTATCTCCACAACAGACAGTTCAGTGGGCTGGTAGGGACAAAGGAGACTCTCAAGTGAAACTGTTTGGAACGGTAAGCAACTAAAATTATTATTTTAAGAAATTACAGATTATATCTAATTACAATGAATCTAAGAACTCCATCAAGTATATTCTAATAAAATGGCAATATAGCAACGCAAGTTATAAGAGAAAGTAATAAATTGAAATTCTTCTTGCATTTGTACTTTGATAAAATTACTCATTATAATCATATCCATTTCATCTAAGATAATTTATTTCTTTAATTTGATCCTAATAAAGTACTGCCGAAGTTTTCATGAAACTTTCTAAGTTGATTCTCAAGTCTGTATAGAAAAAAATAAACTTAACAATAATACCCAGGAGAATCTGAAACAGAAAAATAATGAAAGTAGAATAGCCATGTGAGAAAATATACCAAAGAACCACAAGAAATGTTAGTACTGGCCAGCCATTGCTAATGTAACTGAGAAACCAGACATAGTCCTACATATATACGTTATTTTTTAAGTTGCTGGTGAAAGTTAAATTCTAATTCTGAGGAGGGAAGGGCAAGGGAGAAGTGCAACAGGTTGGATGTTGATTAAATGATGCCAGGGTAAGTGAATGACATTGAAAGAAAAAGAATGAGCTTAATTCTCTGGATTATTCCACCAAATAAGTTTCAGAAAAAGCAGTGTTTTAACAGTAGAAAAATCAAGCCACAAAAATATGAAAGGAAAATATTGGCCAGTTCTCTTAAATTCTAGATTAGAAAAAGATGTTCATAAGAATGGTGTGAAACTCTTATAAACATGGTACACAATCTATTATAAAGGTTTATAGATTTGAGCTCATCAAAGTTAAGTTATTCCATGAAAAGAAAAATAAAAATCAAAAATTACAAAATGAGGAACTTAAATATTTTAGTAATATATATACTGAAATGTTAATTTTCTTAAAATGGGTAAGGACATGAATTCAGACACACAAAGAAGTGTCATTAAAATTTAAGATAAGATCAACATCAATAACAGCCAAATTAGTGTACATTTGGATAATGAAATCCAATGCATTTGGTAAAAAAACAAAATTCCTACTGTAATGTATTAGTATGGGAGACCAGTCACTCTTACACATTGCCAGTACAAACTCAAGTTGGTATAACTCTCTTGTAGACAGTTTCACAACATCTATCAAAACTGTTGATGTCAGATGTCATGGCACAGCAGGTTACGCTGCTGCCCGGGATGCCTGCATCTATATTGGAATGCCAGATCAAGTCCCAGATACAAGGATTGTAATGCAGCTCCCTGCTAATGTGTCTGGGAAGCAGTAGATGTTGGTTCCAATACTTATGTTTCTGCCACCCACATGAGAAGCTCAGATAGATTTTCTGTCTCCTGGCTTCAGCAAGGTCCAGCCACAGCTGTTGGTGCCATTTGAGGGGTGAACCAGTGGGTGGAAGATCAATCTCTTTCTCTTTCCTTGCCCAGACCCCATCACTGTGCAAATAAACATAACATTGGATTTGATAATTGTAGTTTAAGAGTTTGTCATATGAGTACATATCATAAAAATCTAATTACTAAAATTTTTTGTATTAGTGAAAGATTGTCATTGTAGGTAACTGTTAAATGCATTTATGTGACAGCAAGCTATGAAGCATTAAAAAGAATGAGACACGCCTGTGTACATCTACATAAAAAACTTCCTTGATAACTTGAGGAGGAACTCAGCAAAGTATGTTAAAATTATGCAAAAAGCAATCACTTCCAGATGGAGAAATCCTGGTCTTGGGGATCAATAATAGAAATGTGCTTACACTGTGTATGCTAATATTGTATATCACAGTCATGCATTATCTTCCCTTTCTCTCTCCATCTGAAAAAAAAATCTTTTGATGAGGAAAAAAAGTTAACAGGAAGTAATGAAATGAAGGCTATGTGTGAGGGCATTATTTGTAGAATTGCTGACAATACAGAGAAAGTAGATTAATGTGTACTCAGTTTGTTGTTGTTTGCGATTGTGGTTGCACTTTGAATGCAAAGCCTTAGGACAAATGGTGGGGTCTACTTATTAATTAACACTAACCTATCTTAGAGGGAGAGACTGGTGATTCCAAAAGGCAGTGGGGAAGGGGTGGGGGAAGTTCCAAGAAGCCCTAGAATATAAAATTCAGGTGAACAGATGAGGTCATCAATAATTAGAATACAACCACTCTCATTTCAACAGCTAAAATGAAGAAAGTAGTTAGATTTGCTTTGTGTGAATGTGGCAAGTCTGTTAGAGGACTCGGTCTTGTTAGAACAAGTGGACTTTTTCCAGTTTAAACAAGTAGAATGCAAAACTGTAAGTACAGACATAGCTACATGTTGAATTTGGGGGCTAAATAAAAGAAGTTCTAATATCTTACATCTAACCAATCCATGATTTATAAGAATAAAGCATCTGAGAGTGAGGCTTATGGGTCATATTGGGAGTAGATGCACAAAGATCAAGGGTAACACAGACATCTCAGATCATGGGAAGTTGAGTAAGAGTGTTAATAAGTAGGAGTGTTAAACAAGGTTGGATATGTTCTGAGGCTTGTGGTTAACAACTTAAAGTGAAATTATGCTATTTCTGTTTTCAACTAATAGGTTGCCAGTATGGTGTAGGTGTGTAGCTGGGTTAATTGAGGTTAGGATATTGACTATTAGTACAAGGGAAAAAGAAAGTAGAGGAGATGAATCAGTCTGCAGTGGAGCGATTACAATGATTCACTTTGGAATCTAAACTAGGCGGAAAAATAGATGAAGTTAGGAGGTGACAGCAGGAGGAGAAAAGCGATTTATTGATGGAATAGAGTGAAGACCTATATTAATCCAAATAGTTGGCTTGAGATTAGTAGAGAAAATGAACCAGAGGATAAAATGTAAGGCTAGATAGGATGTGTGGAATACAAATTTTCATAAATACAGGGTAGAATACAGAGCAGAACCATGAAAGTGGGTAGCTGGTGTGGAACAGGGGGAAAAACTGGACAGAAAAAGATTTTTTATTCACTTTCTAAGAGTTTTGAAAAGTAGGGAGCATTGAATTTTATCAAATATATTTTCACCCACTTTTGAAATGAGCATATTCTTTCTTACTTATGTGTGTTATGTATTTCTATTTAACCATTCTCTCATTGAATAAAAATAGTTCAATATAGTGAACATTTTCTTATTAATCCCCTTTTTGCAATTTGCTAATTTTATTTTGAATTTTTGTGTTTGCAATCATTTAAAGTGGTTTTATTTTCAGAAGTATACCACCTTCAAAAGTCTGGGTAACTTTCCATCATTTTCTACACTCTTGACCACATGATTTGTCATGGAAATGTTAAATATGTTCCTTGTAAGTGTATAATAGTCATCTGTTTTTGCTTAGTTTTATGTGGAAATAACTCTTCAGTATGTATTTTTTATTTTACTTCTCATTTCTAGGTCTATTCACAAGCTTGGTGACTGCCACGAAACCAGTTATTTCACATAATTTTTAAAATGTACTAGCCTTGAGGAGTAGTCTGTTTTAATGTCATAGTTAGATGCTGTTCTTTTGCTTATATCTCCTAAAAACATTTTATTAGAAGATAAAATTTCTGGAAGCTTAGCTTTCCTAGTTTTCCCCTAAGAATCAACTCTTATGTTTCCTTTGCAGCTCTATAATTTTCTCTTGTTTTCCAATTCACTCATTTTAACTCCTTTGTTTCTTTTCTTCCTCCCTTCTACTTTGTGTACATGCATGTGTACATGTGTGTGTATGTGCACGTGTGCATGTGTGTGTATTTGATGGGGAAAGGGGTTTTATAATTTTTTCCGTCCTATTCTGAATTGAAGATTTAGTTTATTTTTGTGCTAGTGTTTAATCATGGAATCCTATTTGTATTTAGCTTTGAAGCAAATCATATCAGATTTTAATATAGGGTGCTCATCTAAATTTTTTCAGTAGTCTTTAGAATTATAAATGTTGGGGCCAGTGCTGTGGCGCAGCGGATTGAAGCCATGGCCTGAAGCGCCAGCATCCCATATGGGCGTTGGTTCTAGTCCCGGCTGCCCCTCTTCTCATCCATCTCTCCACTGTGGCCTGGGAAAGCAGTAGAGGACGGCCCAAGTCCTTGGGCCCCTACACCCACATGGGAGACCCGGAAGAAGCTCCTGGCTCCTGGCTTCGGATCAGTGCAGCTCCGGCCATTGTGGCCATCTGGGGGGTGAACCAACAGATGGAAGACATCTATCTCTGTCTCTACCTCTCTCTGTAACTCTTTCAAATAAATAAAATAAGTCTAAAAAAAAAACAAAAACAAAAAAATATAGAATAATAAATGTCAATCACTTTTTCTCAAGAATCATTTAGATAGGAGTTTGATTTTTTTATTTGTTTTGCTTTATAAACATTTTACATTTTGTCTGGCATAACATCAACATTTTGTTTTTATATGTATATTCAACCAAACTGACTCTTTTGTGACAACACAGATGAAACTAGAGGATATTATGTTAAGGGTAATACACTAGTAACAGAAAGACAAAAACTGCACGATCTCACTTACAGGTTGAATCTAAAAGTCAAACTGAAAATAATAGAAAGTCGAATGGGGCCGGAAGGGATTGGAGGCTGGCAAGGTGTTGGCCAAAAGACACAAAATTTCAGTTAGGAGTAGTAAGTTCAAGAGAACTGTGTAGCACATGCTAATTATGGTTACTAACAATGTATTATAACGTTAGAAATTGCTAGAAAGATAGATTTTTAGTATTCTTTCCAAACAAAACAATAAGTGTATTATAGACTGCATATGCTGATTAATTTGATTTAGCTTTTCCATAAGACATATATATATCAAATATCAAGTTCAATAAATTATATATAGGTTTTGTTTTTAATTATATTTTTAATTAAATAAGGTGACCACTCTGGAAATCTTGTGTGAATGAAAGTGTGAGACTCACTACAAATCCTATAATGTCTTTGACACTGAATCTCATCCCCCAACCTAACCAACCTTATCCCAGTCATTGATAGTCTCCAACTAGAAATTTACCTTTTCTTTCAACAATTTGATATGTTCTTGGTTTTTTCCTTTCAATTAAAATTTACTCAAAGAAATCAAATGACTCTGGGAGTTGGTATCTTATAATACTTGGGTAGTAACAAAGGGTAGATAAATACTATTATCACCAAATCAGTCATTATCTTCCTAAAAGGATTTAAAATATATGTGACATGATAATAGCTGTTATAGACATGTACTGATGTTCTGATAATAAAACAGTTGTACAAATATCTGCATGTTGCTTTGAATTTTATAATTGGTACTTGGCAATGCCAATTTTATGGTTGAAACTTCTGGACCAATCATGATATTATTTGTATTTAAATGTCTGTACTTATGGAATCAAGCAATGAGAAAATAGCTCAACATATCCATAATAAATGGATGACACAAAGATATTGCACAACTTCATGCTGCTTTCCTGACAAGCCACAATATAGCCACTCAGCCAGAAGTTTCCCAAGGTTCTCTGTGTAGGTGCTGGCTCTGCTCAAACACTCAGGAATTGAATAAAAGAGAGTGATTCTGAAAGTCAGAAGTAACTATAGCAGAATAAAAAAACTGTTTATGTCATGTATCCTTGTTGTTGGAAGATTTTGAAAATGTTACTAATAAATGATAAAATTGGAATGTCCAAAAATGATACCACTTAGTAAATATTGCACTCATGTGGATATCCTATGGTAAAGTTGGCTAAATTATAAAAATCTTCATGCAGATTTTTTCTTTCAAGTGTATTTCTTTTTACTCAGTTTTCATATTTAATGTTATTTTTAAATAAAATAATGTCCATTTATGCTTGGCTATTAACCACAACTTATTCCCTTCAGTTAAAACTCTATTTCTCCTCTATGAGAGGTGTTCAAAAGCTCATGGAAAATTCATATTATGAAAAAACTATTGCTGAATTTCAATATTTTGCAGCAAAATAAGCTAGCCTTTTATTGCTATCTTCCATGAACATTTTGAAATATACTTATATTTGTTCAGAGTTATATACTACCTTGGAGGTATTCAAAAATTGCTGAAGAATCTATATATTGAATTTTTCTCAAAGAGTGCTTTTGAGTCTTGTGAAGTCACGGAAAGACTTACCTTGGTTTTCATTATACATTTTTACTGCCAGTCCTCAATCTCCTCTATTGTCATTTCTTTCTTTGCCCTTAAAAGTTGTTGAATCCCAGAATCACAGCCTAATATTCTTTTCCTTTCATCTACATCTTGTATCTAGAAAATTCCATAATACTGGCTCAATTTATTCCCATATATCTACCTATCCTCCACATGGATAGGTAGCCATGTTTAAAAAAATACATCATATTATTTAAAAAGTTAATGATTTTTTGAGCAACATTTACACGCACAGTTCTATGAATCAGAAAACAAAGTCAAGTGATTCTGAAACTGAGAAGCTAGAATTCTACTGTCACGTATTTTTCTTTAGAAAGCCTCTATGACATCCCATTGCTATAAAACATATCCAGAATTCCCAAACCTCCATAGATTCATTGTGTCATCCCATAATGAACACTTACTTCTCTCTTTTGCTCCCTCACTCTCTCTCAACACCATCTTGAATTGTAGGAAATCAATCCCACCTCACTCACTACAACCACTTTTTTAGAACAGAGACATGTGACTCAGGAATTTAGCTAATCAATATATTGAATTCCTTAGACCACAGTGTTTAAGTATGAACATATGAACCAGGACTGGCAAGTAAGCATAGTTTTCTCTGTCTAGTCACAGAGCCTTGTAGGAAATGACTGAAGGACCTGAGTTGGTCCAATAAGCAGGAAACATGGGGCTCCAAGGAAGCCAAAAAGCCTTATCCACTAGACTTGAATGGAAGAATGTCAGTTTTGAACACATACAAACCCTTTCTGTATTAGTTAGGCTTGATGAAAGAAATGGAACAATTATAAACAATAGGGAATTAGATTTAATACTGGCACAAGACTTTCACAGGTATGAGGGCTGGTAAGGAAACCCATGGAAGGATATTGCTTCTGTGCATGGGGATAAACCCAAAATTGGCATTCAAGAAGTAAACATGGCATGAAAAGAGGTGGATGAGAAGACAGAGACCTCTGAAAATATAAGAATCCACAAAGACAGACTAGAACACAGCAGGACAAATGGAACTAGAACTCGTGTCTCACCTCCTTCAACTTTGACAATATAACACAGCTCAAGAAGGTGAAGCTTTACCTAGTGGTCCTAAATGCATGCCTTGCACGGGCTCAGAGAAGCTGGAGGATGGGTGAGGTGCATCTGGAGGTAGAAAAGTCACAGGCCACATCCATCAAACACAACAACGTGAGGCTACAGCATCACATACCACCTATTTTTTATTACTCTAGTGATTTTCCTAGAGCTGAGTAATTATGAAACTGAGTATTCATAAAGAAAAGAGTTTCATTTTGCTCTCAGTTTTGGAGTCTGAAACTCCAGAATAGGTCAGCCCCATTGACTCTGCCTCTAATGAGGCTCTCCTGGCAGACAGGACCGTAATGGCAAAAGAACTTGTGTAGGTGAGGAATCACATGGCAGGACAGAGCCAAAGAGAGGAGAGGGACCAAGTTTTCTTTTCATATAGCAGCTATCTGGAGAACTAACTCAGGGTCACATAAGAACTACATTAATCTCTTTTGAGGGTCTCCAGTGACCTCCCACTTGGCTCCATGTCTTAAGATCTCCAAGTTCTTAAGATCTTAACACCACCATCCTGAGGACCAAGCATCCAACATATCGACTCATGAAAAACAAATAATATCCAAAACCATAGCAGCTTCCAATACTAACTTTCTTCTTTTATTTGCTTTACCAACTTTAACATTATACTCATTTTTTTCTGGTTTTTTAAAAATAGAATTATACATTTACTGATCGTGGCAAGGCCTCCCTTGCATTTCTGCATTCCATTTCCTTAACTCCAATCCCCATATATGTTAGTATTTAACATATTATTATCTAAAAGATTCATTTTATTGATTTGAAAGGAAGAATCAGGATGGGGGTGGAGGATGGGAGGAAAGATCCTCCATCTACTGGTTCATTTCCCAAGTGGGTGTAATGGCCAGGGCCAGGCCAGATCAAAGCCAGGAGTCTTGAACTTCATCCAGTTTCCAATGTAGGTGGCAGATGTCCAAGTACTTGGATCTTCCTCCGTTGCTTTTCAAGGTACATTAGCATGAAGCTAGATGGGAAATGGAGCAGCCAGGATTCAAACAGCAATCTGATATGAGATTCTGGAATCATAAGTGAGGCTTAACACACTAGACCACCAAACATACTATTTTTTGATAATTTTTAATTGATGAGTAATAATTATACATATATTTATGGGTTACAATTCAATTTTCCAAGCTTAACATAGACAGGTGTGGTTCCATTTTATAAATCTTGCACAGATTTCAAACATGAAAAACCCTAGACTGAAATCACAACAGGAAAGGAGCAGTGGTCCCAGTTTAGTGAAATTGGCACAGTATGAACCAGCATATGAACAGAGAAATGAATTGGAAACATTAACAAAGGAAAATTTGAACCTATTAACAACTCATTGGATCAGACAAACCCTAAACTCTCCAGTTATAAGAGTCAATAGACTCTCTTCGTCAAAAAATACTTTGGGCTGTGTTTACTCACTTGCCATCAGACTGTACAAAAGCTGATACTAAGAACATTGCAAATGACAGACACCAAAATTCCGTGTTGGCAGAATCCAAGAAAAAGCAGAGCTCTTACTACTCTTAACCTGGGAAGATGATAACATTTGCAATTTGGCCTTAAAGGTTACAAATAGATAAATTTGCACATGCTTTAGCATGGTGTTCAGAATTTATCCTTACTGAGTACCAGCAGTTTTAATATGAAACATGTAGAATTTCAGAATGTAATTTCCAGTTCTTACTGTCCTCTGCAAGTCCTATAAGAAAGACACAACCTTTTGTTGAAATTGGGTCATCTGAGTGCAGACAGAAAAGAATAATGGTTTGCTAAGAAATACCATTATTGTCTGAGAGTTTCTATTTAAATTACTGAGAATTCGAAAGCTTAAAAGGATGAATTCTCTCATTCAAATTAAAGTTATAACCAGCAAAAGCAGAAGCATTGAAACAATAGCACAGAATAATGTTAAAACCTACAAGAAGCCATTCTCTTTGGTTCCTCTGAAGAAGCTCCTATTTTAAACTATGTGAAATGGGGTGATTGTCTTACTGCAAAAATATCACACAGGTGTACCCGGGAGCAAGAGTCAGAAGCCCATGTGGTAAAATTCCTTCAGATAATTTGGATGAGCGAGTAAACAAAACACTATGACAGAAACAAACATTTTGAGTATGATATAAAACTGGCTCCTGGGGCCTGTGCTGTGGCACAGCAGGTTAAAGCCTTGACTTGAAGTGCCGGCATCCCATATGGACACAAGTTCTAGTCCCGGCTGCTCTTCATCCTATCCAGCTCTCTGCTATGCCCTGGAAAAGCAGTAGAAGATGGCCCAAGTCCTTGGGCCCCTAAACCCATGTGGGAGACCCTGAAGAAGTTCCTAGCTTTGGATCAGTGCAGCTCTGGCCATTGCGGCCATCTGGGGAGTGAACGGGTGGATAAAATAAATCTTAAAAAAAAAAAAAAAAGACTGGTCCCTAAAACAAAAGAAAAACAAAAATGAAAACAACAAAACACTATTTTGAGGAGATTCCAGGCCTTTAGTGCTAGCCCCTGGAATTATCAAGAATACATAGATGTAAAGTCCACTTAAGTTTTAAGAGCATTCTTCTATCAACACTGAAAAACAACAGGCTATATAAACAAGTACTAAGACAAATTCCAAACATCCATATCACAGGGTCACAAGCCAGCATATGTCACACACACACATCTCCCACATGACAACTGAAGACCAAAAATAAGTAAGGGAAATCATGAGAAGAACATAGCCAGAACAACTGATTCAAATCCACTGACAAAACAATTCCGCTAGTGTCAGGGAAACAGAGCAAAGACTCCTTGTTATTCTTCCAAGTCAGATACAATATAGGGTATGGACTCCTGGCCACTATATTTTCTCTCCCATTCTCCCCAGCAAGGAGTTCCTTGCAACTCTTTCTATTCTTTATAGATGTTTTGCATATAACAGGATGTCTTGTGGTGGTAAATGATGTGGTAGTTTGCTGGACCATGAAAAACTACATCCAGACTTGATGAAAAGAAATTGATAACAGCCAGAGGCCATAGATTTCGAACTAGATAAAATAAGTGGGAATCAGGATTTAGAACTAAGGTTCTTTTTCCACTTTAATAGGCCAAAGCAATGGTTTATAGCAGAGTTTTGTTTGCTTTCTTTAAGGCTCATTCATCAAGCAGGGCTCTATCCTCAGATTCAGAGGTGAAGTAGCACCACAGACCTGGCCAAAGACCACACTGAAGTGCTATATCAGCATTGGGAAAGTAGCCATGTTGACTCAATCAAAATGAATTAGAAGTCAAGCATCGGGATGGTCAAAGAATAATTTATTCTCTTTCCTCTACATTTGAACCACGGAAGATATAGAGTAGAGAGCTCAGTCCATGATGAGGAGAGTGTGTAGCTAAACATGAATCCAACAGAGAGGGAACAGCTGAATGATGAAGAGAAAGAAACTGAGTACTGCTAATTATGTAAGTCTCTGTCTTGAGAGACTGGGAGATTGCATTTATCCCACTCTGTATTTCTCAGTAATGTAACCTAATTTTCTCAAGAGTTATATTCTCTTGAGATTAAATTTGTGTTCATTTTTAACAGGAAAAAGAAAAACCAACTTATTTGTTCAATTTATTTTTTCCTCTCCACTCCACAGTTATGTACCTCAACTATACAAAGTATATACAGTATCTTCATATTTTTAAGACTTACCTTTTCTGTCACACTTCTAACTGAAACATTCATCTCCTTTTCCTTCCTGGAAAATTTCTATTTATTCAGTTAGTCTCACCTACCTGTTCTCTCCTTTGTGAACAACCTCCTCAACTTTGTGAATGGATTCACGTGATTCCAGTCATTATCACTTCCAAGATGACAACCAAAATATAGAATCTAACTGTTGTGTGTGTCTCTTAGATAGGATTGGTGAGTTTTTACTTTTTATACTCTTAGTTGTTTTGGCTTACTACAAGAAATTATGATATAGTATTTGGAATAATTTATGATACAATTTTGGCAAAAACAGTTACTTGGCCTTTTCACAAACTTTAAGTTCTTTAGAAAGTTGTTTCTTTTTTTTCATAGCATATCAGTTCTTTTCTGAGTAGGAAAGTTATCATTCTTGAATAACACTGTTTATTTTTAAAAGCTTGCACAGAGTAGAAACTCAACAACTAATGGCTCCTAATTATGTTCAGATTTTGTGTGCTTTTCTTTGTTGAGTCTCATCAGAATTTTTTTTCTTTTCATTAATCCTCATTTCAGTATGTACTTCAGTTGGCTGAAAATAACACTTTGCCCAAGGCCTGTAAACAAGAATATTTTAGGACTGACAACACATTATTATTAAAGTTTATGTTTTAAATGCTTTACTTTATGTGGCAGGATACCTACGTTAATGCTCAAGAGAAAAACGGACAGAACTGCAGACTGTATCAAAACTATTTTGGGTATTAAACTGGCAGCCAAAACAGACTATTTATTTTTAAGTCGGGATGTTAAAAAACATATCATATCATCTGTTTCCTTTAGTTCAACAAGTTCCATATTGGTATTTTAAGCTGTTTTTCATATGTTTATGGCACAATGCTAACTGTTTTTATTAGGAAATGACCTACTGGCCCTGTGCCCACTCATTGTATGACAGTTTTTTCCCTCAGCTGTAGCAGAACAACAAATCAAGAAGTTCACACTTCCTCATTAATTCTGGAAAACCCATACTATGAATAATACTGCATAAATCTTTTTATATCTTGACAATTGCTGGAAGTTCATTATTTTAGAACATAATTTCAAGAATATCCAGATCAAATAGCAAACAGTGGTTTTTGCAGAAACTATGTCCATAAATCTTATGAGTCTCCTAAAGGATATGAATGGTCTTTCAAAACGGGGTTAGGCTTGTAAACCTATTGTTTTCTTTTTCAATGGTTTCTCATTTCTTGAATATATTATCACAGTTTGTTACTGTGAAAGATAATTTAAAGGATAATTTGAAAAGTTCTAATGTTTCTCACAGTTTATGGGTACAAAGCAAATCACTGAAGTCCTTAAGGTAAAATTGAAAGTTTGTGGGATAGCATCCAAAGGTAACTATTTTTGTTTAGCATAGAAAACTGTCAAAAGAATTGTGTGGGTTAATAGAAAATGGAGTTTCAGTCTGTTCATACTTTTCTTACCACCCCTTTGCTCCTCTATTTTCAGCCTCTGTATAGGTTGGAATCTCATACTTTGCACATTAAATACTTGCAATACCATGTAAAAGAACAACTGTGGACCCTGGACCCTGGACACTTTGATTTCTGACTTCCTGTCTATGACTATGTTCAATTCATTTAATTCCTCTGAATTTCAATTATATTGACTATAAAATGAGAAGCTGACACTTTGACTACAAATTTGTTGTGCAAATCTTTAGCAATGCTGTTTCAACTGTCATGTAATGACTAGCAGATACTAATGCCTTGTTGCTGCTGCCGCCATGAGTGCCCCAAGTTTACAAATAATGTCTTCTATTAAGTTAAAATCTTAGACCAAAAGAAAAAGTTGCTGAAGAAAACAAAACAAAACAGGACCACACACAGTCCCTCACTTCCCTGCTCCAACAACAAACCCCACTTGCTACCTCATGCTGTCAGACTATTTCCATCTGGCTCTGTATCCTCTTCTTTCTGTTGAAGTTACACATCGCCTCTTTGTGTTCACTATGCCTCCTCTTTGTGCTTTCAAATCTCATGCATCTGCTCCTGCCTAATATGCCAACCAGATGAGTTGAGAATCAATATCAGTTGTTCTAGACATATTTTTATTTGTTTTGATAGAAAAAGCTTCAAAGAAACTATTAACCAAAGAGTACAGAGAGATTCATGGGACCTCTCAACACCTGCTGTGAGCTTTGGGTGAGGTCTGTCTCTTCCGTTTGCCATTTTCATCCATCAGCTTCATCTATTTACAGCCAACCTGCCCAGGCATGTAGCCATATCCAAGGTGCCACAAGAAATATTTATCCTCTGAGACCAGCAGAGAACCCTTTTCTTGTGAAATTGATGAGCCCCATTCTCGGTTTATCACTTTTGAACTTGACACAGCAAAGAAACAGAGAACAGTGCCTCTATTTGTCAGCAGCTGTCCCGCACTTGACAACACAGAGGGCAGGTTCATTAGCCTCACTGAGAGGGCTCTGATCCCTCGTCCATGCTAGAAATTCAGAAGGCTCTCAGAGCATCCTTGGTACCAAAATACCTGTCCTAGTTTGTTCCACAGCATGACACTAACTTTATGACTGAACTTTCTAAGGAGGCATTAAAAAAGAAAACGTGCCTTTTTGTGCAGGGTTGATGTTGCATGGTACAGCAGGTGTCCCATATATGTGTGCCTGGGTTTCAGTCCTGGCTGCACCCTTGGTTCTATCTTCTTGCTAATGCACATGCTAAGACATAGTATGTGATGGCTAAAGTACTTGAATCCCTGCCACCCACATGGAAACCCAAATTGAATTCCTGTCTCCTGGCTTCATCCTGGCATTGCCTTGGTCATTGTGGGCATTTAGGGAGTAAATCAGTGAATGGGAGAACTCTGCATGTCTGTGTACCTGTCTTGGTTTCTCTCTGTCTCAGTCTCTACCTTTCAAAAAAAAAAAAATAAACAAACAAAGCATGTGTTACACATTTGAGTAAACAAATCACACACTAGTTGAGAGGATTGTGAATGCTCCCTAAACAAAGAATAATATTTGAAATGATAGGTGTACCAACTATCCTGATCTGATTATTGTATACATATATTGAAATATCATACTGTAACTCATAAATATGTATCTAAGTTTTATGTCAATTAAAATTTTTAAAGATATACAAATATTTAATTTATAAATTCAAATAGTAGCTTTTATTCTAAAATTTCAAAGAGGACAGGTTTATGCAATTGTTAAGAACAAGTTGATTGGGGATAGTGCTGTGGCATAGCTGGTAAAGCCGCAGCCTGCAGCACCAGTATCCCACATGGACACTGGTTGAGTACCGACTGCTCCATCCCAATCCAGCACTCTGCTAATGTGCCTGGGAAAGCAGCAGAAGATAGCCCAAGAGCTTGGGCCACTGCACCCACCTGGGAGATCCAAATGAAGCACCTGGCTCCTGGCTTTGGCCTGGCTCATTCTTGGCCATGGTGGCCATTTCAGGAGTGAATGAGCAGATGAAAGATTTCATTCATATTCTCCCTCCCTCTCTCTCTCTCTCTCACTCACTTTACCTCTCCTCCATCTGTAACTCCTATTTTCAAATAAATAAATAAATAAATATAAAAAAATAAGTTGATCAATTTCAATCCAGCTCTAAAACTTACTTTATTTAAAAGCTATTAACTACTACCCTAGTCACCTATGTTTTGGCACTTCATATACAGTTGCTAAATTAATGACTAAATGTGCAAGGAGCTGCATATGCAGAGATAAAAAAAAGCCTAAACTTTTGTAGAGTAAGATCACTAGTCTATGTGAGGGAAATAAATACATTAAGTTAACAAGCAGCAAGCTAGCTGGCTAGTTAACATAGTGATATAGATTCAATGTAGCAGTGTAACAATGAAGCAGTGTAAATTCTTTGATAGAAGTCTCTACAGTGCACCAGGAGAATATAAATGAATCATGTCTATTTTTGTCAGAGATCATGGTTAATGTCTGTTTTGAGAGAGAAGACTAAATTTGGGGGTCTTAAGTTGTACAGAAGTTGAAATCTCCAAAGTAAACATTATATAAAGCAGCAGGAAATTCTCGAAAAATACAAAGTATCTTGACAACCCCCTAAAACAGTGTATAAGATTTGTTTTTTCCCTATACTGCAACATCTCCATGGCTTTAGCTGAATATGACTCAACAGCAAGCCAAGCTGTTACCATGGATATGTGAACAAATGACCAGATGAACTAGAGTCTGTAGCCTTTGCTAAACACTTGGAGAATAAAAGCCAAAGAGCACTTCTTTTTTGCAAAGGATTCTATCTTTATGAAAATTAGCATATGAAATTGGATCCCTTATTTTAAGAAAAGTCATAAAAATAGAAGAATTAGTCATTGATTGTGGACGTCACTATAGTTTAATTTAACATATTCATTTATTAGAGGGGACTTTGTTTACGGATTTATGATCCTTCTCAGGTACTTTAAGAAACTGAAACCCTGGAAAGCATTCTTGTGTACTGTGAACAGCAAATTGCACTTAACAATGAGAATATATTGAATTGGTTGTAACATATGTTATTCGTTAGACATAAAGGTGATATTTGTGTAGCCCAAATTGTACATGCAAATTTGTACATGCAAATATGAATTTTCTAAGATTCAGTAACCTTGGAGAAACACTGAAGTAGTAATCTTTATTTTTTTTAATTTTATTTAATGAACATACATTTTCAAAGTACAACTTATGGATTACAATAGCTTCCCCCTCCCATAACTTCCCTCCCATCCACGACACTCCCCTCTCCCACTCCCTCTCCTCTTCCATTCACATCAAGATTAATTTTCCATTATCTTTATATACAGATGATCAATTTAGCATATATTAAGTAAAGATTTCAACAGTTTGTACCCACACAGAAACACAAAGTGTAAAATATTATTTTAGTACTAGTTATAGCATTAATTAAACACCTAAGAATAATTGTGTATTAATTACAGAGTTCAACCAATAGTTTTAAGTAGAACATAAAAAATACTAAAAGGGTAAAGTATTAAGTTCTTTTTTTGTTTGTTATATAGTTATTATTTTTTATTTAATAAATGTGAATTTACAAAGTGCAACTTTTGTATTGTTGTGGCTTCCCCCCCCAACCTCCCTCCCTCCCGTGACCCTCCCCTCTCCCACTCCCTCTCCCATCCCGCCCTTCATCGAGTTTCATTTTCAATTACTGAAGTAGTAATCTTTAATAGATGTTCTTTAACATGCTTGCAGGAGAGATTTTTCACATAAATGTTATTGCTTTCTTATCACTGGTATTCAGTACCACAGCTTCAGGGCTTGCTCTTTTGTCTAACATATGCCTGGACATTTTCATTTTGTAATCAATCAATACGAAGAAAATTTCAAGATTTGAAGGATGGGTCTTGTGTGTTGTTCTTAGTGTGTGTGCGTGTGTGTGTGTGTACACATAAAGCAAAGTTACATAGCTCAACAATTTGATATGAAATTTATTATAATGGAAAAGAGAAATAAATTTCATCAGTTGCATATGTTTTGAGTTAATGTAGGAGAGAGGAATAAATTGCTTTTAATTGTAATTAGAACTAAGGTTTATACTATATTGAAGTAAAAATTCTTTGGGTTTCATAACAAATATTAAGAATATATCAAGTATCCTAAATATGTGCTAACAAACATCTTAAAAAGCATATCCTTAACATAGCATATCCTGACAATAAATAGTATTTGGAAGGGCAGAGAATGGGTATAAGAAATATTTCACTAGCATCACTTTTCAGAAGAACTACCATAAGCATTTTTAAATTTTTTTAGATATACTAGTTACTATAGATCAGATTTTTCATAGATACATAAGACATGAAAATTGTTTGTCACAATACTTTGGATAATGATTAGGGAGACACTCTTTAAGTAAAAAACAAAAACTGTGGGCCTTGGCATTTTAAATATTATTTCATTTATTCAACAACTATAAGTACTAGGCATCTTCAAAAAGCTCTTGAAAAATGAAAAAAGCTATGAATTTACAAATTTGTATTCATTTTGCAAGATCTTTTTAAAGTACCCTGTGTGTAATGCAGGCCACTATACTAAGTTACAGGTTCTGAGGACATAGTAATAAGCACTTATCCTCAGTAATGAGGAAAAATTAATAAATCTATATGGCTTACTTCATTAAATTATTGAATGTAATTATAATTTCAAAGTGTTAACTAAGACAACACAAAATGGTCAAGCTTCAAGTAACCTCAATATTCAAGCCTTTAGTTTAATGCAATGTTTTCTATGTCATTCTGCTAGAAATTTGCAGAAATAAAAATAGAAATGCAAGTCTCCTTTCAGAACACCTCCTCTTCATTGAACTTTTTCACCATGTAGGCTTTTGATGAAAATGTCTTCAAATTGCCAAAAACAAAATAGTCACTGTATTTTATATTAAAATAAATTGGGCTGATGTGTGGCCAAACACATTTCCAATGTCTTTTTTTTAAAGATTTTATTTTATTTATTTTAGGGGTAGAGTTATAGACAGAAAGAGGAAGAGACAGAGAGAAAGCTCTTCCATCTGCTGCCTCTCTCCCCCATTGCCACACTGGCTGGAAAAGAGCTTCCCAGTCTCCATCGTGGCCACCTTCTACTGTTTTCCCAGGCCATGGCAGAGAGCTGGATCAGAAGAGGAGTAGCTCAGACAGGAACCAGTGCCCAAATGGAATGCCAGCCCCTCAAGGTGGAGGCTTAGCCTACTGTACCACAGCGCTGGCCCCTCCAATGTCTTGTGAAATTTGTTTTCTTGTGATATAGGTTTTCTTCTGAAAGATTAGTGTTAGCTGGAGATAGCTAGCTATTTGCCAAATACTAGCTAGAATTGGATATTTCTATATGAGTGTAAAAGTTCGTGGAGAAAAATGGAAGTAAAATTTAAGTTTAGGGACAGGCACTTAGCCTATCAGTTAAGATACCTGCTCCATATCAGACCACCTGGTTTGATCCCTAGCTGCAGCTCGCGACTTCTGTTTCTTGCCAATGCAGATCCTGGCAGGCAGTGGTGATGGCTTCAGGTAACTTGGTGCCACTCAAAAGGGAGACCTGGATTGCATTGCTGTGCAAGGACTTTGGCCTTAGCATTTGGGGAGTGAACCAGCAAATGGGAGTTTTCTCCCTCTCAAGAACTAGTATTTTTTAAAAGATTATTTTTCTTAAAAATATGTTTATTTTGCTGTAAAACATCTTTGAAACCCATACAATTGTTTCACAATATACATTTCTGTGAACATTTTGAAGACCCCTCTTAGTTGGTCTGTGAACTGGCTACTCACAATCATACATCCAGTTGGGGTCATAGGTTCTGCACAAGAGATATGAGTGGAAGTGATCTGAATAGATGGCCACTGACTTAAAAATAGTGCAATTTCCACTTTTTCTACTGTACAAAGGTAAAAAGGTGAAAAACATTCAATAGTAATCACAGTTTGAATTTCTTGAATTTTGATCGTTTCCCAGGCTAGTAATACACAGTGGAATACTTTCATGATACTGGACATCTGCAGGGAGCACAGCTCCCATTGCACTATATTCACCTGAGGAAGCAACAGTGCCCTGCAATGCTCAGCTAGGACATTCTGTGGGTTAAATGTATCCAGTGAATTTTCAATTCATGACAGGTTTATTGGGACATAGCCATGTAATAAGTCAAGTAACATCTGTACTTGTCAAGTTTTAGTTTACATAAAGATCACCTGGGGATCTAGTTAAAATATATTCCAGGCTTTACCTACAAGTTTCTAATTCAGTAAGTCTAGAATAAAGCCTGTGAGTTTGCATTTTTAACAACTTAGCAGATGATGCTGATGTTATAATACACACTTAATATACATCACTACTACTTTGCCCATACCCAGAAAAATATGTTTTATCTTTGTTATGAAGAGACAATAAAGTAATGTTCATTTGTTTACAATAAAACACACATACATACATTTTCTATTACCATCAATTTTAGTTGTGGAAATTGTGGGCATTTAAAATTCATTTTTATTATTGATATTTCAAAGGTGGAAAATATTGTTCAATCAGTGGACAGTCATATGGAGTGACCTATGAATTTAAGGCATATTTTTACATTTCTTTTCATGACATCAATTTAAGGCATATCTTTACATTTTTCTTAAGAAGGCATTGCAAAAAGAAAAAAAAGATGGAAATCGAGTGCATATAAAAGCAATACTAGCACATATGGGTGAACCTTTGGCCTGGTAGTTAAGACACAGTTAAGAAGTCTATCTCCTGAATTGGCATGCCTGCATGCAAGTCCCAGCTCCCATGATTTCAGATTACTGAAACCTGCACCCTAGGAGGCAATAGGTGATGACTCAAGAAATTTGGTTCTTTCCATAGACAGGAAACTCAGATTGAATTCCTGATTCCTGGCTTCAGCCTGACCCAGCACATCATTACAGGCTTTTGGGAAGTGAATAAGTAGATGGGAGCCATCTCTCAGCTTCTCTGCATCTCAAATAAATGCTTTACTAAGTTTTTGAAAATACTATCTCATGTTTATGGGCCTTAGAAGATCTCTACTGACTGCTATGACAATGGTTATTACTTTCCAATGTAAATGACAACAATTAAGCTATCCCTGGTACGCTTCTTCTGAGCTTCAGAAAATGTGAGCAACTATGATATATACTCTCATTTTCAGCATAAAAACAAAATGTTTTGATATAAAGATAAATTCTTTGGCTTTGGAAACTCCTCTTGGAGAAACATGCCTGTTCACTTTCTTTCTGTCTACTTTTCAATTTATTTGTAACTTTCTTGCAGCTCAATTCACTCTGCACCTTCATCTTCGTCTTTTCTCCTCTGGCAGGTTTCGACCTTTTATTTCAATATCCTTAGAAAAACAAGTGCACCTAGACTGAAATTTTATTTCACAATGTTCCTCCTATTCTGGATTCCCTTATATCTACTTAAGCTTGTAAACTTTCAAACTAAGCACCTTTAGGTAGCTTCCCCTTATTAACATGAAATCAAGGATTAGTCCGTAAGAAAGAGTAATTATCCAAGGTGGACAAAGGGAGCTTGTCCTTGTCTTCCCTGCCCTACCACAGAGATGAGAACTCTACTCAAAAACTAGATCATCATTTTCTCCTGTGTCTGTGGGAGGTATTATCATCATTTGGTAGATGAGATTCTTGGTGTAGAAAGTAGTTTCAACTTGCCTAATAATACAATCAACATGCTTAGCAAAGCTAGGTTTAGAATAAAAGCCTCACAGACTAATTATATATACTTTAAACTATTTAACCTTATCATACTAGCTATATTGAAAAAATTAAAATGGACCCAGAACCGCAGAGCTGAATTTGCAGTTCATGGGAAGTTTATAAATGATTTGCATTTCACTGTCTCCCTAGATTACACATCTAAGTGGCAGGCACAGCCTGTATCATTCATCAGTTCAGCAAAGTACCTGAAAGGCAGAACACATTTTATACATAGTAACTGAATTAATGTCGGTGATGGTAAGTAAAACTGTAATGTTTAACAAACTTGGTTTATTCCAAACTTGCTTTCTTTACTTTTAACACGATTGTTAAGGGACAGCCTCAGGAAGCAAACCTCCTGGGTTGTAAGTTGTGGTCCCTCTATTCTGAGAAAATTACCTCAACTCATTGTTACTCAGTTTCTCTAGATATAAAGTAAAATAACAATACCACCCAACTCAATTATCATGATAATTAGTGAGAAAATTCACATTAACCTCTTATATTAGGGTTGAATTCATAGTAATTAGTTATTAACTATTCATTGTTATGAGACTTTCCACTGGATACTGATAAATAGCTCTGTCTTTTTAGCTTTTTAAGATTTATTCATTTATTTGAAAGTCAGAGTTACAGAGAGGGCGAGGGCGAGGGCGAGGGCTAGGGCGAGGGAGAGTTCTTCCATCCGCTGGTTCACTCCCCTATTTGCTGCAATGGCTAGAGCTGCGCTGATCAGAAGCCAGGAGCCAAGTGCTTTTTCTGGGTCTCCCACACAGGTACAGGGGCCCAAGCATTTGGGCCATCCTCCACTGCCTTCCCAGGCCATAGCAGAGAACTGGATCGGAAATGGAGCAGCTGAGACTAGAACTGGCAACCATGTGGAATGCCGGCCCTGCAGGCGGTGGCTTTACCCGCTATGCCATAGTGCAGGCCCCAACTCCGTCTTTTTAAACCTGAGATAAATACGTCAATCATAAAGAGATAAAATGATGGAGATGAAGTTAAAGAGTATTACAAAACTGAATGTTCATGACAACACAAATAGTAGAATCTCATTACAATATGTGAAATTATTTCAAGGCTGGCGCTGCGGCTCAACAGGCTAATCCTCCGCCTGTGGCGCCGGCACACTGGGTTCTAGTTCTGGTCCGGGCACCGGATTCTGTCCCGGTTGCTCCTCTTCCAGGCCAGCTCTCTGCTGTGGCCTGGGAGTGCAGTGGAGGATGTCCCAAGTCTTTGGGCCCTGCACCCCATGGGAGACCAGGAGGAAGCACCTGGCTCCTGGCTTCGGATCAGCGCGGTGCGCCAGTCGGTCGCAGCGCACCAGCCGCAGTGAACATTGGAGGGTGAACCAACGGAAAAAGGAAGACCTTTCTCTCTGTCTCTCTCTCTCTCACTGTCCATTCTGCCTGTCAAAAAATTAAAAAAAAAAAAGAAATTATTTCAAAAATATTTTCTTATAATCTACCAACTGTTTCATTCTGAATTACAGCCTTAATAGATAAATGGAACTTATTCTTTTATTTTGCTTTCATACAGGAAATAAAGATATACAATATTTTAAAGTTGTACAATCTCTAATGAAAAAATCTGAAATTCAGTCTTCAGTTCTCTGAACCATATATTAGAACAGATTACAAAATGTATCCAGGGCCAGCGCCGTGGCTCACTAGGCTAATCCTCTGCCTGCGGCACAGGTACTCCGGGTTCTAGTCCCAGTTGGGGTGTCGGTTCTGTCCTGGTTGCTTCTCTTCCAGTCCAGCTCTCTGCTGTGGCCCGGGAAGGCAGTGGAGGATGGCCCAAATGCTTGGGCCCTGCACCCTTATGGGAGACCAGAAGGAAGTACCTGGCTCCTGGCTTTTAATCAGCGGGCCGTCACAGCCATTTGGGGGGTGAACCAGAGAAGGAAGACCTTTCTCTCTGTCTCTCTCACTGTCTAACTCTGCCTGTCCAAAAAAAAAAAAGTATCCAGTTAATACATTGAGGAGAATTCAACATATGCCTTACCAGACATATTTCTTCCTGAATTTTACAAACTTTTTTCTCCTTTTTGATCCCTTTAATTCCATTTGCTCTGTTTTAATTGGATTTGGAGGTTTTATTTTTATTTTGATTACTGGTGTTTGTGATGGGAATCATTGCTTTTTCTTCTTTTATTTTTTTTTTTTAATTTTTAAAGATTTTTTTTTTTATTTTGTTTGAAAGACAGAGTTGCAGAGATCAGAGGCAGGGAGAAAGAGAGAGAAAAAGTCTTCCAGTCTTAACTCCCCAAATGGTCACAATGGCTGGAGCTGAGCCAATCCGAAGCCAGGAGCCAGGGGCTTCTTCTGGGTCTCCCATGCGGATGCAGGTGCTCAAGGACTTGGGCCATCTTCCACTGCTTTCCAAGGCCCTAGCAGACAGCTGAATCAAATAGGAGCCAGGACTTGAACTGGCACTCATAGGGAAGCGGGCTTTACCTGCTATGCCACAGTGCCAGCCCATTCTCTTATGTTTTAACTTTTCTCTTTCCTTAATTAAGAAATAAAAGTACCCCCACGATACAAAGGAGCCTTGCTTTACTAACAGAATTTTTTATTTAAGCTATATGACCTCTAGAAATATTTTTTTCTACAGAGTCTTCTTCCAAGATTCATTTAGAAACATGACAGTGCTTTCTGATATTCTCCAGTGACTAGCAGCATTGGCCATCCATCCCTAAATGGGTAATTCCCCTGTCAAAGACTTAGTCTCCCAAATGATTATATAGAGAGATTCATTATTTATTTTTTCCAACAATGCATTGGAATCATACCAAATAAATCATGTGCTATGTTATTACATGCTGGAAGAGTGTGAGGCATTAGGGTAATTTGCCCTAGAATCTAAATACTTATGATTTGACACATTCATCTCAGTGTTCAGGAGCCAACACTGTACTCAGTAACTGGAAATTAGTATCATAATATTACAAAGGATAAATATTCACCTATTTCCATTGAAACACTTTCTTCTTTAAAATAAATTGTCACTTCTTTGGAGAGATTTGTATTGTTGTCTTGATGTTGATAGTTTATACTATTGTTGACAATAACTTGGATATTTCCACATCATTCTTCTTGACATTTTAAACAACTCCCAAACTGCCAGGCTGGCACAAGTAAAGAGCATGTTGTAGATAACATTCATTTCAAGGGATAATGTGAAAGAATTCTATTTTCCTGAAAAATAGGATAGAGAACTTCTTCAAAAATTAGGTTTAGAAATATTTTTCCCAAAAGATGTACTTTTGTCTCAGTAATGGAATAAATAATTCATATGAAAGTTTGATTGATAATAACTATAATATTATCACAATTATGTAAATGTTACAGATAGAAAAAGAACAGGAAGAAAACCTCCTTTTTTAAAAAATGAGATTGATTATGGATGACTTTCTTTTCTTATTTATTGATAGAGCAGGTTTCATGTATTTCATCTATAAAATTTAAGTCCATAATGATACTCCTCACCTCCTTCTCTCTTTTTTTCTTTTCATTTTAATTCTTTTTTTTCTTTTAACCAACTTTTTTTTATTATTTAGTAAATATAAATTTTCAAAGTACAGTTTATGGATTACAATGGCTTCCCAACCCCATAATTTCCCTCCCACTCGCACCCCTCCCATCTCCCACTCCCTCTTCCATTCCATTCACATCAAGATTCATTTTCAATTATCTTTATATACAAAAGATAGATTTAGTATATATTAAGTAAAGATTGCATCAGTTTGCAACCACACAGAAACACAAAGTGTAAAATACTGTTTGAGTACTAGTTATAGCATTACTTCACATTGGACAACACATTAAGGACAGATCCCACATGAGATGTAAGTACACAGTGACTCCTGTTGTGGACTTAACAATTTGATGCTCTTGTTTATGGCGACAGTAATCTCCAAAGGCTCTGGTCATGAGTTGCCAAGGCTATGGAAGCCTTTAGGGTTCGTCGACTTCTTATTCCGACAGGGTCATAGTCAAAGTGGAAGTTCTCTCCTCCCTTCAGAGAAAGATACCTCCTTCTTTGATGGCCCCATTCTTTCCACTGGGATCTCACTCGCTGAGATCTTTCATTTAGGTCGTCTTCTTTTTTTTTTTTTTCTTTTTTTCCAGAGTGACTTGGCTTTCCAGGCCTAAAATACTCTCATGAGCTCTTCAGCCAGATCCGAATGCCTTAAGGGTTGATTCTGAGGCCAGAGTGCTATTTAGGACATCTGCCATTCTATGAGTCTGCTGTGTATCCCGCTTCCCCTGATGGATCATTCTCTCCCTTTTTGATTCTATCAATTAGTATTAGCAGACACTAGTCTTGTTTGTGTGATGCCTTTGACTCTTAGTTCTATCAGTGTGATCAATTGTGAACTGAAATTGATCACTTGTGCTAGTGAGATGGCATTGGTACATGCCACCTTGATGGATTTGTATTGGAATCCCCTGGCATGATTCTAACTCCACCATTTGGGGCAAGTCCAATTGAGCATGTCCCAAATTGTACATCTCCTCCATCTCTTATTCCCACTCTTATATTTAACAGGGATCACTTTTCAGTTAAAATTTCAACACCTAAGAATAATTGTGTGTTAATTACAGAGTTCAACCAATAGTACTAGAACAAAATAAAGAAAAAATACTAAAATGGATAAAGTATTGCATTGTACATCAACAATCAGCACAAGAGCTGATCAAGTCACTGTTTCTCATAGTGTCCATTTCACTTCAACAGGTTTCCCCTTTGGTGCTCAGTTAGTTGTTGCTGATCAGGGAAAACAAATGATATTTGTCTTTTTGGGACTGGCTTATTTCACTCAGCATAATGTTTTCCAGATTCCTCCATCTTGTTGCAAATGACCGGATTTCATTGTTTTTGACTGCTGTATAGTATTCTATAGAGTACATGTCCCATAATTTCTTTATCCAGTCTACTGTTTATGGGCATTTGGGTTGGTTCCAGGTATTAGCTATTGTGAATTGAGCTGCAATAAACATTAATGTGCAGACAGCTTTTTTATTTGCCAATTTAATTTCCTTTGGGTAAATTCCAAGGAGTGGTATGGCTGGGTTGTATGGTAGGGTTATATTCAGGTTTCTGAGTTTTAGCCAGAGCTATTAGGCAAGAAAAAGAAATTAAAGGGATACAAATTGGGAAGGAAGAACTCAAACTATCCCTCTTTGCAGATGATGTGATTATTTAGGGGATCCAAAGAGCTCTACTAAGAGACTATTGGAACTCATAGAAGAGTTTGGCAAAGTTACAGCATATAAAACCAATGCACAAAAATCAACAGCCTTTGTATACACAGGCATGCCATGGCTGAGGAAGAACTTCTAAGATCAATCCCTTTCACAATAGCTACAAAAACAAACAAATACCTTGAAATAAACTTAACCAAGGACATTAAAGATCTGTACGATGAAGATTACAAAACTTTAAAGAAAGAAATAGAAGAGGATACCAAAAAATGGAAAAATCTTCCATGCTCATGGATTGGAAGAATCAACATCATCAAATGTCCATTCTCCAAAATGCAATTTATAGATTCAATGCATACCAATCAAAATAACCAAAGACATTCTTCTCAGATCTGGAAAAAATGATGCTGAAATTCATATGGAGACACAGAAGACCTCGAATAGCCAAAGCAATCTTGTACAACAAAAACAAAGCTGGAGGCATCACAATACCAGATTTCAGGACATACTACAGGGCAGTTGTTATCAAAACAGCATGGTACTGGTACTGAAACAGATGGATAGACCAATGGAACGGAATAGAAACACCAGAAATCAATCCAAACATCTACAGCCAACTTATATTTGATCAAGGATCTAAAACCAATCCCTGGATTAAGGACAGCCTATTCAATAAATGGTGTGAGAAAATTGGATTTCCACGTGCAGAATCGTGAAACAAGACCCCTACCTTTCACCTTACACAAAAATTCACTCAACATGGATTAAAGACTTAAATCTACGACCTGACACCATCAAATTATTAGAGAGCATTGGAGAAACCCTGCAAGATATAGGTACCGGCAAAGACTTCCTAGAAAAGACCCTGGAGGCACAGGCAGTCAAAGCCAAAATTAACTATTGTGATTGCATCAAATTGAGAAGTTTGTGTACTGCAAAAGAAACAGTCAGGAGAGTGAAGAGGCAACTGACAGAATGGGAAAAAATATTTGCAAACTACGCAACAGATAAAGGGTTGATAACCAGAATCTACAAAGAAATCAAAAACTCCACAACATCAAAACAAACAACCCACTTAAGAGATGGGCCAAGGACCTCAACAGACATTTTTCAAAAGAGGAAATCCAAATGGCCAACAGACACATGAAAAAATGTTCAAGATCACTAGCGATCAGGGAAATGCAAATCAAAACCACAATGAGGTTTCACCTCACCTGGTGAGAATGGCTCACATTCAGAAATCTACCAACAATAGATGCTGGAGAGGATGTGGGGAAAAAGGGACACTAACGCACTGTTGGTGGGAATGCAAACTGGTTAAGCCACTATGGAAGTCAGTTTGGAGATTCCTCTTTTCATTTTAATTCTTGCAATTACATACTTTAAATTTACTTTATAGTCATAAACTTACTCTACCACTAAATAAAGAATTGAACAAATAGAAACTAGACCACTGTTCCACAGGAATATAGATAAGGGTTATAAATCATAAGATTTCAATTTCACTCAAACCTCAAGATGTCAATTTCACTCACATATATTATTTTTTACTCTGTTAGCTATAAATCAAAGAAAACAAGATATTTGCCTTTTTGAGTCTGGCTTGCTTCACTGAGAATGATGATATCCAGTTGCATCTCATTTCCATTTTGTATCCATTTTGTTGCAAAAGGAGAAGCACAAAGAGATAGGTTTTTCTTTTTATTTTTTTGCATTTCCAAGTTTAGTACAAGAATATTACTCTCTTTTATATTAGAAGAAAACTAAATTAATATTACCAAAATATATTCAATATTAGGGCATAATTTCTTTTCATTTTTTATATCATTCAAGAGCTCTTGTTGTTCTTTTCTTTCCCCAATCTGTACTGTTGCTTCAAGTAATGAACACCAAAGCCTATTACATTAACATTACGTGAACTGTTATGCTTTATGTTAAATCCAATTAGTGTCTAGTAATTACAGCAAGGGCTCATAGTAAGACTCAAAACAAGAGCTAGAGCATCTGGAAAGAAGAGAACCTCAGCTCTGACTTACCTGGCTGACCTTAAACATGTTACTTAAACTCTTTCTGTTTCATTTTCTTCACATACTAAAAGGAGGTCTGAATAACACCCACCTCAGATGGTTATGAGACAAATTGAGCCATTAGGTATGCACATTTGGAATAACATCTCATACCTATTCAATTCTGTATGTGTTTTTTCTATTGTAGGTTTTTCTGGGCTTATACATATTGACTCTAATTCAGAAATCATTTCCTCCTGATTATCCAGTGTTCCTAATAGGCTTCATAATGGCTCAGAACTTGCTGGTCTTGTTCCCTGGTATCCCAATACCTATCACAATGCCTGATACCTGGTAGGTACTCTCTAAATATATATCTAAATAAATCCATAATGAATTTTACAGTCAAAAGCCTGTGTCTAAAAAGGAAATCTGATATCTGAAGATAGTTTGTCATCTGAAAAATCCCAAGGCCACTCCATTTTTGTGAAGATCAAGTAGAAAGTATTTCAGTTGAACTATTTTTGTAGGCTGTTACACTGGTGTTTATATATTTCAGTGAGAATCTGTTGTTCTTCAACGGCCTTGCATTCTTTCTTGATATATAAAGCTCATGTTGAATATAAGGATCCTGTTTTCTGAATGGGATCAACATATGTTCACCATCTGACTATACTCTGTATTTCTTTCAGAGTCCATATGCTTAAGTAGAGTAGAAGTCTCTTTATCCCACAGATAGCACTTCACTCTAGGCAGTTCCACTGGACTTATGACTATGAGTCATAGTCAGAATATTGTTTAAGAATAATTTTTCAAGACATTATGTGAGCAAAAGATTTTAATGACTGGACCAAAATGGTCTGGAACTGAAAACATTTCCAAGAATTCATGGATATGTTGTTTCATGCAGTGTACCTGATATTTAGGGCCATGTGAGGGACACATAACATTTTATTTTTACTTACAGAGACCATTTATAATGAATTATGGTGGGTTTGAATCTCAGATGTGCCTGTTAAATGTATTTAATGCTTCTTAGTAAAATTTAATTTGAAGGCATTTGTGTACTGTAAAAAAGAAAATACGGTATGATATTTTAACCCTTGGATCAAGCTCAGATTCTTGAAATCCTTTCAGTTCTGACTTAGTACAATCACAGGATGTAGAAGGCATTTCAAAATATTTAAGTGGTTCTATAAGCCTGAGCCTGGAAATGAATCACAGAATCATTTTTCATTTTGTCAGTTGCAGACATCATGCTTAAGGAATTCTTAGAGCAAAACAAGTGCCTATTCAGAGAATATTAGCCATACTATTCTCTAATATTAAATCTAAGCAGAAGGCCGTACAAAGGTGAATTTATAAAATGAGCCAATACTTCTAAAATATACACATGTGTAAAATTCATTGTTAATCAGGATACTCATAGCTCACAGAAATAACACAAAACAAGAGGAACAAATTTAACATTGCATGCATCCTAGGATGAAGAGTTACTAATCCAGGTCTAAAACAAATGTTAAGATTATAAACACATTACCTACCTGAATTTCATCTAACATAAAAGAAGCTATAAATCAAAGCATAGTGACTGTGGTATATCATTGCTGATTTTTGATACTCTAAGGAAAAGCCATAGATTTAGTGGTTGTCAAGATTTTATTCCTTACATCCAGTCAAGTATTTCTCCATATTTGGCTATACCTTAATGCCTGGGGAGCCTTCATAAATCTCTGTGGGAAAGTCAAACCCCAAATCAAGAATACCAAACCCAGTAGAAGTGGTAACCCAGGCATCAGTATTTTTAAAAGCCCTCCATGTTTCTGACTCAACGTCAAGTTTAAGAGCCACTGCTCCAGTTATAGCCAGGCAGTGTGCCCAAAAATGTAGGAACTATCTTTGGTCATGTTGGTAAGAGCTGGGTGACTAAAGGCAGTACTTACTATTAATACCTGCTGGCACATTCTTAAGTGCTTTGCCTGAATGAACAGATTTAATCCACCCTAGTGGGCAGAAACTATTATTATCAGTACTATTTTGGAAGAACCAATGAAGGGAGTTATATAACTAAGAACTATAGTAGGGGATTCCAATACAGGCATTTTAATATACAATGCAATTTATTCAAGCAACTATTTAAATTAATATACTTTATCAAACATTACATCAGTATATTTGTTGGAGTCCCCAAATGTTTATTGCAATCAAGAAAAAGAGGCATTCTACCTGTAAACACCCAATTATCAGTAACTGCTTGATATATGTGCTGGAATAAGATGGATAAATAATGTTGGCCCCAATAGTATCTTGCAAGAATACTAAACTAAATATAAAGACGACCATATTTCTATTTCCATTGACTTATGTCTGCTTATAAGAGATGAACCACTATGATTCCAGCAACGTTGAAACAGACTGTAAATCTTACTGTTCACACATATTCATCACCCAGATGAAACAAGGCTTGAGGAACAGAATTATTAAGAACAGAGACTGGATTCCTCTGTGTAATTTACATTCTCTCTCACTTGCTGGAAATGGAGTATTGTTTAGGACATGCCTTCTGTATGAGTGTTCTCCAGGATTAGATGGCTACAGATAAACCAGCCTTATTTTATGTGCAGTATAATAAATACATCTCTCCCTATCCTGTTGCTGATGCTGACTTTCTTCTCTCACTGAGATGGCATACGATTATTGAATATTTAACCTATATTTTACACCATTACTTATATTAAGATTATACTTTTTTTGAGGGAATCTCATAGATAGCAAAGCAATAGTTTGGGAATAGTATGAATCCAGTATGAATCAACCACTTTAGCCTGGAATCTGGGCCAATGAGTAAATGTCAGGAAATTAGTACACGTAAGTTTGAAACAACCAACTCTGTGTTGCAGTGACCATCTACAAATGATATTTCAGAGGCATTAAAATGAACTTAAACCACTTGAAAAACTTATCCTATCCACTAGCAAATTTTTGATGAAGTGTTCATTTCTTTAGTTTTGTTAACATCAAAAAGAATATATTTAAATATGCCATTACAGTCATTTGCACTTCAGTATAAATTAACAATTTAAGAGTATAGTTTGCTAGGGTTTCAGGGAAGACATAGTAAACCTCCAGAGGCCTGGAAAGGGTGGGGAGAGCAGCCAGTATCTCGAATGGGAGAAGAAAAAAGTGTGTGATGTTCAGGAACACCAGAGGCAAACTCAGCCATTTCAGAAATTTATCTTGGAACCAGGTTCAGAGAATATCTGAGAAGGGGAACTAGAAATTTGCATTTCTTGTGCTCCTAGATGAAACACATTTCCTAAGGCTAAGTTAAAAATGAAGACAATAAATTGTACAGTATCAAGATAACAAAGGTATTTTAATTAGTGGTAACTCCTTTAGCACTGAGAAAAACACTTAAAAACAAATAAATTAAGATCATTGAAAACAACACAGAAGAGGAAAGAGAAATGCATCATTGTTATCATTATCATCATCAATTTGGCTCAAAAAATGACCACAGAAATTTGTTGTTTAAAGAAATTCAGCCACAGGTAGCAAGATGGAAATTAAGAAATAGATTACCATATATGACAGGAGCCATGGAACACTGAAAAAAGCTATCCTGTAAAGTACTTGCGGAATCAATCATCTATGAAACGCACATCAAAGTAGTCAGAAGTAGAAAATAAACAGGAAACAATGATTATCTTCAAAATGATAGACAAATTGAAATAATCTGAAGATGTATAATATAAAGGTAATCTGTAATATGCTTATGCTGAAGGGAAACATTTCTGATTCTCATAACTGCATTGATTCAAAAAAGGCATATATCATCTTCTTGCTGTCATTTTCATTTATGAAACTCAGATTCATTTCTCCCAAAAGAGATGAAAATAAGAGAAGTGAGAATTATAGCTCGAATGTATCAAAGAAAATGAATTTCTCACAATAAATATGAGAAGGAAAAAAATGTCAAGTCTTGAAATTAAATATCTCATTCTTAAGAGAACAAATATAATGTGACAATAAATGGAATTTTTCCATTTATTAAGGAAGCCTTTTTTAAAACTAAACTTGAGAAAGGCCAGAGAAATTGTTGTATCAAGTAAAGATTTCATCAGTTTGCACCCACACAGAAACAGTGCTATGAAACAAATCTCCCAAAATCTCAGTGTCATGAAAATATATTCACATTATTATATCTCCTGATTTCTGTCTGTTAGGAATTCATATTAGCAGATGTGTCTCAGAGTTTCTTAGGAAATACAGTCAGATTGTAGGTGATGATGCGGTAGGTGGGGGCTGGTCAACCATCCTTCTTTTCACAGAGTCTCCCATGCTTTTCAGGTACTCTCTTCACATAGGACTTGCTTGGACTTCCTTGCAGCATGGTGACCTTAAGGTAGCCTTGTTACTCACTCTGTAGGTCAAGATTCCAGAGTGGGTATTTCAGTGAGGATAAAGCTGAGTCTCCATTTATGACCTCGCCTTCAAAGTCATGCAACATCAGTTCTGCAAGCTTTCATTAACCAATACAGCTCTAAAAGCCTTTTCTATTGGAAGCCAGGGGATATAAATCTGTTCTCTCAGTGGAAGTGTTAAGAGCATAAGCATCTTAATTTTTATGACAAGTTCTTGCCCCCACAGAGATAAGAGTTAAAGCAGATGCATAAATACAGGGCACAAGTGAGCGAAGGATTATTTAGAGAGAGAGATTGAATATACATTCACACTTGAGTTTGAGTATGGGCCACCCCCTCCCACAGATAGATAGCTGTCATGAGTGGGCCAGAGAGTTGGTTACCTATGAGGATCGAGAGTACAGAGGAGGTCATAGAAGGACTTGTAAGCATTGTCCAGAGCGAAAGGAGAAAAAACAGATGATCACCACCCATTGTAATGTCTTTTTTTATGAGGTAGGGGGTGGTACCGTAATTGAATATACAAAGTGGATGGAATCTGGATGGGGTTTTATATACATGAGACTTTCTGAAGTTTCTTGTGCTTCCACATGGAGTTTAACTTCCTGATGAGCATCATGATGCCTCCTTCCTGGTCCTAGACTAGATACAGGTGCATCAAGGGAAAGTGGGCATACTGGATCAACAGATAAGAGGTGAAGTTACAATGCAGAGTTATGCAGAAATTGCGAGAAAATATTTCAGCAAAACACTTCCTACCTAATCTTTTATACCTAGTTCCCCCATATCAGAAGAACTTTTGAGAGACACATGGTAAGAAGATCATATAGAAAGGGAGATACTATTGTGATTATCTTTAAAAAGTACAATCTGAAATAAAACTGTTGCAAGTTTATTTTTTACTAGGCTAGAGTAACAATAAAGATAATGTGATAAAACAAACAACTATCTCACTTAATCTAATCGTTGCTTCCCCACCCAATGATTCCATTGCTTTATAGTTCAAAAACTGAACTTCAGAGAGTTTTAGCGTACTCAAGCAAACACTTTGAATAGCATAACCAACATACATAGGTCTATTTATTGCAAATTCTAATTGTTTTGTATCACATTAACTACCCTCTTAAGACCAGTTTATTGCTGAATTCTAATTTATTATAGAAGTTTACTTAGCAATACTTTTTATTTTATTTTATTTTTTAAAGCTTTTATTTAATGAATATAAATTTCTAAAGTACAGCTTATGGATTACAATGGCTTCCCCCCCCCCATAACTTCCCTCCCACCCACAACCCTCCCCTTTCCCGCTCTCTCTCCCCTTCCATTCACATCAAGATTCATTTTCAATTCTCTTTATATACAGAAGATCAATTTAGTAAACATTAAGTAAAGATTTCAACAGTTTGCACCCAGATAGAAACACAAAGTGAAACATACTGTTTGAGTACTAGTTATAGCATTAAATCACAGTGTACAGCACGTTAATGACAGAGATCCTACATGATATTTTTTTTAAATGATTAATTTTCTATGTAATTTCCAATTTAACACCAAGTTTTTTTTTTTCATTTTCAATTATCTTTATATACAGGAGATTGATTCAGTATATACTAAGTAAAGATTTCATCAGTTTGCACCCACACAGAAACACAAAGTGTAAAATACTGTTTGAGTACTAGTTATAGCATTACTTCACATTGGACAACCCATTAAGGACAGATCCCACATGGGATGTAAGTACACAGTGACTCTTGATGTTGATTTAACAATTTAACATTCTTGTTTATGGCTTCAGTAATCTCCCTAGGGGCTAGTCATGAGTTGCTGAGGCTATGGAAGCCTTTAGGGTTCGTTGACTTCTTATTCCGATAGGGTCATAGTCAAAGTGGAAGTTCTCTCCTCCCTTCAGAGAAAGGTACCTCCTACTTTGATGGCCCTGTTCTTTCCACTGGGATCTCACTCACAGAGATCTTTCATTCAGGTCATCTTTTTTTTTTTTTTTCCAGAGTGTCTTGGCTTTCCATGCCTACAATACTCTCATGGGCTCTTCAGCCAGATCCGAATGCCTTAAGGGCTGATTCTGAGGCCAGAGTGCTATTTAGGACATCTGCCATTCTATGAGTCTGCTGTGTCTCCCACTTCCCATGTTGGATCGTTCTCTCCCTTTTTGATTTTATCAGTTAGTATTAGCAGACTCTAGTCTTATTTGTGCGATCCCTTTGACTCTTAGACCTATCAGTGTGATCAATTGTGAACTGAAATTGATCACTTGTGCTAGTGAGATGGCATTGGTACATGCCACCTTGATGGATTTGTATTGAAATCCCCTGGCACGTTTCTAAATCCATCATTTGGGGCAAGTCCAGTTGAGCATGTCCCCAATTGCTGAGTGAATTAAGCCAGTCCCAAAGAGACAAATATCATTTGTTTTCCCTGATCAGCAACAACTAACTGAGCACCAAAGGGGAAACCTGTGGAAGTGAAATGGACACTATGAGAAACAGTAACTTGATCAGCTCTTGTGCTGACTGTTGTTTTACAATGTAATACTTTATCCATTTTAGTATTTTTTTTTTGTTCTAGTACTGGTGGTTGAACTCTGTAATTAACACACAATTATTCTTAGGTGTTTAAATTTTAACTGAAAAGTGATCCCGGTTAAATATAAGAATGAGAAAAAGAGAGGGAGGAGATGTACAATTGGGGACGTGCTCAAGCAATACTTTTAAATAGAAGCTTAGCACTAGGTCTATAAAAATGATGAAAAAAAAAAACTATTCAAGTTAGTCCTACTAAGTGTTTACCAAGTTTGCAATGATCATATCCCATGATTGGTCTATCATTATTGCTCCACAAGATGTTATTCAACTTCATTCATATTATTTCCCATTCCATACTGGTTGTTACCCTTTTACTTGTACTTTATAAAATTTAAATGTCAGTTTTCTCAATATTAATAGATGACCAAGTCCCCAATCTAAAGAAGAAAATAGTCAAGAGTGAATTCCTTCAAAGTTTTCCCCTTCCACATATAATTTATCTTGAGTCCTGCTTATCTGTTTTCCTTGTATTCCCACTTGTGTCCATTCTAATCCCTCCCCCTTGCACTTTGGATACCATCTTTTCCTGCCTGCTCTGAGAATGTTTTCTCAATTATGTCCACTTTTTACCTTATACTTTCCTTCTCTAGTGGCTTTTACTTCTTTTAGAAACAAATTCACATTCCTTATCCTAGGAAAAATAATCCTTCCATAGTTTGTTTTCCTCTCATTTAAACTACTTCCCTTCCCTGTTTCCTTTCAAGTCTAAATGCTTATCAAAAATAGTTTACACTGGATGCATTCACTTTATTATCTCCTACTCACTCTATGACTCATTTTGTCTGGTTTCAGCCTCCTGCTTCCTTTAAGTTGTTCTTTCAAATGGCCCAACCTTTTAGGAAAATTCTGTAACTAGGGGCTTGACAATTGCACAACTATTGTAGTAAATAGCCTTCTCACAGGAGCCTTCTGAGGGTCAGTTTCTACCACGAACAAAGATTTTTCTTGATGGGCTTCATAAGTTCCTCATTAAAAATATGCAGTTGCATGACTCCAGTAAAATGCCACTAACAGAGTCAGGATAAAAATGTTTTTCACTTCCTTTTTAAGCCTACATGGTTTTCAGAGTACGTTTTTTCTCTTGATGAAATGCTGATCTCTTAGGTCCAGCATGTCAAGCTCAGCTAAAGAGATAGGAAGAGTAAGAAAGATGATATTGCCTTATTTGGTGGTGAGTGTCTTCACAGGCAGCATTGGAAACTGTATGAATCAACTTAGGCTTCCATAAGCTGAAGTTTATTTCTCATAGTCCTGGAGGCTGAAAAGTCCAAGATCAAGGTACTAGATAGGTTCTTTTATATTGAGAGCTCTCCTGCTGGCCTGCAGATGGCCACCTTCCCGGTATATCCTTGTGTGGTCTTGTGTTGGTGAGTACCTTGCTGAGATGAAGAGAGGCAGAGATCTTCCTCTTAGAAAATCACTAATCCCAGGGGCCAGTGCTTGGCATAGTGGGTAAAGCCGCTGCCTGCAGTGCCAGCATCCCATATGGGCACTGGTTCGAGTGCCAGCTGCTCCACTTCCAATCCAGCTCTCTGCTATGACCTAGGAAAGCAGTAGAAGATAGCCCAAGTCCTCGGGTCCCTGCACCCACTTGGGAGATCTGGAAGAAGCTCCTGGCTCCTGGCTTCAGATTGGCACAGCCAATTGGGGAGTGAACCAGCAAATGGAAGACCTCTCTCTGCCTCTCTTTCTCTCTCTGTGTGTAATTCTTTCAAATAAATGAAAAAAATCTTAAAAAAAAAAAAGTCACTAATCCTATCACAAAAGCTACCATGCTTTGACATAATCTAACTCTAATTACCTCTCAAAGGCCATCACATTGGGAATTATGGCTTCAAAATGTAAATTTGGGGAAAACCAAACATTCAGGCAATAATAGATACCCCATGGTTGATTTTGAAGTATAACAACTAATACTTTGAGATCTTACTTTGATTCTTCGTGAATTCTGAGTGTAACAGGGGTGGTAACATTTTCAAAAATTTATTTAAATTTAGTTGCTGTATTTGACACTTTTAAACTTCAGAAAAAGTTTTATAGTGTCCATTTTCCCTGGTGCTGGTCATCAAAGCTTTATGGTAAGGCAGTTAAATTTTTATTGCATCAATTGGGCACACTCTAAAACAATGAATAATTTACAAACAAACTTCTTTAATCAACGACACTTTGCAAAATACACTCTGATATTCATCTGCCTTTATTTATCCCAAAATTAGAGTTTAGAAGGCATTTCAAAAGCCCCAAACAGATTTTACATTGACAAGCCCAGTAGAAAAATGTTGACAACAAGCTATAAACAGCTTTCAATGTTAAGTGTAATCTGGGGGAAGGGAAGGAAAGTAAAGAAATTATCTGTTGAACCTACATCTAAGTGCATCTGTTAGTAAGACTTTACTGGCTTAATGAACTCCCTGAAAGTGAGTAACTCCTTTGGTTCTTCAGTTGTAGCTTCTGTCATCTTGACTAAAGGAACTGAATCCTAGGATAGAATCTTGAAAGAAAACAAAATCATTGGAGACAGAGATTAGTACTTTTTCAAAAAACTGTTTACTTAGTTTGATTTTCATCTACTTATAAGAGAGAGCAACAGAGAAAGGGGAACCAGAGACAGAAATTGAGATCTTTATCTACTACATGCCCACAACAGTCAGAGTTGGGTTAGGCAAAGCCAGAAGCCAGGATCCAAGAACTGAGTTAAGGTCTCTCATGCAGTGGCTGGTCCAAGAACTCGAATCATATGCTGCTTCCTAGAGTGAATTAGCAAGCAGCTAAGTGGAAAGCACAGTAGGGAACAAACTGTGGCTCTGATATGGGCTGTGGGCATCAAAAACAGAGGTTTAACTCACTGTGCTAGAATGCCAGTCCTATTAGTGCTGTGTTGAGCTTTCTAATGCAGGTAACATAAAAATCACTGTTCATTTTAAAGAAGAATGTGAGAGAGGACATGTGTAATTTCATTTGGCTTACATTTTATAAAGTTATGTTCAACATCTAAATGGGAAAAAAAATTCAGAGTGGTTTATTTAGGAAATTTAAAAATACAGTTATTGCTCTCAAATAGCTTTTAGATTTCTGGAATTGTGTAATATCTATTTTGAGGTACCCAATAGAGTATTACTTAAAATTATTTATATTGCTTTTTTCACTTTTAATATATTTTTATGTACTCTGGGGCAGCTATTTAGATATTATTATAGGTGCCACTAAAATAATAAGGCCAAAACTGAATTGAAAATAGAGTGGAAATGGAGCAGGGATGGAAGAATAATGAAATTGGATAGTAATAACAGACATGATTTTTAAAATTTCTTTGCTAGCTCATCACACAGAATTCTATATTTTGATTCAATGCCATTAGGCTGCTGGAAGTGACTGGCAGAATTAAGTCAACATATGAAAACTGAATCATATATTCTCCAAAGAGAGGGCTGAAATTTGTCTAACAGAGCTAGTCCCATTATAACAGCCTTATAAAACATGATCACTTTAGGAATGGAATTACCCTAAGGAAACCATTCAGGACAATCCTGGCCATTAAGTTTTTGTTTGTTTGTTTGTTTGTTTGTTTATGTCAGAAGAACAAACTGGACTTCAGTCCAGTGTTGCAAACCTCATATGACTTCCTCAGTGAATTCATTTTGATATAGGGTAGGCAAGAATAGCTGGCACTTTTAAGATTGACTTCTTCCACCTAGTAATATACATTTAGGTTTCTTCCATGTCTACGTATCACTTGAGAGCTCATTTCTTTTTAGCACTGAATAATATTCAATTATTTCAATGTATCACAATCTAGCCATTCTCCTACTAAATAACATTTCAGCTGCTTTCAAATTTCAGCAAGTATGAATAAAACTGCTATAGACATTGGTGTGCAGCTTTTTTATGTGGACATAAGTTTTCAGTTTCTTTTATTGAATACTAAGGAGCATAATTGCTGAATAATATGTTTGTTTTTATATTCTTTTTTTCAAACAGATTTTATTTATTTCTTTGAGAGGTAGTGTTACAGACAGAGGGAGAGACAAAGAGGTCTTCCATCTGCTGTTTCAACTCCCCAGATGGCCACAACTGCCAGAGCTGAGTCAATCCAAAGCCAGGAGCCAGGAGCTTCTTTCTGGTATCCCATGTGGGTGCAGAGGCCCAAGCACACGGTACTGCTTTCCCAGGCTATAACAAAGCTAGATCCGAAGAGAAGCAGCTGGGACTTGAACTGGCACCTATATGGAATTCTGAAACCACAGGCAGAGGCCACAGCACTGGCCATATATTTCTTTTTTTTTTTTAACTTTTATTTAATGAATATAAATTTCCAGTGTACAGCTTATGGATTACAATGGCTTCCCCCTCCCATAAATTCCCTCCCACCCGCAACCCTCCCCTCTCCCGCTCCCTCTCCCCTTCCATTTGCATCAAGATTCAATTTCGATTCTCCCCATACAAAGAAGATCAATTTAGTATAAAGATTTCAACAGTTTGCACCCACATAGAAACACAAAGTGAAACATACTGTTTGAGTACTAGTTATAGCATTAAATCACAACGTACAGCACATTAAGGACAGAGATCCCGCATGAGGAGCAAGTGCACAGTGGCTCCTGTTGTTGACCCAACAAATTGACACTCTAGTTTATGGCGCCAGTAACCATCCTAGGCTGTCGTCATGAGTTGCCAAGGCTATGGAAGCCTTCCAAGTTTAACGACTCTGATCATATTTAGACAAGGTCATAAAAGACAGAGTGAGGATAGTAACCAATGATCCTAAGAGTGGCATTTACCAGGTCTGAACAATTATACAGCATTAAGTGGGGAAGAGGACCATCAGTACACACAGGTTGGGAGTAGAGCCATTGGTGGTAGAGTAGAGGTTATGATTACAAAGGAATGAGGCCCAAGTGCACTAGACAGGGCCTAGAACAAAGGACAGAGTCATTATTAGAGGAGCTAAGAAAGGTGCTGTCTAAGCTACAATTAAGTTTTCTGATTGAGAGGAAAATAGAACCTGATAGAAGGGGCTTGATAATAATCTGGTGGGCTTTAGGCATTGTAAATTCAGAGGCCCAGACCTATCTATCTCTTCACATGGGGCACATCCTAAGGGAGGTGTGAACCTCCTAGGGGAAGGCACTCTGTTGACTTTCATGACTTGGCTGGCCTGGGAGGAGAGCTGGCCAGGTTAAGGCAAGGGGCATCTCTAACAAGAAATTTACAGTTCTGCCTGCAATGTTGCTGACCCTACTTGGCCATCCCCTCAGCTGCAGTGGTCACTTTGGAAGTTGGGCTGAGTAAAGGGCTTTTCAGCTTAGAGCCAATAAGATCTGTGGCTCTGACCTGGGCATCCTTCGACTCCAGGGCAGGTCCATTTCCAGTGATCCAACTCTTGGCAGAGCTGCCAGAGCTCTTCACAAGCTGACTTCTGCTGAAGCCCAGGCTTACCACATTGAAAGCCACTGCAGTGGACTGGCCTGTTGGGTCTCCTTGAGGGCAGATCACTGTACAGATCAGCCATTAATAGACCTGCCACCCATTGCTTCTGATGCCGAGCTTTCTTTTCCTCCTGGTTTTTGTTAAAGCAGACCAGAGGATGCAAGTCAAGGGAGTGCCCATGTCCCATCTCTAATCTTCGGTGGCCTGAACTACAAGTCTATAGTCACAGGCATGTTCTGTAGTAGTTTTTCTAAGGTAGACAATGCCCATGAGGAAAATTATATTCTCACTTTAAAACTTTCTTTCCCTTTGGTCTGAAAGGGAGGTTTTTTTCTACTTACTGTATACTTCGCTGATGGCGAAGTGAATCTAGCTATGAGATTATTATTGAAGTTCTTATTTTGGCTATGCTATTACAGAAAAATGTTAGCCATCTCTTTTATAAGGTCTAAAGATTAAATTGTGCATCCTACAGATTCCTTCATAATAGAATTAGTTTCCTACCTTGAAGAGAATAGAGAAATGAAAGAACAAGTTGGGCTTAGAATAGAGAAATGAGGGAGCAAGTCCTAGATCGCTTGCTGACAATAGCAATGCCACATGAATACTTAGCAAACAGTTGCAGCCATTAGATAACAACTTAAGAAAACATTTACCAGAAGGTCCAATGCCTTCTATAAATTGTAAGAATCATGTATTTGAAAACACCTCTTAAATATCTAACATGGTGTAGTTTGTTTAGCCAGTAAACTTAAGCACAACCATCTAAAATGTTTTTAGTTTCTTTCTACCAACACGTTTAAAAATATGATACACAGATTCAGATCACTCAAATTAAAATGTATCTTTGATTGATTTTAGCAGCTTAAATTTATGGACTCCTGTGGGTATATCATTTGCCTGCTAACTACCTCCAATTACGTTCAGCTGTGCGGAATTACTTCCCTTTTAAATCAAAAAAAGAAAGAGAGATTTACCACACCTAACCTGGGAGTGTCATCTTTGACACACCCTCAACCCTGAGGAACCAAACACAGCTCTCAGTCCACACTCATCTCAAGCCTCTAAGGCTCCACTGAAAGCAGACAGTCCACTTAATATAGAGCCATAGTGTAACAAGAAAAAACACCACAGTGAAGAAACCAAATATCTCCAACATGCCAAACAAACGCAAAAACCAAGCTAACAAGAACAAGGAAGACACTATGACGCCCCCAAATGAAAAAGACACCCCAATTCAAGATTATGAAGATGATGAGATCGAAGAAATGCAAGAAGCGGATCTCAAAAAATTGATAAGAACATTAAGAACTTCTCAAAAACAAATTCTTGAACTACAGAAATCCTTAATGGACAAGATAGAAAATCTCTCTAGTGAAAGTGAAATATTAAGGAGGAATCAAAATGAAATGAAACAACTAGTGGAACAAGAAACTCTGATAGTGACGAGAAATCATAATGAAATGAAGAATTCAATAGATCAAATGACAAACACATTAGAGAGCCTTAAAAACAGAATGAGCGAAGCAGAAGAGAGAATATCAGACTTAGAAGACAGAGAACAGGAAAGGAAACAGGCAAACCAAAGAAAAGAAGAAGAAATTAGAAATCTAAAAAATATTGTCAGGAATCTACAGGATACTATTAAAAAACCCAACATTCGGGTTCTAGGAGTTCCTGAAGGCATGGAGAGGGAGAAAGGATTAGAAGGCATTTTCAGTGAGATACTAGCAGAAAATTTCCCAGGTTTGGAGAAGGACAGAGGCATCTTAGTACAGGAAGCTTATAGAACCCCTAATAAACATGACCAAAAGAGATCCTCACCACGACATGTTGTAATCAAACTCACCACAGTGAAACATAAAGAAAAGATCCTAAAATGTGCAAGAGAGAAACGTCAGATTACTCTTAGAGGATCTCCAATTAGACTCACAGCAGACTTCTCATCAGAAACCCTACAAGCTAGAAGGGAATGGCGAGACATAGCCCAGGTACTAAGAGAGAAAAACTGCCAGCCCAGAATAGTATATCCTGCAAAGCTCTCATTTGTGAATGAAGGTGAAATTAAGACTTTTCATAGCAAACAGAAACTGAAAGAATTTGTTGCCACTCAGCCTGCCCTGCAAAAGATGCTTAAAGATGTGTTACACACAGAAACACAGAAACATGGTCACCAATATGAAAGAAGGTAAAGGAAGGAAACCTCACAGCAAAAGATCACAGGAAGCTCAATTTCTCTTTGACATAGAATTAAACTCTGATGCTCTGTTAAAGCAATGTGTTAAAGTAATCTATTATGTTCTCTTGATGTCTGTTAAATTCTAATTGTTCAAAAACAGCTGCATTTTTATTAAGAGCTATGGGTTATTTAAATATGTGCTTATTTTCAAAAATTTGAATAATCACCTTGTAACAATGATCAAATTTGGTCTATGTTATGTCATGATTTTAAGAAATCTTATTTCAACCAGATATTTTGGATTTTGAGCCTTCTTGGCATTCTTGACAGGCATTCAAAAAATCAAAGTTTCAAACAATCTGGTCTCTAAAATTTCCAGTAAATCCTGGACTTTGGTTTTCCCAGTTTGGGCCCAACTGAAAAAATCGAAGGACCTATGTCTCTCATCTTATAGAGACACCAACTAATCAGTCTATTTGGATGATATTAGAAGGACTGTCAAGGTGTGATATGGTACCAGACTTTAAGTTTCTGTAATGGAAAATGCTATTAATACAAATGTTTGAGAATTAAAGAGTCTAATGATTTTGTGTTACTAGACATGATAGTTATCTTAATGAGAAATCCCCAGAGGGATAAAGGGTTAAATACTTGTGAAATCCTACAGGTGCTTTCAAAAATACTGTGAAGAAAGCAAGTGCCTCTTGTTGGTTGATAAGTTTATAATTTTAAACATGGCGACTTAAAGTCTTTTGTCATCCACAGTTATATATGATTTGCTGCTCATAAAACTAAAGTGTTGTTGGTTCTGTGTTTAGCTGTCCTCCTATAGGTTCCTATGGACTTTTTCCAGCCACTTCTATTGTATTCAGTACTTTGGGATGGCTCTATAAAGAGATGAAGCCAATACTGTATTAACAGTACCAACTGAGAGAAAGTATGGTTAACTGAGGTTACTAAAAAGAAAAAGCAATTCAAATCAATTGGTAATCTACAAAAAGAGTTAAAGATTTTAAAAGCTATTATTAAAATTGCTATATTGGTCTATTATGCTATATTATATGTGTGGCCATATATTTCTTTTAGCATTCCTTTTAGAATTCCTTATAGAATTGAAGATTGTGTGAAGACTGACAAAAGTACCAACCAGTTCACCTGGATCCACCTAACTGGATGATATATAGTTCTCAGCAGTTCCAAAAGAAGGTTTAGATCAGGCATGTGTGTATCTACAAATATTTGGTACATTGATGAACTTCACTGTCTTTGTTAACATCAGAACAACTTAGGCAGAGGGTTCTGACTTTACTGACCATCATTCTCACTGTCGTTACTCAGTTGTTTTCAGGTGGCTTAACAAGTTAAAGCTATGTCTACTTGGAGAACCCAGAACTCCATTGCTGTCTGGAAATAACCCTTTAGTCCAGGCACATGTTGCTAGTAAAGCAGCATTACAACACAGCCATATCCTGACACTTCAAACTGAGCTGGCACAAGTGCTAGCCCTAACAATCTTCAGAGTAACATTTTTTGTAATAAATGCACAAAAAAATTCTCACCATTTTATCACTTTGGTTAGAGAGTTACAGAATAATGCAGTTCCCTGCTTAATTTTCAACTCATACTCAATAAATTTTACTTTTGATGGATAGATAAATCCTTGGCCGGAACCGCGGCTCAATAGGCTAATCCTCTGCCTGTGGCACCGGTACCCCGGGTTCTAGTCCCGGTCGGGGCGCAGGATTCTGTCCCGGTTTCTCCTCTTCCAATCCAGCTCTCTGCTGTGGCCCGGGAGTGCAGTGGAGGATGGCCCAAGTGCTTGGGCCCTGCCACCCACATGGGAGGCCAGGAGAAGCACCTGGCTCCTGGCTTCAGATCGGTGCAGCGCTGCAGCAGCCATTGGGGGGTGAACCAATGGAAAAGGAAGACCTTTCTCTCTGTCTCTCTCTCTCACTGTCCACTCTGCCTGTCAAAAAAATAAATAAATAAAAATAAATCCTCCCTATTTCTTTCATTTTAGTAAATGCACTTACTGTTGGGTTTTGCAGTTGATATTTATGTAACCATTTCTTACCAAAGATGTCAGGGATTGTTTTCTCCCTTTTCTAAACAATATAGCTGCTTAAACAATAGGTTGAGTAGCAGAGTCTGTTCTTTACAACTTCACACACAATGTAAATGTTTGACAATGTTTGAAACTAAAATCACTTGGATAAAAGGGATGAGATACAAAGTTAACTGTGTGAATCTGAATACTCAATGAGTCTGTATATTATGAAAGTGATTACTGATTTGTTTGTTAATACTCTACAAATGATTGATGATGAGCTAAAATTAGAAGTAAAAAAGTTTAATGACCCCTCCCAAAAACATCCAGTTAAAATATTTTCTTGTGTCTCTTCATACGTAGCAAAGAAACTATGAGAAACACTTAAAATATAGGCAAAATAAAATCATACAATCCTGTCATTTAGAGATATCTACTATTAACATTTTAGATTTTACTTTCAATAATATTCTTAGTTTTTGAGAATATGCTCTTTGAAATATTACTGTATTTTTGTGTCTATGTAAAAAGCTGCAAATAGAAATACAAAGATAGCTTCTACTTTCTATTATAACATACTGTACTATATTTTTTCATGCAATAGATTTCCTTCAAAGATTGTAGGTTTATGTGACTATATTATCTTGTATCATATTAATATGCTGCAATTTATTTATTATTATTGGACATTCAATTTGTGCATATGGAGGGTTGAGTAACTTTTTCATATATGATATTTTAATAAAGCATGCTATTACATATATTTATATCTATGTATTTCTTTTGGGTATAAAAATGTTTTACTGGTTCAAAGTATTTTGCCATTTTTGTACTTATCCAAATTTCTTCACAATTGGATTGCACTGATTTATTTATTTATTTTTTAACTTTTATTTAATGAATATAAATTTCCAATGTACAGCTTATGGATTACAATGGCTTCCCTCTCCCATAACTTCCCTCCCATCTGCAACCCTCCCCTCTCCCGCTCCCTCTCCCCTTCCATTCACATCAAGATTCATTTTCAATTCTCTTTATATACAGAAGATCAATTTAGTAAACATTAAGTAAAGATTTCAACAGTTTGCACCCAGATAGAAACACAAAGTGAAACATACTGTTTGAGTACTAGTTATAGCATTAAATCAAAATGTACAGCACATTAAGGACAGAGATCCCACATGAGGAGCAAGAATTGCACTGATTTATAATCTCATCATCAGTCTCCAACAGTGCCCTTCACATCATGCTGTTAACATAATAAAATCTTGGTATTTTATTGATATTTTTTTTCTTTTTTTTTTATTAAACTTTTATTTAATGAATATAAATTTCCAAAGTATAGCTTATGGGTTACAATGGCTTCTCCCCTCCCACAACCTCCCTCCCACCCGCAACCCTCCCCCATCCCGCTCCCTTTCCCCTTCCATTCATGTAAAGATTCATTTTCAATTCTCTTTGTATACAGAAGATCAATTTAGTATATATTAGGTAAAGATTTCAACATTTTGCCCATATAGCAATATCAAGTGAAAAAACTACCATTGGATTACTAATTATAGCATTAAATAGCAATGTACAGCACATTAAAGACAGAGATCCTACATAATTTTTTTTTCAAAATAATTAATTTTCTATGCCATTTCCATTTTAACACCAGGTTTTTTTTTTTTTTCATTTCCAATTCTCTTTATATACAGAAGATCACTTCAGTATATAATTAGCAAAGACCTCATCAGTCTGCGCCCACACAGAAACGCAAAGTATAAAAATACTGTTTCAGTACCAGTCATAGCATCACTTGGCTTTAGACAACACATTAGGGACAGATCCCGCATGGGGTGTAAGTACACAGTGACTCCTGTTGCTGACTTAACAATTTGACACTCCTGTTCATGGCGTCAGTAATCTCCCTAGGCTCTAGTCATGAGTTGCCAGGGCTATGGAAGCCTTTAGAGTTCGCTGACTTTGGTCTTATTCCGATAGGGTCATAGTCAAAGTGGAGGTTCTCTCCTCCCTTCGGAGAAGGGTACCTCCTTCTTTGATGGCCCCGTTCTTTCCACTGGGATCTCACTCACAGAGATCCTTCATTTAGGTCTTTTTTTTTTTTTTCCATGATATCTTGGCTTTCCATGCCTGCTATACTCTCATGGGCTCTTCAGCCAGATCTGAATGCCTTGAGGGCTGATTCTGAGGCCGGAGTGTTGTTTAGGACATCTGCCATCCTATGAGTCTGCTGTGTATCCCACTTCCCATGTTGGATCTTTCTCTCCCTTTTTGATTATATCAGTTAGTATTAGCAGATACTTGTCTTGTTTGTGTGATCTCTTTGACTCTTAGACCTATCAGAGCTATCAATTGTGAGCTGAAATTGATCACTTGGACTAGTGCGATGGCATTGGTACATGCCATCTTGATGGAATTGTGTTGGAATCCCCTGCACATTTCTAACTCCACCATTTGCGGCCAGTCCGATTGAGCATGTTCCAAATTGTTCATCTCCTCCCTCTCTTTTTCCACTCTTAGATTTAACAGGGATCACTTTTCAGTTAAAATTTAAACACCTGAGAATAATTGTGTGTTAATTACTGAGTTCAACCAATAGTACTAGAACAACAACAACAACAACAAATACTAAAAAGGATAAAGTATTACATTGTACATCTAAAGTCAGGACAGGAGCTGATCAGTTCATTGTTTCTTATAGTGTCCAGATATTTTGAAATTCAATGATTACTTATAGTCCTCATCTTTACTGTCGAGGAACAGTGGATATTTTTTCTTATTATTATTGAACTCTTTACTTAGTGTAGGGTTAATCCTACTACTTACTACTTACTATAAAGTAACCTGAAAGTAGATCATTGTAAAAATTAAGAGAGTGAATAAAATAGGAAGGAAGAGGAAAAGTAGGAGTCTAGGTGGAAGGGAAGGTAGGGTAGGAAATACCACCATGTTCCTAAATCTATATACATGAAATTAATTTACTTTAAATAAAGTTTAAAAATCAAATAAATGTTTGGTCAAGACAAAAACAAAAACAAAAAAAGAACTTCAGTGATATTATTCATCATTATGTTAATTTTATAATTATAGGCCATATTTATTCCTCTCATTGAATTTTATATTCTTTATATCCTTTCCATATTTTTATCTGGACTTTTAAACTATTACCATTAATTTGTAGGCACAGAGTTTTTCAAGTTTTTCTTAAGTATTTTAAAAATCTGTTTTTCTAAAAATCAAATGAATTTGCTTCAAATGAGCTACAATAATTCTCCAATATTTTTAAAAAATAGAATTGCAGATAAAGAGAATAAATTAATCCCTAATTGTTCTTTCACAGTAATCTTTAAGAATAGTTATGTGTTTTCATTTTTCACTGTATGAGATCAGGAACAATCATTTTACTGTTAACATCTCTTTCATCCTTTTTGAACACTCTCTAAACATAACAGATGTGTCCAGTTGCACAAGCACAATGAAATTAATGATTTGTGGAAAAGCATTCTTTTGAAGGGAGAGAGTGCCAAACATGTTTTGAATGTAAGGAATTTGACCCTAAGTAGGTAGGAGTCATGTTCTATACAAATAAGGATCTAAGTGATGACTTTCATCCACTTGAACTATTATATTATTTTTTAAAGAATAACAAAATTTTTTCATAGATTTTCATTAAAGAAAAGGAGAATGTTCATAGAAAAAGAATTAGCATTGAAATGATAAAGAAATTCCATGTCCAGATTCTATGGCTTAACAAAAGGGCAAGGTTTTGACCTTTGACCTTTACACAATTGTGCTTCAGTGAAATACTCTCTGGAACTCTTCCAGGTAACATTTGCATGTTGCTGCCAACTATGTCAAAACAGGAAGAAAACACATTAAAATATGTGAACCGTGTCATTTAACATCTAAATGGATTTATGATATAATATTGTACTTTTGAAAAATTCACCAGAGATAGATTAGTTGGATAAAAAATAAATAAGAATAATAAGGACCTGAATAACATGTTTTTAAAAAGTAGATCTGCCACTTTGAGAGCTGAGAGTGAAGCTGCTGGGAGTGTGGAACTTTCTTCTGGTTAGTGAGCCTACCACACTGGAGAACAACCCCATAGAAAAAAAAGTTCCGTGGTGTTCTTTGTCGCACATTTATGGAGTTTCTGAAGGGCAGTGGAGATCACTGCCAGGCACAGCACATCCTCTATGCAGACAGTGAACTGAAGAGATTCATCACTACTCCACCAAGAAGCCCCCACAAAAGTGGTTAGCCTGGACACAGGAGTGTTGAATTGAAATCCACTGAGAATCCTTTCTATTGCCCCTGTATTACTGGACTGAAAAACTGCCGCTTCTTATTAAGAGGCTCATTTCATTTTCCATGACTCCCAATGTCATACTCAAAGCACTGAGAATTGAAAGTGGAGGATGAAGAAGACTTTAGTTTCTTCGCATATTTCTATATTCAGTTTTTCTTTTAAACTCTTTCATAACCCTATTGTTTTTTTTTTTTTTAAGTAAATTAAGATGGCTAGAATGAACTGCCCAGCTCCTTTGGAATTTACATACAAGAACATGAGATTTCTTATTACTCATAATCCAACCAATGCAACATTAACCAAATTTATTGAGAAAATTTATTGAGGTGCAATGGCCATAGAAATACGGAATTACCATGGTATAGTAAGAGTATGTAAAGCAACTTATGGCACTATTCTTGTGGAGAAAGAAGGTAGTTCGTGTCCTTGATTGGCCTTTTGATGATGGTGCACCACCATTTAACCAGATCATTGATGACTGGTTAAGTCTTGTAAAAATTAAGTTTCTTGAAGAACCTGGTTGTTGCAGTGCTGATCATTGTGTTGCAGGCCTTAGGAGAACTCTAGTGCTTGTGGCCCTAGCATTAATTGAAGGTGGAATAAAATATGAAAATGCAGTATAGTTCATAAGAGAAAAGCAGCTTGGAGCTTGTTAACAGCAAACAACTTTTGTATTTGGAAGAATATCGTCCTAAGAGGCTGCTGTGCTTAGAAGACACCAATGGCCATAGAAACAGCTCTTGCATTCCGTAACACTGGGGTGCCTAACACCATTGCCTTGGAAGTAAACTAGAGACAGGATCTAATTTGTCATCCATAATAGCCAACATCTTGGCTTGGTGAATAACTTTAGTGAAGCTTCCTAAGGGTATTGAAAAGCAGTTTTGGGGTTGGCACTGTGGTGTAGTGGGTGGAGCCGCCGCCTGCAGTGCCAGTTTCCCATATGGGCGCCAGTTGGATTCCCAGCTGCTCCACTTCTGATCCAGCTCTCTGTTGTGGCCTGGGAAGGTGGTAGAAGATGGCTCAAGTCCTTGGGCCCCTGCACCCGTGTGGGAGACCCTGAGGAAGCTCCTGGCTCTTGGCTTCAGATTGGCATAGCACCGGCTGTTGCGGCCATCTGGGGAGTGAACCAGCGGATGGAAAAATCTTTCTCTCTCTCTCTCTCTCTCTCTCTCTCTTCCTCTCCTTCTCTCTGTGTAACTCTGACTTTCAAATAAATAAATAAATCTAAAAGAAAAGAAAAGCAGTTTTACCAGGCCACGAGGCTGACAGAATTGCAACCTCTATGGGTTATAGCCAACATATTTGGACATTTAACAAAAGATTCTTGCTGTTTAGCATTTACAGTGTGCTTATCATTTGTACCAATTGACCTTTCCTGAAACCATGCAGTATTGAGTTATATCATAAATCTGTTTCCATGCCATAATCTTATCAATACATAAGAAATTTAGAATGATTTAGTGCTAAAACACCTGGCACAATACTTGTATATTTTTAAGTATCATACAGAATTAAAATTCCAGGAACTATGAACACTCTAGACCGTATGTGGTTTATTTCTTCAGTCATTTCAAATTAAAACTATGTATTATATGGTTATTTACCTGCTCACTTTATGTTTACATCTCCCACATTTATATCAGTATACATTAGGTTTACTTAAGCATTGATTATTTTACCAAGTCTTATGATTATTTAATGTTCCTATAAATCTTATATTTACTGTTAATATAAAACCTCTATTTTGAAAATCTACTTTGTACAGAAGTACATGTTTTCAATGTCTTCAGACCAAAAAAAAAGCCTTACAGTTAATTTAATGTTTGCACACTGAGGTGCAATCTAACAGAGAGGGCCTGAAAAAAGAATAGGAGGGGGCTATTCAATATTTTTAGTAAAATGTTCCCTTTGTTTTGAACAGAACATGTAGAATACGTTCTTTAATTTAGTAAATATTTTGAAGAGGTAGCGAAGCTTTGTTATTGTAAAGTTCTTAATCATAAAATTTCTGAAATTCTTATAATTTTTTTCATACTTATCAAAAGTTGTTTACCAACCAATTTTTGTTTGAAGTATAATTTTTTTCTTCACTACCTCTTGTAGAAAAAAGAAGTGGGTTTCTGCTAATGATTTACAGACATATAATAATTTATATGTCTTTTTAGCTGTTTAACTTAATATTTGAATACTTGATAATTTGTTTTATCATGTAATGGATAAAATGGCAATGTGTATTAATGTCAGTTCATCCACATATTTATACTGTCTGGGAATGTATGGTTATAGTTCTGTGGGAAAAATAATTTGTCAGTGTTCACCAGCTTGTAAAAACTTATTGTGAGAGCTTAAAGATCTAAATAAATATTCAAATGCATTTATCATAAAAAAGTAGCTATGATGCATCCATGTAAACATATTCTCTGAAAATAGATATTGGGACCATTACATATTCATTTTAATAAGGTCATATATTTAATCATAAAAAAGATTGCATAAACTCGGAATTGTTAGAAATAACACAAAGCATTCTCTGACAAAAATATAATAAAACCAGAAATTAATACAAAATGAGAGATAAAAAGTTTGTCAAATTGCATGTAATTTTATTTATTTAAACCTAAAAAAATTAAAAATCTGTCAAAAAAGCCTTTTAGATTAAAGAAGAACATTAAACAAAAAATTCCAAATATCTGAAACATAATGATAATGAGGAGGACATTGTATGAGGACTTTGGATAAAACAAAGAAAAAGAATATATATAAGAAGAAAAGCAGATTATAAATGAGTTAGAAATTAAAAAAGTGAAGAAAAATATTTTTAGAAGTAATATAATTAATTAGTATTAAGCAATACAACTAGCAAAAAAACTAAAGCTTCCTTTAATCAATAAATAGTTTAACAACTCCCTTATTTCATTCAAAAGAAAAGAAGGAAGCTATGTGCACAAAAAAGATAAAATGAAAGAAGAGCAACTTTAAGATAGTAACAGAGTACTTTCCTAATCTAAGAGCATTGAGTTTAAAATTTGGAAGAATTGCAAAGTTTCTAGAAAATGTAATTTACCAATACTGATTACAGATTTTTAAAAATCCTGAAAAAAAAAACAGTTAAAATATTAGATTTAAAAGCATCGTTTCCCTCTACTCCCCCAAAATGTGAGATTTGACAATTTCTCTCACTCTACCGTCTCACTCTACTCTCACTCTACCCTCTCAGTCTACCCTCCCTTCATTTATTCTTATTTTTCTTTTAATTTTTCTGTGACGTATTTTAATTTTCCTTATAATCACAAGTTTAACCTTCCATTAAATACAGAATTTAACAAGTAGTAAGTAGAAAACCACTGCTACTGAAGAATATAGACAAGAGGAGTAAACAATAAGCAAATATCAAAATATCAATTGCCTTCATATATATTTTTTATACTCTGTATATTAGTTACCACCAGTCAGAGAAAGCCTATGATATTTGTCTGTTTGGGACTGACTTATTTTACTAACCATAATTGACTCCAGTTGTATATATTTTGTTGCAAAAGATAGGATTTCTTTTTTTTTTTTTTTGCAGCTGAGTAGTATTCCATAGAATATATATATACCACAGTTTCTTCATCCAGTCACCAGTTGGTGGACATCTGGGTTGATTCCATATTGTAGCTATTGAGAGTTGAACTGCAGAAGACATGGGGATTCAGATAACTCTTTCAAATGCTGATTTCATTTCATTTGGAAAAATTCCCAGGAATGCAATAGCATATGGCAGATCTATTTTCAGGTTTCTGAGGAAACTGAGTACTGTCTTCCATAACGGTTGTATGAGTTTACATTCCCACATCAACAGTGCCTTTGGGTACCTTTTCCCACACATCCTTGCCAGCATTTGTTTTCTTATGATTTTTGGATGATAGGTGAAACTTCATTGTGATTTTTATTGGCATCACTCTGATGAATAGTGATCCTGAGCATCTTTTCATTTCTTTTTCTCAAGATTTAATTTATTTATTTGTTTTTTATTTAATTAATAAATACAAATTTACAGAGTATAACTTTTGAATTATAGTGTCTTTTCCCCCCATAACCTCTCTTCCACCCACAACCATTCCATCTCCCACTCCCTCCCCCCATCCCATTCTTCATCAAGATTCATTTTCAATTATCTTTATATATAGAAGAACAACTTAGTATATACTAAGTAAAGATTTCAATAGACTGCATCCACACAAACACACAAAGTATAGAGTACTGTTTGAGTAGTATTACCATTAATTCTCATAGTACAACACATTAAGAACAGAGATCCTACATGGGTAGCAGTTGCACAGTGACTCCCATTGTTGATTTAAAAATTGACACTCTTATTTATGACATCAGTAATCACTCAAGGCTCTTGTCATGAGTTGCCAAGGCTATGGAAGCTTCCTGAGTTTGCAAACTCTGATATTATTTAGACAATGCCATATCAAAGTGGAAGTTCCTTCCTCCCTTCAGAGAAGGATACCTCCTTCTCCCACGGCTCGTTCTTTCTACTGGGATCTCACAGAGATCTTTCATCTAGGTCATTTTTTTTTTTTTTTGCCACAATGTCTTGGTTTTCCATGCCTGGGAAACCCCCAGATCCAAATGCCTTAAGGGCTGATTCTGAGGCCAGAGTGCTGTTTAGGGCTTTTGCCATTCTATGAGTTTGCTGTGTATCCTGCTTCCCATGTAGGATCATTCTCTCCCTTTTAATTCTATCGTTCATTATTTGCAGACACTAGTCTTATTTGTGTAATCTCTTTGGCACTTAACCTATCTTTTTGATCGATTATGTACTTAAAGGGATCACTTTAACAAGTAAGATGGCATTGGTACATGCCACCTTGATGGGATTGAATTGGAATTCCCCTGGCACATTTCTAGCTCTACCATTGGAAGTATGTCTGAGTGAGCATGTGGTGAACTATATATCTCCTCCCTCTCTCATTCCCACTCTTATATTTAACAGAGATCACTTTTCAGTGAATTTTAAACACCTAAGAATAATTGCATTTTTTTTGACAGGCAGAGTTAGATAGTGAGAGAGAGAGAGACAAGGAGAAAGGTCTTCCTTCCGTTGTTTGACCCCAAATGGCCACTATGGCCGGCAAGCTGTGTCGATCTGAAGCCAGGAGCCAGGTGCTTCCTCCTGGTCTCCCATGCTGGTACAGGGGCCCAAGCACTTGGGCCATCCTCCACTGCCTTCCTGGGCTACAGCAGAGAGCTGGACTGGAAGAGGAGCAACTGGGACAGAATTCGGTGCCCTGACTGGGACTAGAATCTGGGTTGCCGGGGCCACAGGTGGAGGATTAGCCTAGTGAGTTGTGGCACCAGCAAGAATAATTACATATTAATTAAAGGGTTCAATAAATGGTATTAAGTAGAACAAAAAAATACTAAAAGGAATAAAATAGTAAGTTGTTCCTCCTCGACAGTCAAGTCATTGTCTCTCATGGTGTCCATTTCATTTCAACAGGTTTCCTTTTAGGTGCTCAGTTAGTTGTCACTGATCAGGGAAATCATATGATATTTATCACTTTTGGACTGGCTTATTTCACTCAGCATGATATTTTCCAGATTCCTCCATTTTGTTGCAAATGGCTGGATTTCATTTTTTGTTGTTGTATAATATTCTGTAGAATACATATCCCATAATTTCTTTATCCAGTCATCTGTTGATGGGCATTTAGTTTGATTCCATGTTTTACCTGTTGTGAATTGAGCTGCAATAAACATTGAGGTGCAGACAGCTCTTTTTTTTTTCCAGTTTAATTCCCTTTGGGTAAATTCCAAGGAGTGGAATGGCTGGATCATGTGGTAGGGCTATATTTAGGTTTCTGAGGAATTTCCAAACTGTCTTCCATCGTGGCTTTACCAGTTTGCACTCCCACCAACAGTGGATTAGTGTCCCTTTTTCCACACATCCTTGCCAGCATCTATTGTTAAGTTGATTTCTGTATGTAAGCCATTCTAACCAGGGTGAGGAGAAACCTCATTGTGATTTTGCTTTGCATTTCCCTGGTTGCTAGAGATCCTGAGCATTTTTTTATGTGTCTGTTGGTCATTTGGATTTCCTCTTTTGAAAAATGTCTGTTAAGGTCCTTGGCCCATCTTTTTAGTTGGTTGTTTGTTTTGTTGCTGTGGAGTTTCTTGATCATTTTATAGATTCTAGTTGTTAATCCTTTATCAGTTATGTAGTTTGCAAATAATTTCTCCCATTCTGTTGGTTACCTCTTCATTTTCCTGACTGTTTCTTTTGCTGTAAAGAAACTTCTCAATTTGAGGTAATCCCAATTGTTCATTTTAGCTTTGACTACCTGTGCCATAAGGGTCTTCTCCAGGAATTCTTTGCCTGTTCCAATGTCTTGAAGGGTTTCCCCTATTCTCTCAATTAATTTGATGGTGTCGTGGCATAGATTTAGATCTTTAATCCATGTTGAGAAGATTTTTGTATATGGTGTAGGATAGGGGTCTTGTTTCATACTTTGACATGTGGACATCCAGTTTTCCCAGCACCATTTGTTGAAGAGGCTGTTCCTGTTCCAAGGGTTGGTTTTAGCTCTGTTGAATATGAGTTTTAGGTGTTTGGACTGATTTCTAGTGTTTCTATTCTGTCCCCTTGGTCTATCCATTTGTTTTTGTACCAGTACCATGCTCTTTTGATTATAACTGCCCTGTAGTATGTCTTTAAGTCTGGAATTGTGATGCCTCCTGCTTAGTTTTTATTGTAAAGGATTGCTTTAGCTATTCGTGGTCTCCTGTTTCTCCATATGAATTTCAGCATCTTTTTTTTTAGGTCTGTGAAGAATGTCTTTGGTATTTTGATTGTTATTGCATTGAACCTATAAATTGCTTCTGAGAGAATGGACATTTTGATGATATTGATTCTTCCAATCCATGAACATAGCAGGTTTTTCCATTTTTTTTGTGTCTTCTCTTTTTTTCTTTAATATTTTGTAATTTTCCTCATAGAGATATTTGGCATCCTTGGTTAAATTTACCCCAAGGTACTTGATTGTTTTTGTGGCTATTGTGAATGGGATTGATCTTAGAAGTTCTTCCTTGGCCACAGTATTGTCTGTGTATACAAAGGCTGTTGATTTCTGAGCATCTTTCCATGTGTCTTTTGTCCATTTGTATTTCATCCTTTGAAAAATGCCTGTTCATATCCTTAGCCCATTTCTCATCTAGATTGCTTCTTTTGTTGCTTTTGAGTTTCTTGAGCTCCTTATATGTTCTGGGTATTAATCCTTTATCAGATGTATAGTTTGCAAATATTTCCCCCATTTGTGTCAGTTGCCTCTTTATTTTGTTGGGGGTTTCCTTTGCTATGCTAAGCTTGATATAAGCCCATTTGTCCATTTTTGCCTTTATTGCCTATGTTTATGGAGTCTTATTTTAAAAGACTTTATGCCAAAGTTTTCAGAGTTTCCTCTATGTTTTTCTCCAGTAATTTGATGGTTACAGGTCTTAGATTTATAACTCTGATACACTATGAATTGATTTTTGTGTTAAGAGGGCTGAGAGGGTGGGTACAGTGGGAAGAATCACTATGTTTTTAAAGTTATATTTATGAAATGCATGAAGTTTATATTCTTTAAAAAATGGTTTCTGGAAACAAAGAAGAAAAAACACTATTAAAATTAGAGTATCAATGGAATTGTATATATTTATGGCTTATAATGTGACATTTAGATATATGTATACAATGTGTACTGGTCAAATCAGGTAATTAACAGTTGCTCCTCTTCATCATTACTTTATAATTGGAAACTTGGAGCTCCTCTCTTTTATTTTCTCACAAAATATAGAATAGGTTACTGTGAAGAATAATCACTGTGCTATTTAACATTAGGATCTTATTCCTTCTAACTGACTTTTCCCCCATTATTCAGCTTGCCTGTATCCTGTCAACTCCTTACAGTCTCTAGAATTATTAGTCTATATTCAGATAGAAATATTTTGGTTTCCATACGTGAGAGAATATGCAGGATTTGTCTTTCTGCATCTGGATTATTTTACTTAACATAAAAATCTCAATACCATCCATTTTGCTGTAAACGACAGAATTTCATTCACTTTTTAAGTATGAATAATATACCTCTGTGTATATCTATCATATTTTTTATCCATTAATCTGTTGATGGACATATTCATTGACTCAATATCTTAGCTGTTGTGAACAGTAGTCAACACACATGGTGGTACAATTATCACTTTGCTCTGATGCTCTCATTTATTTTAGATATATATTTGTTATTTTGGGTTTTTTGATAATTGCATTTTAATGTGGGTGAGTTGGTAACTCATTGTGTTTTTGATTTGCAAACTGCTGATGGCTACTGATATTGAGCATTTTTAAAGTATCTGTTGCTATTTGTATTTCTTCTTTTGAGAAATATCTATTATAATACTTTGCTAATGTGTTGCACCACATTTATTGATTTAAGATTATTGAACCATCCCTGTTGGTTAAATCCTACTTGGTCCGAGTGACTGATCTTTCTGATGTGTTATTGGATTCAATTAGCAGATATCTTGTTGAGGATTTTTGCATCTATATTCATCAGAGTTATTAATCTATAGCTCTCTTTCTCTGTTGTATCTTTTTCTGGTTTAGGAATTAAGGTGATGCAAGCTTCATAGAAGGAGTTTTGGAGGATTCCCTCCCTTTCAATTGTTTTGAATATCTTGAGAAAAATTGAAATTAATTCTTTAAATGTCTGTTAGAATTCAGCATTGAAGCCATCTGGTCCTGGGATTTTCTTTGTTGGGAGGGTCTTTACTACTGATTCAATCTCCATCTTGGTTATTGATCTGTTGTGGTTTACTATGTCTTCATGGTACAGTTTTGGTAGATTGTATATGTCCAGGAAGCTATCCATTTCTTCTAGTTTTCCCAGTTTGTTGGCATACAGCTCTTTGTAGAAATTCCTGATGATTCATTTTGTTTCTATAATATCTCTTGTTACATTTCCTTTTTCATCTATAATTTCATTGATTTGGGTTTTGGTCATCTCCCTCTTTTTTTTTTTTTCTTGATTAGATAGGCCAATGGTGTAATTTTGTATATTAAAAAAAAAAAGCTCTTCATTTCAATGATCTTTTGTATTTTTTGTTTCAATTTTTGTTTATTTCTTCTCTAATTTTAGTTACTTCTTTCCTCCTACTAATTTGAAAGTTTGGTTTGTTATATTTCTAGGTCCTTGAGATGTATTAACAGCTCATTTATTTCATACCTTTCCAATTTTTTGATGTAGGCACCAATTGTTATAAACATCCCTCTTCTGCTTTGGCTGTATCCCATATGTTTTGATATGACATATTGTCATCTTCATTTGTTTCCAGAATTTTTTTTTCTCTTTTGATTTCTTCTAAGACCCTCTGTTCGTTTAGATGCATGTTGTTCGGTCTCTGTATGTTTGCATATGATAGGGATTCTTGAGTTATTGTTTTCCAGCTTTATTGCATTGTGCTCAGAGAAGATGCATAGTATGATTTTTGTTTTTAATTTGCTGAGACTTGCTTTATTGCCTAGCATATGGTCTATCCTAGAGGAAGTTCCATGTACTGATGAGAAGAATGTATATGCTACAACTGTTGGGTGAAAAGTTCTGTAGATATCAGTTAGGTCCATTTGATCTTGATTTTCTGTCTAACTGATCTGTGCATTGATGAAAGTGAAGTGTTGATGTCCCCCATTACTATTGAATTGGAGTCTATATTTCCCTTTACATCCATTAACATTTGTTTTAAATAGCCAGGCGCCCTGACATTTGGGTGCATATACATTTATTTTAGTCACATCTACTTACATTCAAGGTTACTATTGATAAGTAACAAATTGGCCCTGCCATTTTCTCATAAATATCCTTATTGTTTATTTTGGATTTCTTTGTACTTTTACTGGGAGATTTTTTGACTTCACATTCTTTCATAATAATGGCTTTCTAAATCTGTGTATTCAATTATTCCATTACTATTTATTGAAGATACTATTCTTTCTGCAATGTATCTGCTTGTCACCTCTGTCAAAAACAAGTTGACTATATGTGTGCCTGATGAATGAATCCCAAGGGCTGTGAGGTTAACATGGAAGTTTCACAGTGGTGTTCTGAGGGCTTGACTCTGAGGAAGAAAGCAGATATTTCAAGAGTTTTAACATGGTTTCTTAATCCCTATTCTTCTATTAGTTGAAAATAAAATTTTTAGATATGTTGCCAAAATTCCCCTAACGAAAAAGACTGTGTAGCCTTTCCAGGAAACTTTAAGAAAATACCTGTCCAAGGGATTTATTTCTGATGTTCTCATTTCCTTAGCTGTGCATTTAATAGAAATTAGAAGGGGTGAATTTTGAGGTAACCCAACATCTTTACATTCCAGGACTCTTGGGCCAGGGATGGGACCCCATATTCTCTTAACATTGCAAAGCTTGTGGATAGTGTACTTCACAATCTCTTCCAATGGAGTGTGGATATTTTAAGTTATTTCTGTTACTTTAAGTTATTTATTTAAGTTATTGGCCTCAACATAGATTAGAAGCTCTCTATAAGAAAATAGAATAAATTCTGCCCTCTCTTCACCCCTTTTCTTCACTGTTTCCTGAACAAATCAACAACAAAACAATTTTGGCTATATTTTCAAAAAAGAAATGCAGTGAGGCCTGTTTAATTTTAAAACAGTGGCTGTTAAAACTATTTCCTATGCTTGACTTATGTATAGTGATGCCATGTTGCATTCCTTTCAATGCAGAATGACTATCTTTTATTTTGTTTTGCTAATGTGTTGGTGGTGGTGGTTTAGTATAATAACTTGTATCATTGACAAGAACTTATTAAAGTAATAGATGAGAAAATGCCTGGCATTATGCCTGGTAATTAGAAGCCAGCTAATAAATGTGTATTTTATAAAGGATAACTGACCATTAAATGTATTGGTGAAGACAGAAATCACTATTTAAGATTTGTAATGTGTTCCAAATATTAGACTTTCCAATGCTGGATGTGGGTCAGAATCATGCACAAACTTAAAAAGCAGTATCTTTTTTTTTTTAACTTAAAGCAAATGCTCTTTTATGTCATCTATCCACAGGGCTAGTAGAACTAGTTGTCAAGAGCCCAGAACTTTCACTATCATATGAATATTGTATCATTAATGTTGTTAAATATGACATATTTGGCTGCTAATATGTATGGTATAATTATATATATAACTTGTGATAACCATTTCCAAAATGTTATCGTCATGTCTTACAGGAAATTAAAATACTTTACAATAAATAAAATGTGTTATTATTTACAAAATTTTATTTCTTCAAAAACAAAATGTGAGTTTGTGTAAAGACATTATATGAGAATGTTCCAACATGGTAAGCAGCCCACACAGCAGACTCATAGAATGCAACCACTTTAAGTAACACTCTGATCTCATAATCAGCCCTTAAGGCTTCCTGTCTGGCTGAAAAGCCTGTGAGAGCATTTCAGGCATGGACAGCCAAGACATTGTGGCAAAAAAAATGTTCTACATGAAGGAACTCTGTGAGAGAGATCTCAGAGGAAAGAATTGGATGTCAAAAAAGGATGTACTTTTCTCCGAAGTGAGGAGAGAACTTCCACTTTCTTTATGGCCTTGTCCAAATACTGACAGAGTTTGTGGATTCAAAAGACTTCCATAGCCTAGGGAGCTCATGGAAAGAGCCTCAGGTGGTCACTGGCATCATACATAAGAGTGTTAGTTATTAAATTAACAACAGGTGTCACTAGCACTTACTTCCCATGTAGGACCTTTGTCTTCAATGAATTGTATTATGAGAGTTAACTGCAAAACTAGTTCTCAAATAGTTTTGTGTGTGTGTGCTTGTGTGTGTGAATTGTTGGAATCTTTACTTAGTGTAGAGTTGGTCTTCTGTGTACCAAGTTAATTGAAAATTAATCTTAATGGAGAATGGGACTAGGAAGGGAAGAGAGAGGTGGAGGAGGGGTGGGAGTGTGTGTGGGAGGGTGGGTATGGTGGGAAGAATAATTATATTCCTAATGTTGTATTTATGAAATTTGTATTCTTCAAATATAAATTTTAAAGACATTTTATGAACCCAAAATTGTTTTAAATATAAACACCTTAATAATTCATGACATATCTGCCATATCTAAGTTCTGAAGAAGAAACAACAAAAAGTTTAGAACATAATTAAATAAGTGAGGGAACAAGAGTTTACCTGTGGGTATATATCATAAATAATGGACTGCTTATCACCATTCGTAATTTCACTGGGATAAATAAATATACAAATCTAAAGATAAAGAACAAAGGATAAACATTAACATTAGTTAGACTGTGCTTCCATATTTTAGGATCAAACTAATGATAAAAAGTCCCTGTTATTTCAGAGTCATCAGATGTCTAAATTCTCTGTGCTTAACTACCAGTTTAATGCAGCAGATGGTTATCTGTGAGTGTAAGACACTGGGCAAGTCAGGATGTGCTTCCAGATCTCTCACATGTGCTGTTTCCTGACATTCCAGAATGCTTTATCCCTCAGGTCAGAGTTTCTAAACAAAGGTATTCTTCATTGCTTTAAAATATTTTATTTAGCAATACAGATGTCCAAGACTCACTCCAGAATTACTGAATCAGGATATTTGTAGATTACATAAAGTCCACATAAAAACTTGTATTTCTACTAAATACCAATACTTCTGACCATCCCATCCACATTCCTAAGAAAGCTCTCACTTGAAGCCATTCTAAGTTTTTCTATTTCAGTATGAATTATGTGAAAGTGGATTTAGGGCATGAAGTGGAGAAGAATCCAGCAGTGCAATTGCGGAAAGACCCAGGTACACATTTCAGAAATGAGTGAACTTACTCTCATGTGCTAGATATAGTAGAAACTTGTGAGAAAAAAAAAGAAAACTGGATGGGAAATCACAAGGGCAATAATTCCCAGGTCTTTTTGTTTTTATAAATACTCTGTAAAATATTAAATTTATGTAAAATATTGGAATATGCCAAAATTTACAAACTAGAATAAAAATAAAAATGAAATTGAAAAATTACAAAGATCCCTTATCTACAGTGGACGATAATGAATACAGGGAGATAAATAATTTTGTGCAGGCCTTAAGAACATTTACAAATCACCATTTACATATCTCATGTTCTATAAACATCAGAATAACAGCTTTGGTTTGTGGAACTAGGTGAAACCGGATAGTGGTTAACCTTCTTGTACAGATGAATAAACTCACAGAGGTCAGGTGGCTTTGCCAAGGCCTCATCATCAGGACCCAGGAGTCTGTGCTCCAATCCATTTCCTTAATATTAAATATCTCTCTTGTGACATGGCAGCACTCCCTGTAAAATAAGTAGAATTTGATCCATTAACATACAATGTCTGTCTTTACCCTCTTTCAATTAAAATATGTAGACAATGTCTTTCTCAAAGGAAAAGCAATCCTCTTAATTCCCTTGTCAAACAGTAAAGGGTCCTCTTGCCAATTGGTTCTTAGCTAGGTTCTCAACTTTTCTTAGGGGCGTGGAGAATGTGGGATACTTCCTAAAACTCTTCATTATTGCAGGAGGCTGGGATTTCTTCAGGCCCTCTCCTGTCAGCTGCATCCATGTCATCATAAAGCAGAAAATATCACCTAGTGTTTCAAATAAAATGAGAGATCCCGCTTGCCTTTGATCTTGCATTTCCAAATTTCTCTCGGGAGTTCCACTAGCTATATTTCTATATCTAGCAGAAGTAAGATCAGAGTCAACATATTGATTGTTGGCTCTTTTTCTGTTTCAGTTTTTATCTTTCTTTTTTTCTATCAGTCTAGCTAAACATCAACTCTGTTGATAGTTATAAAGAACTAACTTATGGTTTCATTGATTTTCTCTGATTCTTTTTCTCTTTTCTATTTTTTTTTTATTTCCACCCTGATTCTATTATTTCCACCCTCTTTCTTGGTATTGCATTAACTGATCTTATTTTCCCAGCTCTTAAGGTAGAAGCTGAGCTTATTGATTTTTGATCCTTCTTCCTTTCTACTATAAGTGCTTAAAATTATAAATTTACCTCTGAGCACAGATTTCTTTCAACTGTTTATTGCAAGCATAATATTTTATGGTTGGAGAGAATACTTAGTTTGATTTCAATCCATTTCATGTTATGGCACTTTGTTTTGTGTCCTATCATAGGATCTATCCTGGAGAATGATGCATGTGCACTGAAAAGAGAATGAATTCTGCTATTATTGAGTAAAGTGTTCTCTATATGTCAGGTCAAATTGAATGATAGGTATTTTTATTAGTTTTCTGTACTGTTACTGATTTTTGTTTTAGTTGCCTTTTCAGTGGAGGAAAAAGTCCTGAAGTCTCTGTTTACTTGTCTATTTCTTTTATAGGTTTTTATTTACTTAGAGAGTCTGCTTTAGATACCTATAAATTTATAATTGCTGAATATTCCTGAAACATTGGGCATTTCATCAACAGGAAAAGCCTCTCTCTGTATCTAGTACTATTTCTTGGCTTAAAGTCTGCTTTCTCTGGTATTATTGTAGCTACTCCAACTTTGTCATGGCTGCTGTTTGAATGGTATATATCTTTTCCCATCCTTTTACTGCCAACCTATTTACATTTTTGAATGTAAAGTATTTCTCTTATAGAAAGCAGAGAGGTAGATCTTCCTTTTCTTAAACAATTTTGTGGTCTCTGCTCTTTTAGTTGGAATGTTTATTCCATCTATATTTAAAGTAATTATAGCTATGATTGAATTTGCATTTTGAAATTGTTTTCTATATCTCATGTCCTTATTATTCCTTTTTTACTGTCATCCTTTGTGATAAACATTTTAGTCAATAATATTGCTTTTTTTGGTTTTTAGTTATGTATGTATTCATATATATTCATACATATCATTTAATTCTTAATTGATTTGGTTTATTTTTCATTTGAGACATTTAATAAGTCATTCCATAATGCCTTCTGGACTCATTGTAAAAAATTAGTCATTTATCATGTGGTTCCTCTGTGTAATAGACTCAATGTTTGTGTCCCCCAAAAATTCAAAAATTCTTGACCCTTAATGTGATGCATTAGTATTTCAGGCCCCTGGGACGTGATTAGGTCATGATGGTAGCATTTGATTCATGGAATTAGTGCCCTTATACAAAGGCCCCTATAAGTGCTCTATCCTATAAGTACATGAGATGTAGGACCAGTGTAATGCGAGAGCTGGACCTCACTAGAACCTCACACTCACAGTGATTCTTTCTTCTGACATTTCAAATATGTTGTTGAGTCCTTCATTCAAGTTATTTTAATGTTTAAAATTTATTTATTTATTTATTTAAAAGGTAGAAAGATGGAGAGACAGAGAGAGAGGGAATTTCTATCTGCTGATTCATTCCCCAGATACCAGCAACAAATGGGCGACATAGACTGAGTTCAGTGTTCCTAGCTTCAGCCTGGCTTAATAAATGTAATTTTTAATTCTAGAGTTACTGTTTGTTTCTTTTTAAATGGTATGCATTACTCTACTGAGATTTCTTGTTTATTAACTCATTGTAATCTTAATTTACATGAACTATTCAGTGTTTCCTTTACTCATTTGAACTTATTTATAATGGTTAAATATCACTCATGGCTAAATTGGAACCCAAATAATTAATTACTATTGATTGTTTCTTTGGATATGAGGAAAATTTTACTATCTTCTGCATGTGATAATTTTTCTTTCAAAACTATACAGTTTAGATTATATATTCTGCCACCTTACATACTCAGCCCGGGTTCCTGTTTATTTAACAGGTTAACTAAGGATTAGGACAGAGGTTTTGCTTAAATTCCTCTAGCACACAGAGCTACCACTCCCTGCTGATCCATCTGTATGCAGCTGGGAAAAGCTCAGGATTGCAGAATGTTCTCAGATCTCCCTGGGCAGTCTTATGGTGGTTTGTTTGATCTCTCCTGCACATTCACAATTTCTCTCTCTAGTAGCCAGTTGTAGCGCTAATCTAAATCCTTCTCTGCCACCCCCTTTTCAGAATCTCCCCATAAAATTGCTGGCTGGAAGGTATTTACTGCTCACTACCAACTGTATCTAATACCACTTTTAATCAGCAGAACTTAGGGTTTTTGACTCCTCTCCTTCATTGAGTCAATTCTGCTCACTTTGATAGCAAAGCCATTGGTTTTTGCAGCCATCTGCAATTTGTGAAGCCAGGGTTCTTGCCATCTGAGTAAGCATGGGGATGAGAACAGTCCCAAGGAGATGAACAGACACAACACTGTTTCAAAACTCTCACCAGTTTTTAAGAATTAACACTTTTCAAATTGTTGTGTACATTTGGTCAATTCGCAGTGTAACCATTAGTAATTAGTTTTGAAACTTTGTCAAATGTCAAACTCTTTTTATTTGTGTGTGTGGAGATGAATCACCTGCCGTTCATACAACTGTTTTCCCATGTATGCAACAATCTGCAAAAGACAAAATTGTGGAAACAAACAAATAAAAGAATAGGTCAGTGGTTTCCAGACATTTGGGTGGTGAGGATTTCTGACTACAAAGGAAATACAAGAGAACATTTCATGCTAATGGAACTATTTTATCACTTCATTTTGATTTTGGTTATATGGCCTTATGCATTTATCATTTATTTTAAAATCTCACAATAAGAAGGGTTTTACTGTAAATAATTGACATTTTAAGAAATCTCACTTCAAAGAACAACAATAATATAATCTGTAGAGCCACATCACTCAGATTTAATCCCCAGATCTGCCTGTGAACAGCTAAGTTTTCTGGAACAATTTACATTAATCAACCTATTTATTTTTCCAAGACTGTCAAAGAGGGAATATTACAGTTAGGTTACTATTACTGCTGTAAATTGTTACCTTAAACTCAGTAGCTTATAATAATATAAATTCATTATGTAATCCTGGAGTTTAGAAGTCCAAATGGCGATTACTGGGCTAACCGTAATGCTTTGGTTTGAATACCTGTGTCCCTCCAAAATCCGTATGCTAGAGCTTAAATCATAGATTGAAGGTTGTAAGAGGTGAGCCCATTTGGGAAGTGAAGAGGTCATGAGGGCTGTCCTCATGAATGGGATTAGCATTCTTGTAAGAGAGGCATCAGAGTTCCTAGTTTTGGTACTTCCCCCTCTTTAGCCATGTGATAATACCATGATAGTGCCACCTGTGGGGAATGGGCCCTCACCAGACACACAATATGCCAGTGTCTTGAATTTGTTCATCCCAGCCTCCAGATGTGTGAGAAATAAATTTCTGTTGTTTATAAATTACCCAGTCTGAGGAATTGTGTTACAACAATAGAAACAGATTCAGAGAAGGAGAATCTGTTTCTTTGCCTTTGCAGTTTGTAGAAGCTGCCCTGCATTCTTTACCTGGCATGTTTTCTTCCATTTGCAGAGTATATAGTGCATTTTTTTCAAATTCTCTCTCTCTCTCTCTCTATCTCTCTCTCTTTCTCAAAACTGTCACATTCAAAAACCTTGTGATTGGGGCCAGCGCTGTGGAATAGCAGCCAAAGCCGCTGCCTGCAGTGCCAGCATCCCATATGGGCACGGGATTGGGTCCCAGCTGCTCCTCTTCTGATCGAGCTCTCTGCTATGGCCTGAGAAAGCAGCAGGAAATGGTCCAAGTCCTTGGGCCCCTGCACTCACATGGGAGACCTGGAAGAAGCTCCTGGCTCTCAGCTTCGGATTGGCACAGCTCTGGCTGTTGTGGCCATTTGGGGAGTGAACCAATGGATGGAAGACGTCTCTCTCTGCCTCTCCTTTCTCTGTGTAACTCTGACTTTCAAGTAAATAAATAAAAATCTTAAAAATTGAAACCTTGTGATTATACTGAGTCCACTTGGATAGTTCACAATAATCTGTCTAGTTAAGAATCAAATTTTTAATTTCCTCTTGCCAGTAACATAAGAAGTTCAAAGGTTCCAGGGACTAGGTACTAAACATGATTAGGAAGTCGTTACTAAATTAGTAGTACCTAACACATGTGTTTGCTGTGAGGATTAAATGAGTTATAGATGTAAAACACTTCAAAAAAGCTGCACATGGCAGATACTCAGTACATTAGCTTCTGTCATTGCTATTATCCAGATCCCCATCTGGGGGTCAGACATGGAGTAAACAAAGAGGGGAAACATAGTAGGAATGCATAGATGAACACAATTCTGGCATACATTCACTGAAACTGTAGGTGGAAATGTCATAATAATCACATTCACCCAAAAGACAACCGTTGTCAGTGGGCCCACTCTCCCTCTGCTTGTCAGTTCTAATGTCAAGTCTGTTACACACTCAAATCACAAAACAAAGCATCCAACTGAGAATGTGGAAAAGAGAATCTTAAAATTTAGTTTCTTGACCCTTGAATTATCACCAAGGTGAATAAAGAGACCATCTATCGTGAAAAATGGACTTGTTTTCCCATTGTCATCAGAATTCCCATAAAATCATTTAACTACCTATTATGAATCTGTAGACATGCCTAGCTTCCAAATAAAGCACAGCAGGGCACGACATTGTCAAGCTGACAGATACTTGTAGACTGGAACAGGAACAAACTGCTTGTATTTTCCAAATTTTTAAGAGATTGATTGGAACAGAAGCTAGTGTTTCAATCTATGGGTATTTAAACCAACTAATAACAAGGGGAAATGAATCAAGTTTAGAACTTTTCTTTGACTCGTTTCTATAATATTGATGTTCCTTTCAAGAAAAGTGCTGCCTTATCTCAAAAGAAAGAAAAAACCCATTTCCCCTGTGTATATTTAGTGTCTTGTCATATTAGACAAATGATTTTAATTTAGCAATTATATATGGTGTCTCTAAAGTGATTAAAGCACTTTAATGCTAATTTTTTCAATAAAATGTTTACTTGTCATAAAAAATAATTTCTGAAAAAATACAAGTTTATACTTTAGTAAATTTTAACAAACATGTAACACAACTGAAGCATGACTCAGAGGAATACTCATAGCTGTAAATACCACATTCATATGCAAAGTTGTAAAGTAAATAAAGCATGTAATAAAGTTATAAAAACAATCTTTCCAAATAAATAGATGAAGCTAATCAATATACAAACTTTTTAAGAATATAATTTTTAAAGAATCATTTTCTTAAAATACAATGAATCCAGAAAAGAAACAAAAAGTACAAACAAAAAATGTTTTGGGAAAATAATTATGGATATAAAATAAATTAACAGAGTAACAAGATAGTCTTTTGCTCTACTCTTTAATTTTAAAATTAAACTCAGAAAGAATACACAATACTTACAGATTAAGGGTAACCTAGTCAATGCCACTGTGAGGCTACTAATCCCCAAAGTCAAAACTTCAAGCTATTGTACAGTAAGACTAGAGAGAACTCAAACACCCTTTTGGAAATGAATGTAATATGGATCTGGAACCCAAGAACAAGGACAGGACAGGAAAACTCTGTAGAAATCATTTTCATTCAAGATTATGAAAGGAAGAATAACAGTAAACAGAATCCAAGAACATATTTAAATAATAGCATATCATGAGAATTGTAATTTATTTAAGAATTCTAGGATGTTAAAGGTCATAGTATATATTTATATAACTTTAAATATCAAGAGAGTCAATGAAGAAAATTAAATAATAATTTCCATAGAGGGACCGGTGCCTTGGCTCACTTGGTTAATCCTCCGCCGGCTGCGCTGGCATCCCATATGGGCCCCAGGTTCTAGACCTGGTTGATCCTCTTCCAGTCTAGCTCTCTGCTGTGGCCCAGGAAGGCAGTGGAGGATGGCCCAAGTGCTTAGGCCCTTGCACCCACATGGGAGACCAGGAGGAGGCACCTGGCTCCTGGCTTTGAATTGGTGTAGCTCCGGCAGTGGCGGCCATTTAGGGGTGAACCAATGGAAGGAAGACCTTTCTCTCTGTCTCTCTCACTGTCTAACTCTATCTGTCAAATAAATTAAAAAAAAGAATAAAAAAATTTACATAGATATTGAAATAAAAAATAAGACAAATATGTCCTTTATTGCCATTATAACTAATTTCTTCTGGATATTTTAGTCATTGCAATTAGATCAGAGGAAAAAAGAATATGAAAATTGAAACAGGCAGATTATACTCTCAATATGTCTAGAATATATAATATCTTTCAGGGGAAAAAGAATGAGTTGAAAAACATTATAAACAACAAGAATTTAATAAAGCTATATACAAAGTGAAATATGCATGTATACAAATCAGTAATCTTCACAACAAGTAACTACCAGTTGGAAGACATTATCCATTTGAAATAAAAGAAAAATAAATTTAAAATTTGGATAAATAAACTTAAGAAACATACAAGATGTACATAATGAAAAATTTAAATGCAACAAGTTTGCAAAAAGATTTGGACTTATTTTTGAAACTTTACATCATAAGATGTAAATAGAAAGAGTTCACATCAGGATATGTTAACTCTCTTCAGTCAACTTACAAAGTTTCAAGGCTACCATAAAATATAGTAATTTTTGCAACTAAACACAATTCCTCTAAATCTCATAATGAAAATTAATGAGGTGGGGGCCGGTGCTGTGGCACAGCAGGTTAACGCCCTGGCCTGAAGTGCCGGCATCCCATATGTGCGCTGGTTCGAGTCATAGCTGCTCCACTTTCGAACCAGATCTCTGCTATGGCCTGGAAAGCAGTAGAAGATGGCCCAAGTCCTTGGGCCCCTGCACTCTCATGGGAGACCTGGAAGAAGCTCCTGGCTCCTGCCTTCATATTGGCGCAGCTCCATCCATTTTAGCCATTGGGGAGTGAAGTATCTGGTAGAAGTGTTCTCTCTCTCTCTCTCTCTCTCTCTCTCTCCCTCCCTCTCCTCACTCTGTGTAACTCTTTCAAATAAATAAATATATAAATCTTAAGAAAAAAGAAAATGAATGAGGTGTGTACTGGCACTTTGGCACAGCAGGTAAAGCCACTGCCTGCAGCGCCAGCATCCCATATGGGTGCCAGTTCAAGTCCTGGCTGCTCCACTCCTCATCCTGCTCTCTGCTATGGCCTGGGAAAGCAGTAGAAGATGGCCCAAGTCTTTGGGCCCTGCATCAGCGTGGGAGACCCAGAAGAAGGTCCTGACTCCTGGCTTTGGATCAGAACAATTCCAGCCCTTGTGGACATTTGGGGAGTGAACCAGCAGGTGGAAGACTTCTCTCCTTCTCTCTCTCTCTGCCTCCACCTCTCTCTGACTCTACTTTTCAAATAAATACATGAATCTTAAAAATATTATATCCAAATAAATATAATGAAAGTATTCTTAGGTATAAATGAGAAAGTTTGCTTCCAGGTGGCAAACTATTTCCCCCCCTCCCAAAAAAATGAATGAGGGTTCTTACACATAAGATTTGGAGAGCTGAAAAGACAACTCTTCTCACTCTAATAATACAATAAGCCAGATAAGCTAAAAAAAAATAAAACTTTTTGAACATATGAAAAAAACTGATGTCATCTAGTAACCAAGTAGCTCGGCAATTCAAATAGGGGCATGCCACTCACTGCAGGAGAGAAAAGTATGAACAGTCTTGTCCATGGAAGACGCAGAGGAAGACAGAAACATCAGATTAGGTAGTAAGATGGAATTATCTGAAATTTTAAAAAAACAGCCACAGACTTTGTGTGGACCAGTGTAACATAAAACTGCTGGTAGCCCCAGACACAAGTGAAATTTGCATTTTCACACAAGCTCTTTCCAGGGCCCCCTAGTGACTGTGTGGGGGAAAATTTGATGATAGGGCAAGAGACAAGAGAACCTTCCTGCCAGTGAAGAACGGAGTGGGGGATTAGCCACCACCGCAGGAAAGGGAAAAAATCTGCTTCCCTGCTGGCTCCCAAAGAAGCAAATGCCTTATGCAGAAAAATGAAGCCTGTCAATCCTAGGGCATAAGGAAGGTTACACTGAGGACTTCTGCGGCAGGCATGTAGCCCAGCAGTTACGATGCTGGTTAGGACACCTGTGTCCCACCTCAGAGTCCCTGGGTTCCATCCCCAGCTATAGCTTCTGATTCCAGCTTCCTGCTAACACAGACCCTGAGAGGCCGCAATGACGGTGGAAGTATTGCATTCCCTCCACCCATACAGGAGACCTGGGTGAGCTCCCGTTTTCCGTCTTCTATGCAGGCATCTGGAGCGTGAACCAGCAGATGGGAGAGTTTTCCCTCCCCGCCTCCCTCTTCCTCTCCCTCAGCCATGAGTAATGTTTCTTTTTTAAAAAAATAAAGAATTCCTGCAGCAAGTACAGTAATAGACTTGGCCAGGAGGAGGAAAGAGTCAGTGAACTTGAAGATGAGTCTATAGAAATCACCAAAATTTAAACATAAAGGGGAAAAAATGAAGACAGAGCAATAAGGAATAACAGGACAATTTCCTGTTGTCTAAATACTTTTAATTGAATGCCCAGAAGGAGACAAGAGAATGCCTAAGAAGGAAGAAATATTTGGAAAGGTCAATTTTCCAAAAACAATTAAAGACAAATAAATGAGATTTAAGAGACTGAAGTAACCAAATGCATATAGTCATAACCTATCCGAACTGCTGAAAAAATAACAAGGAAATGTTGAAACTGCCAGAGAAAAAAACTTATCCCTTACAGAGAAACAATCACAAAATTACAATAACATTATCAGAATGTGTATGAGTGAGAATACGGTGGGGTGGCATCTTTAAATTTCTGAAGGAAAAATAGAAAACCAAAACCTGTCAACCCAAATCTCCATACCTAGAGAAAGGGTGTTTTAACAGTGAAGGTGAAATGCTTTTTCTGCAAATAAATGTATGTTAAGAAATGACAACCTGAGGAATTCAGTGCAGAATAGCTACATTAACATTAAATGGTTCTGTCAGAACAAAACACACCAAATCATTTAAGTAAGTCCACCTTAAAAACTCTAAAAAGAAGAGCACATTAAACCCAAAGCAAGCAACAGGAAACAAATAATAAAGAGTAGGGGGCAAATCAATAATGTTAAAAAACAAAATGGGCCTACTATTGTGGTGCAGCAGGTTAAGCAACTGGTTCAAGTTATAGCTGCTTCCCTTCCTATCCAGCTCCCTGCTAGTGTGATGGGAAAGTAGCAGATGTGGCCTAAGTACTTGGGCCCCAACCATCCAGGTGGGAGACCTAGATGCAGTCCCAGGCTCCTGGCTTCCCCCAGCTCAGGCCTGACTGCTGTGTCTCTGTCTCTGTCTCTGTCTCTGTCTCTCTCTCTCTCTCTGTCTCTCTCTGTCTCTAACTCTGCCTTTTAAATAAGTAAATGAATCTTTAAAAATTGAAAAATAATAGAAAATAATCAGTGAAGCCAAAAACTAAAACTTTTAAAATAATTAATAAAATTCATATACCTTGGGACAGACTAATAAAGAAAAAAGAGGAAATTAATATATAAATAACACCCAGATCCTACTGATATTACAGTATAAAAGATTATTAACATGAAATAATGTAATTATATCACTGGAAACTAAGACATATAACATAAGCCATAAAATAAAAACCATGATGTGAATACAAACAGAAAAAGTAGAAAATAGACAAAAAAGAACATTATAAACCAACATAGCCAGATTGATCAGTGTGGTTATAGATGGACCCACAGAGGAGGGAGCAAAACACAAATTAGTTTAAAAAATGAAGTTAACAAAATGAGAACATTATGGCTAAAAATTCAGTTGGATTTCACATCTTAGACCTCACACAAGGGAAATTGTGATGTCTTAAGTCTATGAAAATGTAAAATCTGATATCTTAAAGTTCATTTAAACAATAGAATACAAAGAAAAGTATTTATCATAAGGAGAAATATTGGTGGATATGAGGACAGAAAAAGTAATGATTTTGCTATAATGAATAGATTTGAAAGAAACATTAGGAAAATATATTGAAAGGAAAAAATTCAACAACATGATGTCATCTAGAATATGAGTCTCATAAATTAAAAAAAAAGTGGATTTTAAATTAAAACAAATATATAAAATGTGTTGAATAGAAAATGAAAGTTCACAGATTAGAAAACATATGAAGATAGTTCATTTATTAATTTTTGTTTTTTATTGAGAGATAATTATACATCTCTATTTTTTAAAGATTTATTTACTTATTTGAAAGGCAGTGTTACAGAGAGGCGGAGGCAGAGAGAGAGAGAGAGGTCTTCCATATGTTGGTTCACTCCCCAGATGGCCGCAACTATAGGAGCTGAACAGATCTGAAGCCAGGAGCTAGGAACTTCTTCCAGGTCTCCCACGCAGGTGCAGGGGCCTGAGGACTTGGGCCATCTGCTACTGCTTTTGCAGGCCATAGCAGAGAGCTGGATCAGAAGTGGAACAACTGATACTTGAACTGGCACCAGTATGGGAAGCTAGCACTGCAGGTAGTGGCTTTACCCTGTAACCCCACAATGCCAGCCCTTACACATGTCTATTTATGGGATGCAATGTAATATTTTGTTACTTGTATAAGTTGTGTCAAATTAGAGTGATAAGCATATTCATTATCTCAACATTTATCATTTTTTGTGGCAAGAACATTAAAAATTCTCACCTAGCTATCTTCAAATATAAGATACATTATTGCTAACTATAGTCACACTAGTTTGCATTTGATCACCAACCCTGGTTCCTCCTATTTAACTGTGCCCATTAGCTAATGTTTCCCCACATACCCCCACTATTTGGGAACCACTGTTCAACTTTTGATTTCAATGAGATAAACTCTGTAAAGTCCATATAAGAATGAGGTCATGTGGTATTTGTGCTGTTGACCCTTTCTTAGTCTACCCACCAGAATATCGTCTTGGCCCATCCATTTGATAAATGACAGGATTTCGATCTTTTTATTCCTGAATACTATCCCATTGTGTATATATACCACATTTTCTTTATCTATTCATAGTTGGTTGACAACTGTTAATTCTGTTTCTTGGCTATTGTGAACAAGGCCACAATAAACATGGGAGTACAGAGTTCTCTGTAAATGAAGATGTTTTAAATTTCTTCATTACCAGCAAAATACAGTGTATAATAACTTTATCACTTCATAGCTAGTGAATTTTAAAAATTAGAAATTATGTGAAGGGTCTGGTGTTCTGGCACAGCAGATTGGACCACCACCTTTGATTCTGGGACTGCTATTCCACTTCCCATCCAGCTTCCTGCTAGTGGGCCCGAGAAAGCAGCAGAAGGTGGCCCAAGTACATGGGACACTATCACCCACATGGGAGACCCTTCTGGAGTTCTAGATTACTGGCTTTAGCCTGAACCAGTCCCAGCCATTGATATCCTTTAGGAAGTGACCCAGCAGATGGAATATATCTTTCTCTTTCCCTCTCTCTCTCCCTCTGTCACTCTGCCTTTCAAATAAATAAATATATCTTTGAAAATAAAAAAAAAGTGAAAGCTGTATGAGACTAAATGTTGACAAGGATATAAGGAAACAGGAACTCTATTTGTTTTAGATGACAGGGTTTATGCATGCAATGATTTGAAGAACACAGTAACCATGAGTATGCCCCAGGAATGCTACACTTGAATGAAGAAACACTCATTCACAGATCCATACAGAAGTATGTATGAAACTTTTTGTTACAGTATTATTTTGATTATGAAAGCCTTAAGCAATATATGTGCTCATTTCTTTTTTTAAATTTATTTATTTATTTGGAAGTCAGAGTTACACAGAGAGGAGAGGCAAAGAGAGAGAGAAAGGTCTTCCATTCGATAGTTCACCCCACAATTGACCACAACGGCTGGAGCTGCACAGATCCGAAGCCAGGAGCCAGGATCTTCTTCCGGGTCTCCCACACAGTTGCAGGGGCCCAAGGACTTGGGCCATCTTCTACTGCTTCTCCAGGCCATAGCAGAGAGCTGGATTGTAAGTGGAGCAGTCAGGTCTCAAACCGGCGCCCATATGGGATGCCGGTGCTTCAAGCCAGGGCATTAACCTGCTGCACCACAGTGCTGGCTATATGTGTTCATCTCTCTTTTTTTAAGAAAACTTTTTTTAATAAATATAAATTTCGAAAGCACCACTTTTGGATCATAGCAGTTTTTCCCCCCATAACCATCCTCCCACACACAAACCATCCCATCTCCTACTTCCTCTCCCACCCCATTCTTCATGAAGATTCATTTTTAATTATCTTTATATACAGAATATCAACTCTATATTAAGTAAAGATTTCAACAGTTTGCACCCACACAGACAAAGTATAAAGTGCTGTTTAAAGACTATTTTTACTGTTAATTCTCATAATACAACACATTAAGGACAGAGATCTTACATGGGGAGTAAGTGCACAGTGACTCCTGTTGTTGATTTAATGAACTCAAGAGGCTTCCATAGCCTTGGCAGCTCATGACAAGAGCCTTGGGTGATTGCTGACGTCATAAATACAAGTTCTCATTTCTTAAAAAAATGAATATGTTAAAAAGTATCATGTGGCAGCTCAGAAGCAGTGATCATGTGCCAAACAATATAGTTTACTAATATATATATTATATATATATATGTGTGTGTGTATATATATATACACACCTAGGAAAAAATACCACACACATTCTAGTGACACCTTTAGTGAAGAAGTGAGGAGGAAATGGGCTTGAGCATAAAGGATGGTGGAAGAAAAGGAAAATAAAATACAGTGACAGATTTACAAAGTCAAATACAATAATGTGAGATCAAGAGAATAGTACTGATTCTGTATTTGAGACCTCCCAACCAACTCTACAACTTACACAAACACACATACACAAAAGGTATATAAAGAGGCAGAAAAACAGAAGGTTAGATAAAACTTTCATGCGAGATCTGGTTGAAAATATTTTGGAGAGTCGGCGCTGTGGCATAGCAGGTAAAGCTCCCACCTACAGTGCCAGCATCCCATATGGGTACAGGTTAACTCCTGGCTTCTTCACTTCCAATCTAGCTCTCTGCAATGTCCTGGGAAAGGAGTAGAAGATGGCCCAAGTCCTTGGGCCCCTGCAACCATGTGGGAAGACCCAGAGGAAACTCCTGGTTCCTGGCTTCAGATTGGCGCAGCTCTGGCCATTGTGGCCAACTGGGGAGTGAACCAGCACATAGAAGACTTCTCTCTTTCTTCCTCTGTCTCTCCTTCTCTTTCTGTGTAACTGACTTTAAAATAAATACACAAATCCTTTAAAAATATTTAGTATATTTGTACAATGGAATATTACAAATTTATTAAAAGTAGTTGATAGGAAATAATTTCATATGTCTATTAGTATGGTAAAAGTTCAAAGTCATGAACTGTGTGAAAAACATTATTCTATTTGTATTATAAAAAAGAATATCTGGGGTCAGAGCTGTGGCACAGCAGATTAAAGCACATGCCTGAAGTGCTGCCATCCCATTTGGGCACCAGTTCAAGTCCTGGCTGCTGTACTTCCCATCCAGCTCTCTGTTAATGTGCCTGGGAAAGCAGTGTAGGATGGCCTAAGTCCTTCCACATGGGAGACCCAGAAGAAGCTCCTGGTTCCTGGCTTCAGATAGGCTCAGCTCTGGCCATTGTGGCCATTTGGGGAGTGAACCAGAGTATAGAAGACCTCTCTTTCATTGTGTGTATCTCTACCTCCCTCTGTAACTCTTTCAAATATATAAATAAATCTTTAAAAAGAAAAGAATATCTGAGAATATCTGAGAAAATGCTTGCATTTGCCTAGTCCAATGCTGGGAGAACAGAAGAAAATGATAATGACAACAGTGATTATTTCTAGGAAAAATAACCAGATAGCCTCTGACAGGTAGACAGGGAGCTTGCATTTTACTGTGTATTCATTTAAATTTTGTATTTTATTTGCTTAGTGAATACATATAAATATATAAAAGGCACTGTGAAAGAAAACACAGTGGTAATGTAACTATCTAAAATCAAAAATAAGCTTATCATAGGCTAAACTACTGATAACAGTAAAAAAATAAATATTTGTGATATTTGAGTAATATGACAAAAGGGAATAAAAGAAGCAGAATAGCTGTGACTGATAGATGTAAGGTATAGAAAACACTGAATTGGTAGATATAAGGTATAGAAAATATTGAATGTTAAAAAATGAAATATTTTTTTCAAATTCTTTGTATTTGCAAACAGTAATTTGGATGCCTGTAACTCTGTTTAAATATTTACTATATTGCAATGATTAGAAGTAAACCTGTGTCTTGATGTCATTTAGAGTTCAAAATAATTAATAGGATGGTAGTAATCTATTTTAAAACATAACCAGCATTTTCTATTTTATGAAAGTAGCAATCCCAGATACCAAAGGGCTCTAAGAATTCCCCACAACCATTCCAAATGCATTAAGGTGCAGATGTGCTGAGAAGCTTATCAATGTGAGAGCCTATTTTGTCTCTCCCTGGAGAACTTTCATTCAGAGATTCACTTTAATATCAAAAGCCATTCACTTAAATTGTACCTGATATATTACTACTTATCTCTCTCTGTTTCACTCTCAGACTTCCATCAACTTGCACTCAAAAAGCTCTGAATAGCTAAATTGGGGACAATTTCTTCCCTATCTCACAACTCCTTTAACAAATACTGATAGGGGCCATTTCTGTCCTGCAACAATCTCACAAAAACTTCATGTAAGTATAGTTTGTATTTCTAAAAGAGAATCTATAATTAGTAGAGCCACCATCATAGACTGTCTTTCTCAAAAATGGACATTAGCTAATGGACATTTCATTCATACTATGATCCTATCATGGGCAAAAATAATCTCCACTGTACTTTATGGAAATATGTAAGAGTAGGAGGAAATAAGAAAAATTGAGACCAACTCTAATGCAGATTTATATTTCCCCAAATCTAGCTATCAAATTATTTAAAATATTAGAAAGAAAAACTGAATTTTAGCTAATTGAGATGAGCAGGTTTGTGGCTTTTTTTTTTCCTCTTAAAATGTTAGCAAAATAATTCAAACATTTCCTTGCTCAAGAATTGAGCAAGCAATTGCTAACATGGATAACAACTACCAATGAGATATTTATGGCATTCAGGTATTTAGGAAGGCATTCACTACCATTCATTTTGGAATTATATTCAAAAGGCAATGCACTAAAGGAGATATTCCCACATGCTAGGTAAGTAAGTTGGAGACACAGTGTATTTCCCAGTTTTTTGCACATAATAGACAATAAAATCTAAAATATAGCCAGATAAACTGGAATGAATCATCATTGAATTTTCTTTCACATTAAAGGAAGATGAAGTTTGTTGTCTGCTTGATTTTTAACAATTACTTAAAAATTTTATGATTATTACTTTGAATTTCAACACTTTTTAAAGATTACTTATTTATTTGACTGACAGAGAAGCAGAAGCAGGGAGAATGACGAAAGAGAGAGAGAGAGAGAGAGAGAGAGAGAGAGAAAGAGGCATCTTCTATATCCTGGTTGACTCCCCAAATGCTTACAATAGCTGGGTCAGGGCCATACTAAAACCAAGAGCCAGAAACTCTATCCTGGTCTCCCACATCAGTGGCAGGGTTTCAAACACCTGAACTATTATTCACTTCCATCTCAGTCACATTAACAGGGAACTGAATCTGAAGTGGAGCAGCAAGGACTCAAACTGGCATTTTGATGGGCCAGCGCTATTGCATAGTAGGCTAGGCCTCCACCTGCAACACTGTCATCCCATCTGGGAGCTGGTTCCTCCCAGCTGCTCCTTTTCTGATCCAGCTCTCTGCTATAGCCTAGAAAAGCAGTGGAGGATGGCCCAAGTGCCTGGGCCCCTGCACCCACGAGGGAGACCTGGATGAAGCTCCTGGCTCCTGCCTTTAGATAGGCCCAGCTCCAGTCCCTGGCAGCCATTTGGGTAGTGAACCAGAGGATGGAAGATTTTTCTGTCTCTCTCTCTCTGTGTCTCTAACTCTACCTCTCAAATAAATAAATAAAACCTTAAACAAACAAACAAAAAAAACCCAGGCATTCTGACATGGGATGCCAGTGCCATAAGCAGCAGCTTAACATGCTACACCCCCTGTTTGATTTTTAAGTACAAACCAATTTTAAATGTCAGCGAAGTTTTTCTGTAATGGGTCAAGTAGCAAATATTTTACGATTTGTGGGTGCTGCAGTCATTGTCATAGCTATTCAACTCTGCCATTGTAGTACAGAAAACAGATAAACAAACAGGCATGATAGGGTTCCAGTAAAACTTACTTTTCAAAACCCAAACGCAATGTGTCATACTTTGCCTACCCTGATTTACTTGATAGATTTATCTATTTGATTAATTTTTGAGAGCAAAGTTATTTCAAAACCCTGAATCTCATCAGAAATGTGGCTTTTTCTGATTGACATGCCTTTGATTCATAGGGCAAAAGCATCCACTTGATATTATTTATCATTTTTATTATTATACATTAATCCTCCTCTCCCACCATATACACATGAGTTTCATAAGTTGTAGAATGGATAAGTGGATTTTGTTTCACAATATTTTTTTTGTCTATGGTAAATAGTTCACAAAGAAAACTATATTATTAGAACATATATGTTATGATATTCTAGCTTGTTATTGGAATATTATACTATTAAGATAAATATGTAATAGAATAGCTAAGGAAATTTAGGGAAAGTCAAATTTCTACATGGTAAAAATATAACTGCTAAATTATCACTGAATTAAGTTTAATTCAATAAAATTTAACTAAATTGCTATATGTTTAAATTAATGAATGAATGAATATTTAAAGAGACCATTATTAAATTGAAATGACTAGCAGTAATAGCTGTAGAAAATTTAACACATTTTTCTATTTTTTTCCTTGTCTATTTCAGTTTTTCAGGGAAAAGAATCATTAAACTGTCATAAATGTAAAAGAACCTTAAATCTCTCCTTTTTTCATTTTTCATTACACATGTTATTGAAAAGAAATAAGGAGGAAAAGGTTGATGAACAAAAACTCAAAGTCTATCCTCTACATTTTGAATTTTCTTCTCAATACATTTTAATTCCATCCTTTCTTTTGAGATTATCTGAGATATTCAGACACAGTTTACATAATGGAATTGTGTGTGGATACACACTTTGAAAGAATTTTAGATATCCTATAAATTGGTTGAATTTTATTTGGAAATAACCATTAAATGTAGGAATAATAATGCGGTACATTTCGTTTGGAATTCTGTCTCTTCTACACTATGGCAAAGTAATTTACTAGCAGTGGAAATTTCAATGGCCTTTATAAAACATATTTCCAAATATGTGCACCATTATTAACATGTTTTGTTTTTCCAAAATTTCTGAAGTAGTTGGAATAAGTAGTAATCCTTATACTTTTCTAATATAGATATGGATTCTTAGGCTAAATGATGAACACAAAGTCAGAAAAGCAGTTACTGAAGGAAATTATTAGAACCCAAGTGCCCTTCCTTTCCTTTGGGATGCACAGTGCATTCTACTATAACCAGTTGTCTTGGAGTGTGCCCACCACGATGCCCTCTGCTTGTGAATCTAACATATCCTCTAAGCTGGGGAAGGAGACTGAATTTGAAAAAGCTGGATTGGGCACAATTTTAAAGCCCAGGAATAGAAATGATGGAAACATAGACAAGAAGAGGTCTTTCAAGGCAATTTAGCTATTATTTATTTATTTATTTATTTTGAATGACAGAAAGAGAGGAAGAGACAGAGAAATCTTCCATCCACAGATTCACTCCTCTAAATGTCTGCAATGGCCAGGGCTGGGCTGGCCAGGCTGAAGCCAGAAGCCAGAAACGCCATCCAGGTCTCCCACAAGGGTGGCGGAAGCTCAAGCACTAGGGCCATCTTTCACTACTTTCCCAGTCACATTACCAGAGAGCTGGATAAGAAGTAGAACAACTGGGATTTGATCTCATGCTTATATGGGAAGTCAGTGTCACAGGTGGTGGCCTAACCTGCTGCTCCACAATGCTGGCCCTGCACTGGCAATTTTAAGGAGAGAGTAAACTAGGTCTGGCTTCAAAAAACAAAGCTGAAAAGAAAGAGATGGGCCCCAATCACTGCTTCTATATTCTTGGAAGGAGTTGAAAACAGCCCTTTGGATTCTCCATGAGTGTATCCAATGAGAATGCCCTAACATTCTCAAACACATGGGACTTCAACCCTGTGGCATGAAAAGTCAGACTTATTTGTAGCTTCTACTGGATATTGGGCAAGGTGAAATGAAATTAACATATAAATGCCTTCCAGCTTGATTTCTTTAGTCCCCAAAAATGGCAAGAAAGTTTGTCATTGGCTATAAATTTATCCCTAACAATTCTGGATGGAGTTAAGATAGTGCAAAAAGAAGGAATGGCATTTGGGGTTGGCGCTGTTTAGCAGCAGGTCAAGGCCCTAGTCTGAAGTGCTGGCATCCCATATGGGCGCCGGTTCAAGATGTGGCTGCGCCACTTCCAATCCAGCTCTCCGCTGTGGCCTGGGAAAGCAGTAGAAGATGGTCTAAGTCCTTGGGCCCCTGCACTCACGTGAGAGACCTAGAAGAAGCTCCTGGCTCCTGGCTCCTGGCTTTGGATCCTCACAGCTCCAGCCATTGCGGCCAATTGAGGAATGAACCATCGAATGGAAGACCTCTCTCTCTCTGCCTCTCTTCTCTCTATGTAACTCTGACTTTCAAATAAATAAATAAATCTTTAAAAAAAAATAAGGAATGACGCTTATTAATGTCACTAGTAGTCTTCCATGAAATATGTCTTACTTTGAAATAGTCTTATGCAGGATGTACCATGATATTCTTCAAACAACTTATCTTGGTGTGTGGTCATTTACCAAACACTGTAGCACCATATAATTTATTAATTTATAAACTTAGTAAATTCTTTAAAAAAATCAGTCTAAAAATAGTTTTGAGTTAACAATAAATTCAATTCTGAATTGTTTTGTAAATCTTTTATATATGGATGGGGACTTAAAAATTGGTGGAAAGTGAAATTAAGACAAGTTTATTTGGGTGTAAAATAGTTATGAAATCTATGTTTTTTTTATAGTAAGCATTCTCCATGAATATTTTTATTATTTTATTATTTATTATTTATTTATTATTTTATTATTATTATTATTATTATTTTTTTTTGTGGAACCAGTGCTGTGTCACTTTGTTAAGCTACCTCCTATGATGCATTTGTTGGTGTCCTGGCTACTCCACTTATCCAGCTCCCTGGTAATATGCTTTGGAAAGCTGAAAAGACAGCCTGAGTGTTCCAATCCCTGCCACCCATATGGGAGACCCAGATGGAGTTCCAGGGTCCCACCTTTGGCCTAGAACATATCTCTTTTTCTCTCTCTGTCTCTTCCTCTCTCACTCTGCCTTTCAAATAAATAAATCTAAAACCTTATAACAAAATCTTATAATTTTATTTAAAAAAATGTTTTGCACAAAATAAACTTGGCATTTAATTCCATTTTCCACTAACTTTTTGAAGTGCCTTTACAATATCTCATTTCATCATCATAATGAAACCTATGGTTTCTATAATCGTGCTCATGTTACAATGGAGAATCCCAAACTTAAAAGAGCTTAAGTAACTTCAAGACCACAGCTATAAAGCAAAAAGGATTCAAAGCCCAAGGATTTAATCATTATTCTATTGATTTATTTAGAAGGCCAAACTAAAAAGTACAAGTAGTTTAGTTGTCCAATAAATAGCACATACAGCAAGCAATATACAATTTCAGAGTAACAAAGGATGACTGTGATTTTTTAAAAGGAGAGGACGTGCCAAAATATATCTATTAAATTTTGAAAATTAAAGAAATATGCAGATAGCTGTAGAGAGTTGGGGCATTTAACATGAAGAAGTACATAGGGATCATGGATGAAAACACACAAGAAGACTGAAAAGTAAGAATTAACAAAACAGGTTCAAGAACTGAAAATAAGCTCATCCAATGGAATTAAAATAATTAAAATGTACAGACACAGGCTCACCTGCAAGGACAAGATACATATGAATAAATATAATCAGGGTGTTAATATTGCAGTAAAGATGCTGTGTGTTAACACTTGAAGTCATAAAGCATTTGTTTCCCCCGTAAGAGTCCAGAAAATAATAAACCCGTCTTAGATGAGAACAAAGAAGAAAACTGGCAGGAAACAAGCTAATATAATGATTGGTTATGGTACAAAAATTAAAAGGAATATTATAATCACAGTAAACTACACTGGTGAATCATAGCTTGTCCCAGTCAAGCTAAGAGAGGGAAGAAAATGGCACAGAGATAGTGAAGGCAGGCGTCAGAACTGGAGTTAGAACGGCTATATGAAAACAGGACTTTTGTGGTCTCCAGGTCCTAGCAAGGTAGCTGTTATTGTTGGCCAGAGAACATACCAGGGCTTTCACAGGAATCCACCCATCTTCATCAATACACCTGAAAAGGGAGGTTATCATCATCATTTCTAATTCAGGTCTATTGCTGGTTCTTAATTACGTGCTCATGGCCTGTCCAGGTATTGATGAGGCATGAGGTAAAGAAAATCAGGGCATTGAGTATTCTTATCAAAGCTGTTCTGTCTCCCAGTGAATAAGAGAGTAATTCTCACTTCTCTTTCAAACATGGTTCTCCATCTTCCATGCATGTGTTATTAATAACAAGAGAAAACATTTCCTCTCTGTGCACAACAGGAAACTGTATGCAGGGAAAAATAAAATCTATCTACATGGAGACAATTTTAGCAATGATAGAAGTTTAGCTTCACTGAAGAAAACAGTGTGTGTGTACGCACATGTGTGTGTATTAGGGGTGATAGGTGAATATTAAATAGTTCACTCCCACATATTATAGTCTCAGAAATAATTCAGATTTCACAGGGAGATAATGAAAAATTAAATATTCAGAATTCTTTACAGACATTATAATATGTTATTACAAAATGTCCTTGGAATATCATTGTTTTTATGGAGACTAAATTTTTAAATAGTTCTGCATAACTAAATGCATAACTAAATGTGGAATCTAAAACCAAGAACATGATGCTTCAGCTTCCCCTATTAGCTTATCTGTGAAGAAGTCCGTAAACATCCACAGCTGTTTCCTGCATTTGTAGTTATGTAGGTTTGAAGGGGAGAAGATGGTTCTGCAGGAAAACAATTACAATGAAGTATTGCGCAAGCCATTACCTCAGCACCGAGCCTGTACAAAATTCTGTGTTTTCTCCATATTGCTTATGTCATCACACTGTGCAGAGCCTCTCCCCGTGGATATGATACCAACACCTCAAACTCATTATATCACAGCCAAACCTTTCATCTTCTTTAAAAATCTATAACTTCTGATGCCTGCGCTGTGGTATAGTGGGTAAAGCCACTGCCTGGGATGCCAGCATTCTGTACGGGTGCTGGTTTCTGTCGTGGCTCCTCCACTTCTGAACCAGGTCTCTGTTAATGTACTTGAGAAAGCAACAGAAGGTGGCACAAGTTTTTGGGCCCCTGCAGCCATGATGAAGCTCCTGGCTCCTGGCTTCATCCTGTCCTAACTCTGACTACTGCGCCATTTGGGGAGTGAGCCAGCAGATGAAAGATCTCTGTCTCTCTCCCTCTCAGTATCTCTGCCTTTCAAATAAATAAACCTTTAACAAGCTATACCTTCTCTGTTACCTAGTTCAGATAATGACAGCGTTATCTTACAATCCTGTAACACTATGTGGCATTATTACTTTCTCTTGTTCACTGTCCAAGTTCAGGCGATATTATCTTTCTCCACCTTGTACTCCTGCCATGAACCTGATTTCAACATCTCTTACCTGGAAAATCACAGTGATCTCATAACTTCATCTCCCAAGCTCTATAGTCCCCCATTTTGTGACCTTCTTCACACAACTACAATGGTTGGTTTCCTGAAACTTAGATTTGGCCATCTTAATTCCCCTCTTGAGGCCAGCGCCGTGCCTTGTGGTGCTGGCACACCGGGTTCTAGTCCCGGTCGGGGCACCGGATTCTATCCCGGTTGCCCCTCTTCCAGGTCAGCTCTCTGCTATGGCCTGGGAAGGCAGTGGAGGATGGCCCAAGTGCTTGGGCCCTGCACCCGCATGGGAGACCAGGAGAAGTACCTGGCTCCTGGCTTCGGATCAGCGAGATGCGCCTGCCAAAGCAGCCATTGGAGGGTGAACCAACGGCAAAAAGGAAGACCTTTCTCTCTGTCTCTCTCTCTCACTATCCACTCTGCCTGTCAAAAAAAAAAAAAATTCCCCTCTTGAAAGCTAACATTGATTCCTCACTGCATACAGCATCATTTCCATAGGAAATTAAGTTTGGCTGCTGCCAAGAGGGTTTCAAACAGGAAAAGGCAGTAGAAAATATAAAGGAAAAAATAAAAATATTCCAAAATTCACTTAAATATTTTATTTCAAATTTGGGTCTGTGTTTTGCTTGTTTATATTTAACGGACTTATTTATGAAATAAACGTATTCAGGGAAACAGGGTAATTAATTTGGGTCTGCTGGTGTTTTTTTTTTTTTTTCAAAATCAACCAAATAATAAACTAGAAAATAGTATGATTACATATGTACAGGACAAAATGCAGATTAGATCAAAGAGTTAACTTTCCTGAATTTGATAATGCACTGTGTTTATAGAAGGCAATACCCTTGTTCTTAGGAAATATATAATCTTGACTGGTTAAGGAGCATAACATACACAATCTACTCTCAAGCGAGTCAAACAAAAATAGTAATGTGTGTGTGTGCGTGTGCAGACACATGTGAGAAAGAAGGAGAGAGAGAAATGGAATAAAATAAAACCAATTTGACACTCAGTTAGAAATTGGTCAGTCATGAGTAAATCATTTTGTTTTCCCTGACTGAACATGTATCACATCTTGCTGCTGAGGACAAATGGAAGGCTTTTTCTTCCATCCTCATCTCTTATTCCAATCACTGGTAGATTTGAATCCCTGGCAATTTGCTCATAATTTTGTCTCAACAGTGGTGGATTTTAGTAAAACTCTTCATATTTGTGTATGGCCAATGGTTAACAAATGGTTAAATTTTTTGTGGATTTTCTCTTGGTAGATATTTTGCAGATGGTTTTTACTGTAATTGCTTTTCAGATTTATTGCCTGGTCTGTCACATACATTCTTGCCATGTCTTTTCAGTTCTAAGTTTAAATTTCCTCATCTGAAGAATAAGAACAGTGAGTAATCACTAGATTACATCTCTAAGGTCCTTTCTCCCAGAAAATTCTCCTTCATATTTTACTTCCTCAATCATTCTACTGCAGACTTACTTTAATTATCTCTCCCACAGCATTTCTGTATTGCTAGGGAAAAAAAAAAAAAAAAAAACATTGCTTGTTCATGACAAAGGTAAAATGAGATCTCTTGTCATGCTTGTTCCTTTCTATAGAATTTTAATTTCTTAACTGAACCTAGAACTGAAAGAAGCTTATTAAAACTAGACCTCTAAAAATACTAATTCATGTCTACGATTGCTTGCATTCTTACAAGAAAATTGTTTGAATAAATTATTTGTTGCCAGTAGATTGCTTTCAATTTTTATTACTTCCCAGCATTGGCCTGTACAGTCACACAGTTTTGCTGAAATACTTGTTCTGATTTAGTAAAAAAAAAAAAAAAAAAAAAAAAATTCGGCATCATGCAGGAATGATGTACAGGACAAATTCTCTATAGCTGGCTACAGTCTTCCCAATGGTAATAAGTATCTGTTTGTTTTGTAAATTATCAGATAAATAACGTAAAAAGTGAATGTGTTTCCTCTGCTTTTTCTTTCCCATGGAGCTTATGAAAAGGCCTGAATAGAAATGCATCTGAGAAACTCCATGTTGAGGAGGCAGACACTGGGAACTGCTGGGATCTACAGGGACTGAGCAAAAGACTCAGAGACTTCAACTCTAGTAGCTGCAAGTATGCCCAGAAATCAATAGAGAAGGGTTGGATCTCTCTTTTTTATCAATTATTCTCACAGACCAACCACAGAGTCCCATGCCATATCTAGAGAGACTATGTTAGGAAAAAACATTAATAAGTATTCCATATTTTATTATTTCATACAATAAACATGTATAAAGTACTTATATGCCTGATTCTGTGATCCACAATTCTGTGCTCACAGGAAACGTACAGATTGTAAGAAGTTATACCCTTTAAGCAGGATATTTTTAATATAAAGAGATATTAATATGTGAGTTTTGAAAGTTTTTAAAATATAATGTTCTTAGAGTGAAATAAATACAAAAGGACAAGAGTATAATTGTATTACAAAACACTTAGTATTATTCTTAGAGACCCATTGAGAATGACTTCAAAAATACATTGCTGATGCTGTTTTCTTCTAAACCATGTCTTCCGTGTTTTCACTCTTGTTTTACCATGTCACTCTATGAATGCTGCCATTTAAAAATCAAACATATTCTTTCAGGCATTTCCAGGATCCGTATGGTAGAATATATTGTTGTCTCACAGAAAATATTTTTATTTCCTATTGTGACATTCAGCCAATTTCAAGTTTTTAAGATTCAGACAAGTAACTGGTGTTGACAACATTGTTAAACCTCCTACACACACATTCAGGGGAAAATTACCAAGGCAGAGTAGGAAAAAGTTAATGTCATTTTAAAAATGACTTTTACTCAAACAATATTGCCATTGTTTAAATGCCAAGGCCTTTGGAACTGTAAAAATATTCATAATATCAAGCCCTATATTTTTTTTTTTTTGACAGGCAGAGTGGACAGTGAGAGAGAGACAGAGAGAAAGGTCTTCCTTTTGCCGTTGGTTCACCCTCCAATGGCCTCCGCAGTAGCACGCTGCGGCCGGCGCACCGCACTGTTCCGATGGCTGGAGCCAGGTGCTTCTCCTGGTCTCCCATGGGGTGCAGAGCCCAAACACTTGGGCCATCCTCCACTGCACTCCCTGGCCACAGCAGAGAGCTGGCCTGGAAGAGGGGCAACCGGGACAGGATCGGTGCCCCGACCGGGACTAGAACCCGGTGTTGCCGGCGCCGCAAGGCGGAGGATTAGCCTGTTGAGCCACGGCACCGACTCAAGCCCTATATTTTTAAACAGTCATCAGTTTCTGCTTTCTAAAATATTCTCTATCTATTTCTACCCAATAAATATTAACTTTGAAAGGGAAGATAATGTTATCTAGATAGTTTTGCTTAGTTAACTCATGTGTTTGCTACAATAACTGATTTTAAGTTAAGTATAAAATTATAATAATATTTTATATGAAATCAGTATTACATGTTAGAGGTAAGTAGATCAGCCTCTACATCAAGGGTGGAAATCATTTTTTTCCAGTTAATCAAAACTCAACAATTAAAAAAAAATCTTTAGAGGAGCCACACTCCTAAAAAGTGCAACAATCACAAAAAATAAATAACTCAATTTAAAACATAGGCAATGAATCTGAATAGACATTCTCCAAATAAACATAAAGAACAATATTCACCTGTTTGGTAATTGAGGAAACAGAAATCAAATCACAATGAAGACACATTTCTTCCCCAAATGAGATAATCTTAATCAAAAAGACAGATAATGACAAAAGATACCTGAGGAATTAAAGAAATTGGAATGCTAATTTGCTGGGAAAGCAGCTGAACATGGCCTAAGTACTTGGATCCCTGCCACTGGCTTTGGAGACCCAGTTAGAGTTCCTGCTTCCTGGCTATGGCCTGGACCAGCCCTGGCTGTTGAAGTCTTTTGGGAAGGGAATGAACCAATAGGTGCAAGATCTATCTCTTTCTCAATCTTAATCTGTGATTCAGCCTTTAAAATGAATAAAATAAATATTTAAAAATGATTTGCTTATCAAAATACTTATTGAATTAAAATTATTTTCTTGAGGGTCTATAAATTAAGTAATTTTATCCTTAAATAATAAGCAGTCCCTAAATTGAGTAAATAAAATTTTAAGTATACATATTTGTAATGATAGATATAAAATATTTTTATAAAATAAATAATGTGAATTAGAGAAGTTAATACCTTTAAATACTTGATTTAATACTTTGGTTATGTTTCATAAATAAGAATGTTCTGCCAATTTAGCCTCATCTAAATTGTACTATGAACAGAATGAAACAGAGAAAATTGCAATGCAAGAAATTATTTTAGAAGTAAAGTAGCACTTCTACAGAAGTCGTTGGAAAGCACATTTGTCTATTTGGAGCGTTGCATTGAGTAAAATGTCAGCTCAAAGCCATTCACCTCAGAGACAGCTGAGGACAGCATTCACCACTACCACACAACTACTTCGGAGATGAAGCAGAGGAGTTGAAAAGATCAAGTGTAGTAGATGAAACAAAAATTAAAACCACGTCCTGAACTAAATTAGAGAAACAAAACTAAGAAAACTAAAATGGACACTGAATCTTAGGAAAGTATTTACAAAATTTGCACATGCATTGAAATAGGTCATGATGGCATTTGTTTCATTCAAAGCTTTTTTCACTAATGACCAAAAATCATTCACAAACATTTAACACCTGGAAAGTTTCCACGGTGACACAGAAGTCCTAAAATGGAAAAGTTGACACATGTTCTTAAACTGCATCATGAATAAAACTATCTAGAATAGTGGCTATAGATCAGAATACTGCATTCACCCACAATTTTACACAAAATTATTTTTATTCACGATAAATGATAAATCACAATATTCTAAAACAATAGACCGTAAGTACTGAAACATTCATGAGCTTCTATACAAGAAAGCAGTTTCATATCTCTTAAGGCATAACTATATTAATAATAAAATTATTGATTATTCCTATTTCCTAATTTGGTTTAATAAGACCCACTGAAGTTGAATAAAACCAGTGCACGCTGTTGCTGTTTCATTTATGTATATGGCACACATCGCCTACAAAATAGTTTATTAAACTGAAACCATTTTTTATTTATATGCTTGCTATACACAAAAGCCGTAAAATGCTAATTAGACTGTAGCTACTCTTAACCAGTGTTAATTACCACTGTTATCGAGACCTTGTCCTCTTTCATTTAATATGAAGAAAATGGGAGGCTAGTTTGTGCCAGCACAGGGCTTTCTAACTGGAACAATTACTACAATTACATTACCTTATCTTTGGATTTTCCTAGCCTGTGACCTCTACATTGGAAAGCCAATGCAGCACAATAAGAATGGATTGTGTTCCCAGGGGAAAGAATGGGCCATCAAAGAAGGATGGCTTTTGAAGGGAGGAGAGAACTTCCACTTTGACTATGATCTTGTCTAAATAAGATCGAAGTTGGTGAACTCGAAAGGCTTCCATAGCCTTGGCAACTCATGACAAGAGCCTAGGGTGATTACTGACGCCATAAACAAGAGTGTCAATTTGTTAAGTCAACAACAGGAGTCACTGTGCACTTACTCCTCATGTAGGATATCTGTCCTTAATGTATTGTACATTGTGAATTAATCCTATAACTAGTACTCAAACAGTATTTTACACTTTGTGTTTCTGTGTGGGTGCAAACTGTTGAAATCTTTACTTAATATATGCTAAATTGATCTTCTGTATATAAAGATAATTGAAAATGAATCTTGATGTGAATGGAATGGGAGAGAGTGCAGGAGAGGGGAGGGTTGCAGGTGGAGGGAAGTTATGGGGGCGGGGGAAGCCATTGTAATCCATAAGCTGTACTTTGGAAATTTATATTCATTAAATAAAAGTTAAAAATAAAAGAGAGAACGGATTGTGTTGACACACTGCACAGTTCTCCTCCATTCCCAATCCTCTTCCAGCACTCCTGTGTCTGTTAAGAGGACTATGATACTTTTTATCTTGCCTTATAGGAGTCCCAGTTATACTACCTGTAATCAGGTAGGAATTAGTAGATTATTTTATTTTTATTTCGTTAGCCATATGTAGTGATAAATGCAAGGACTAAAATTATGAAATGGCTTACTTTTCCCCTGGCATCAATCCTAGTGATCAATATAACCAGGAGTGTCCCTATTCCTCATTTTTTTTTATACTAATGAAAAGGACAGTGAGCCCAATGCTATTATTAATTGTGCTAAGTGTTAGGTTTTTAATATAAAAGTAGATCACATAAAACACATTTAATAGAGTGTGTTGAAAGGTGAAGCATTGTGTTCATCTGTTTTATGATTTTTTTCAAACAAAAAATATTTACTGGATTGATTTTAAAATCTGGAACCATTATACAACATTTTACCTTCACTGACAAAGAAATCTAGTGGTAGCAAAACTGTTTCCTAAAGACATTAGGGTAGCAGTATTAGAGTAAGAGTAAAAAGAAATGCCAACAGAAGATTCATGAGAGGCAGAAGAGGAAAAACAAAACCTCCGAACATGAGAACAAAAGTGCTAGTTGTGAGAGTGAGTTGAAAATTACAAAAACCACATGTGGAAAATAATGCAACTCAGATGTTTTATTAATACGTAGTAATTGCCAAGCATTTACTTTGCAGCACGTTTTTGGGCTTTCCACAGATAAATTACTATTTGCTTATTTACCCATTTGTTTCTGCAAAAATCTTTATTTTCTGGACTGGCATCTGCCCTACCCCTAAGACATCGGTTTGGACACCAGCAGCCCATATCAGAGTACCTGGACTCCAGTCCTGGCTCTGCTCCCAATTCTAGCTTCCCACTAATGTGTACCCTGGGAATCAGGAGGTAATGGCACAGAACTTGGGAGATTGAGTTTTTTTTTTTTTTCTTTTTAATTTTGTTTCCATTTGGAGGGAGAGGCTCAGGCAGAAGCCCTTCAAACGCCTGAGCTCTGGAAGTTCCCAGGAGTGCCTGAAGATAAGCCATTGGGAAATATCCTCACCCAGTAGGTTTGGGAGCATGCTGCCCACCAGGGCTGGTCAAGTGCTCATCCGTATTTTGGACCAATTTCGCCTCCTCATCTAGGAAGTGGCTCTCCTGGAAGCCACAGAGGTAAGGTCTATGTAGGCAGCTCCCACCCTGATCTAAAAGGGACCTGTTTCAGTTCTTCTGCAGGGTCCTGGCAGCTCCCTTGGAGTGCAGGGTTTACCTCCTTCGTCTTGGGTGCTTCTGCACATCGGAGAACAGGGTTCTAGCTCCACATTGTTTTGCATCTTCAGAAAATGCTACCCAAAATGTCCTGTCTCAGAAGTAGGCCAGGCCTGTAGGTCCACATTTTCTTCGGTGCAGGATGCCTGGAGATGCAACTTGACCAAGTCTAGCAGTAACTCTGACAAATATGAGTGGCCCTGTTTGGTAGGCATTAAGGGGATAAACAGAAGTCGCCATGTTGGCTGGTCTGGTAGCAAGAGATGACCAAGATGGTGGCCCGGAGATTGCCATGGGAGAGGTGGCAGGCTAGAGGAAAGGATCCACAGAAAGTTTCCGTGCATGGCTGTTGAAGGAGAGACAGAGCCTCCGGAACTCCAACAAGGATCAGTGTTCAAACATTTTTATCCTCACAGATCATACAGACTGACATGTAGAAGCCTGTGAAGCCCCCCACCAGGTATCGCTGGTGTGTCCATCACCGCCACCACCCTCACCAAAACAGCTTGGTACTGGTATAAAAACAGACAGGTAGACCAATGGAACAGAATAGAAATGCCAGAAATCAATCCAAGCATCTACAAGCAACTTATATTTGACCAAGGAGCTAAAACCAATCCCTGGAGTAAGGACAGTCTCTACAACAAATGATGCTGGGAAAACTGGATTTCCACATACAGAGTATGAAGCAAGATCTCTACCATACACCTTAAACAAAAATCCATTCAAAATGGATTAAAGATGTAAATCTATGACTTGATACCATCAAATTATTACAGAATATTGGGAAAAAACCCTGATGACATTGGCACAAGCAAAGAGATCTTGAAATAAACCCAAAGACACAGGCAATCAAGGCCAAAATTAACAAATGGGATAACATCAAATTGAGAAGCTTCTGTACTGCAAAAGAAACACTCAGGAAAGTGAAGAGGCAACCAACAGAATGGGAGAAATTATTTTCAAACAATGTAACTGATAAAGGATTAATAACCAGAATATATAAATAGATCACAAAACTCCACAACAACAAAACAAACAACCCCATGAAGAAATGGGCAAAGGACTTACTAATAATTTTCAAGTAAATAAACAAATATTTTTAAAAATTAACTAATTGATTAAAAAATGTTTGAGGAGTGAACCAGCAGATGGGAGTGCTCTCTCACTCCTTTTCCAATAACATGAAAATTATTTTTTTTTTAATTCTCAAATGTACAGGCATAAAGTTTTTCTTAACAGCTCCTTTTAATCCTTCTGATAACTAGGATCTGAAGTGGAGTTCTGTGTCTTATTCCTGAGGCTGATAAAGTCTGTTTTGGTTTTCTTTTTTTACCAAATCACTATGACTTGAGTTTCATCAGTTTTATTGGTCTTCTAAGGAAACCTGGTTTGAGGTTTATTGATTTTCTCTATTTTATTGTTTTCTCTTTCACTGAAACCCACTTGGGTCTTTATTATTTCTTTACTTTAGCTTCCTCTGACCTTAATTTTTTCCTTTATTTATTTCTTAAAGTAGCAGCTGTCACTGCTTTGAGACTTTTCTTCTTTTGCACAGGTGTTCCTGCTGTGGATTTCCCACAAACACTGTTCTGATGGCATCACTCCAATTTCAATATTTGATGTTTTCATTTTCATTCAATTCAAAACATTTTCTAATTTCAACTTTGATTTCTTCTTTGACCAATGTTTTATTTTCAAGTGTGTTCTTTGGTTTCTCAACTTTTGGGGACTTTGCTTACTTTTTTTCTTTTCTGATTTCTAATTTAATTCCATTGTAATCAAAGAAATACTGTGTTGATCTGAGTCACTTTAATCATCTTGAGACTTTTTTTGACCAAGAGTATAATTTTTCTTGGTATTTGATGTACAGTTAAGTAGAAATCAGATTCTTCTGTTGTTTAGTGGAGTATTTTATACATGTCAAGTGATTCAAATGTGTTGATAGCATTGTTAGGTCTATTATATCCTGCTGACTATTTATTTCATCATTTGCTGAAAGAGAAGTACTGCAACTTCTGTGACTGTCATTAAGGATTTTTCCATTTATCCTTGTGATTATATTAGTTTGCCCTACATGTATTTTGAAACTCTGTTATTAGGGGCATACATGGTTAACATATCCTTTTGATGATCTGACTCCTATCTGTGGGATTAAAGTTTTCATCAAGTTTCAGGTAATATTTAGCCATTACTTCTTCAGTTACTTCTCTTGCCCCTCCACTTCTCTCCTTTAGAAGCAGATTACCAGTACATGACACTGCCTAAAGCTTTCTTCCAATCTTTAATTCTTTTAACATTTTTCTTTTTTTTCCTCTGTTTTTCATTTTTGATAGTACTATTTTTGAATCTTCAACTTCTGGTTGTTTTCTTGTGCAATGTATAATCTGCTATTTATTCCATCAAATATATATGTCATGTCATACATTTAGTTTTTCATCTCTAAAAACTGGAGCTGAGTATTGTCTATGACCATGCTGATCATATTAAACATATTGTATATGGCTATAAGTATTTTGGGGGCCAGTACTTGGATATAGAGGGATATAAAGTATTTTGATATTTTTTTGCTAATTATAATATCTGTAACACTTTGGGGTCAGTTTTGATTTTTTAAATATTTTCTTCATTATGTATCACATCTTGCTACTTCTTTTTATGCCTGGTAATTTTTAGATTGACAGAAAACCTGGTGTATTTTACCTTCTTTGGTGCTTCACTCCATAAGAAAGTTACATTACATAGAAATAATGTCAGCCTTTTTTGGTCCTGCATTTATGATTTTTAGAGTATTACTCAGTCTAGAGCTAATAATATTTTATTTCTTAGGGAGTACTTTTCTTAATGAGTTTTTCCAGTCTGACTGGTAAAACTAATCCCTAGCCCATATGAGTGTCAGGCAGTTTTCCCTTGAATCCTTTTAAATGGTTGTTTCCTCAGCCTTGGAATGCGTTTTCATCAAACACATGCTCAGCACTCAAGGGGGCATCTTCAAATCTCCAAGGATCTCAGTCTATACAGGTCTGTTGTCTTCAGACTCTGCTCTGAGGATTCTGGTCTCCTTGGTTGCCCATACCCTCAACCCCAGCTCCTCAAAACAAGAGTCCCATTGGGCTTCCTCTCAGTTCCCCCACCATGTACTACAAGCTGTGGCTGAAAACAGAACATGATAGAACTCACCTGCCCTGTTTCTTTCAGGGATCACTACCAGGGTTCACAATCACTAATGTCTAATGCCCAGTGTCTCAAAAACAATTTTTATAAATTGAGAAGGAGGGGCCTGCACTGTGGCTCACTAGGCTAATCCTCCTCCTGCAGTGCCAGCACCCCAGGCTCTAGTCCTGGTTGGGCACCAGATTCTGTCCCGGTTGCTCCTCTTCTAGTCCAGCTCTCTGCTGTGGCCCAGGAAGGCCGAGGAGGATGTCCCAAGTCCTTGGGCCCTGTACCCGCATGGGACACCAGGAGGAAGCATCTGGCTCCTGGCTTCGGATCGGCGCAAAGCGCTGGCCGCAACACGCCAGCCATAGCAGGGCCATAGCGGCCACTTGGGGGGTGAACCAACGGAAAAAGGAAGACCTTTCTCTCTGTCTCTGTCTCTCTCTCTCTCACTAACTCTGCCTGCCAAAAAAAAAAAAAGAGAGAGAGAGAGAGAGAGGAGGAGGGAGTTGTTTGGTTTTATCAGACATTGTAGTTTTTTCAGTGTTTGTTACTATAATCTTGGACAGATGTTTTCTCTGATAGTTAAAAACAGATATAAAGGAACAAAGATAAAAGTAAAAAGAGAGCAGAGAGGCCTGAAAATTTTCCTCTTCTTACCTTTCTTTGATGATGTGAAATAACTGATAGATTAGCTTTCTGTTGCTGCTGTTACCAATTACCACAAACTTAGCGGCTTAAAACAACATAAACTTATTATTTATGGTTATCTAGGTCAGAAGTCTGACATAGGTCTCAGTGGGTTAAAATCAAGATGACAGCAGGGATGCATTCTTTTCTGGAAGCTTTAGGAGAGTTTATTTCCCGCACTTTCCATCTTCCAAAGGTCACCCACATTTCTTGGCCCATGACCAAGCCAGCAACTGTGCATCTCACCAGTCATTTCTCTATTGTCACATACTTCACTGTCCATAACAAAGAAATGTTTTCAGCTTTTAAGCACATTTATGATTGCATTGTGTCTGCCTAAAAATTCCAGAATACTCTCCCCATCCCTGACCTGATCACATTGGCAAAGTCCTTTTTGCCATGTAAGGTAACACAGTCACAGGATCTGGGGAGTAGGATGTGCATGTCTGTAGGGGGTCATCATTCTGCCTACTACAGCTGCTATCTGATGGCTTAGATTTTACTTCTGTTTATTTTTAAGAAATGAGAATGACATTCACAAAAATTCCTTTTGAGAACATTCAAATACAAAGTTTTAAGAAAAGAAATTTAGTTCTGGCTTTCTTTTCCACCCAGTTGATGGAGAAAATTAGAGACTACTTTCTCTACACAACTCACTGGTGAACTTAACTCTCTTGGCTCAAGCTACTAGTTTTTTTCCAGTTACAAGATTAAAATAACAAGTCTAGCATGGGCTGAGTTCTGGATTTTTCAGGGTGAACCCATGTGCTTTTTGATAATTTTACTCCTCAGGGTCTTCTCTAATTGTTTTGTGTCCTGATTGGTGTTGTTTCTCACACCGATTTCATAAGTAGTATCAGTAATAGAATAATACCCAACATTTGTTAATCAGTGCCAGCCAAATTTTTCATGTAACACTATGATATTTAATTTTTTTGTGTCAGCGTGACTGGGTCACAGAGTATCTGGGTAGTCAGCCAAGTATTATTCTGAGTGCATCTGAGGCTTGTTTTGGGGTAAGATAACATTTATTTTTGTGGATTTCTTAGTAATGAGGATTGCCCTCCATCATGTCAGTGGACCTCATACAATCTGTTAAAGGCTTGAGTAGAACAAAACAACTAAATCTACCCCAAGTAAGAGAATTCTACAGCAAAATACCTTGGGACTTCATGAATCTTCCTGTTTCTGCAACAAACTGCTTGATGACCTCATCTGAGACTTCCGCCATCAGACCGGAGCAGCTGCAGCAGCTGTCCCTGGGTCTCCCACCTGCCTGCTCATCCTGTGGTGACCCAACCACGTGTAATAAATTAAAAATAATATTTTATATATCTAAAAACTATATAAAAAATCTTTGGTTTGCTTTGTGACACAGCAGATTAACACATAACTTGGGACTCCCATATATTATATTGGCGTGCCTCATTCAAGGCTCAGCCCCTTCATTTCTGATCTAGCTCACTGCTAATGCATCCTGGGAGGCAGCGAATGATGGCTCCAGTACTTGAGTCCCTGCCACCCAAGTGGAAGACTCAGAGGGAGTTCTGAGCTTCTGGCTTCAGCCTGGCCTAGCCCCAGATATTAGGGTCATTTAGGGACTGAACCAGCAGATGGAAGATTTCTCTATCTTTATATCTGCCACCCCCTCTTTCTTTCTCTCTTGATCTCTGTGTATGTGTACATGTGGTCCACTCCATATTTCAAATTATAAAAACAATCATTAAAAAGGAAAGATACTGGGACTGGCACTGTGGCATAGTGAGTAAAGCTGCCACCTGTGGTGCTATCATCCCATGTGGGTGCCTGTTTGAATCCCTGCTGCTCCACTTCTGATCCAGCTCTCTGCTATGGCCTGGGAAGGCAGTAGAGGATGGCCCAAGTCCTTGGGCCCCTGCACCCATGTGAGAGATCTGGGAGAAGCTCCTGGCTCCTGGCTTCAGATTGGCCCAGCTCTGGCCCTCATGGCCTTTTGGGGAATGAACTCTGCCTTTCAAATAAATAAATAAATCTTTTTAAAAAATAAGAATGATGCAAATCAGAGAAAATAAAGTAGCATCTTTTGAAAGTAAAAATAAAACTGTATATATAATCTATATAAAAGAGTGCTCAGGAAGTAAATGGAAATGTATATTGTTATGAAAAAGGATGGATTTCTAATTTGATTTTTGCACCAAAATAAACTTACCTCTTAATATTATTTTCCACAAACTTTTGGAAGTACTTTCATAAATCTGTGATATAAGAATATACATATTCTATATTATATATATATATATGTACACACAATATTTGTCTCTATCTATATGTTTCTCCATTGAACTCTAAAACTAACCTGAATAGTCACTTCCATTGGTATATTAAAGTTACTTTCACGATCTTCATTTTGCTTTAATTGTATTTTAAATAACAGATTATTATTTTATACATATATTGGATGGTATACGACGATTTGCTAAAATGTATACCACATAATATGATTGAATCAAGATGATTAGCATATTTGTTACCTCAGTTATTTATTGTTCTGTGGTGAAAGAATTGAAATTTACTCCCTTATCTTACTTTTAAAGATTTATTTAATTTACTTATTTGGAAGTCAGAGTGACAGAGAGAGGGAGAGACAGAATGATTTTCCATCTCCTACTTCATTTTCCAGTGCCCACAATAGCCAGTACTGGGCCATGCTGAAGCCAGGAATCCAGAACTCTGTTTGAGTCTCCCCCATGAAAGTAAGAGATTCAGACTTCTGGGCCAATATCAGTTGCCTTCCCAAATGCATTAGCAGAAACCTGCTTTGGAAGCAGAGTAGCAGGAGCTTGAATTGGCACTTGGATATAAGATGCAGGCAGACACCCAATGTGGTAGGTTTTTTTTTTATTTTTTAAATTTTTTTATTTTTTTATTTTTTTGACAGGCAGAGTGGACAGTGAGAGAGATGTGGTAGTTTTCCCAACTGCACTAAAATGCTCACCCCTGTTGTAGTTTTTTGTTTGTTTGTTTTTAATATGTAATACACTGTCATTGACTAGTCACCCTTCTGTGCAATAGATCTCAAACTTATTCCTCATGCTATGGTTTGGATATTAAGTTGAATGTCCCACAGAGGCCCCTGTGTTAAAGGGTTAGTCCCCAAAATTTTATGTTAATGGTACTAAGAGGGTATGACCTTAATCCAAATCAGTGTTTAGAAGTGGGACCTTTGAAATGTGATCAGACTGGATCAGATTGTAAGGGAGGAATCCCCATGACCGAGTCATGGTGGCTTTATAAGGAGAAACATAGGCAAGCATGCTCCCTCTTGCCATGTACTGCTCTGGGCTACCTCAGTACACTTCCAGGAAAAACACCAGTGCCAGGGGTCAAACCAATGGGTTCCCCCTCACGTTCAGCTGTGAACTTTCAGGACTATGAGCCATAATAAATGTCCTTCCTTCATAACTAGCTTGCCATAGTTATTTAACTTTAGTAACAAAAGGCTAATAACCCTCTTGTCTAACTGAATCCTTGTAACTTATCATCAGTTTATAAATGAAGAAATAAGATATAGAGTAATTTGCTCAGTGTTTTTGAGAGAGGATGAGTAAAAATAGGTAATACAGTCTTGGTCCCTACTTTATATTGCATGCTAAATTCCTGAAAGACAAGGACTATGCCTTAATCCTCAGCACCTTGCACAGTGCCGTTGCAGAGTTACTTCACACCTGGTTGATCAGTTAATATTTATTCCTCTAGTGTCTTTTTTAAGTTGTTTAGATACATTAGAATGTGCTTTTAGTCCATGATGGAAAAATGGCAGCGTAGATTTTTTTTTTATCTATTACTTTCCTAGTACTGCCATAATAAATTACCACAACCCGGATGGCTTAAAACAACAGGAATTCTCTTTCAGTCCAGAGGCTGAGAGTCTGAAATCAAGTATCAGAGGGATATATTTTCCTTCTTTCTTTTCTTCCTTCTTAGGGTTCTGAGGGAAAATCTGTTCCATGCTCTCCCCTGCTTTGTGGTGATGGCCATCAATCCTTGGCATCTTCAGTTTTCAGATACAACACTCCAAGCTCTGATTCTATCTTCTCTTGTGTTTTCCTGTATATCTGCCTCAGTGTCCATATACCCCTCTTTTTATAGGGACATGAATCATACTCTAATGACTTCATTTTAACTTAGTTGAATCTGGGCAGAACTTTTTTTTTCTATCTAGCACCATGTTTGTAGGTAATGGGCATTGAGGTTTTAACATCTTTTTGAAGGGAACATAATTCAACCACCAAGTTACCTAAAAACTGTTGAAGAATTTCTGTTATGCTAAAAATCATTGAAACCAAAATTACATTTAGGCTTGATTATCTGGTTACTTTCTGGAATTGTGTGATTTGGTTTCACTCTGAAAACCATCACCGTTAGTGTGAATACCTGATAGAAATCAAGGAGAATGTACAAGTCAAGCATTGGCCACTAAAATGTGGTATAGAATCCTTTCTTCCTCAGTACCACTTCTATGTTAATCTCCAAGCCTGTGAAGCTTTGTATGTTTTTCCCTTGTATTGTCTGGTTTTCCCCTAGGCTTCCCTATGTCTAATTCATCAGTAACTTAGCAGCTATACTACATCCTCCTATATGCTAAACACTGTATTAGGAGATGTGAGGCTAATAAAAAAGCAATAAATATGGTATTACAAGAGGTCAACCAGTCCAATATTCTCATTATACTTAGAGGAGGAAACAAAAACCCAGAGAGATGAGTTTTATTTTTCCTCTGAAGAACCATGCAGTTAGTGAAAGAGCTAGATGACATCAGGTATCAATTGTAGCTAACCTATTTTCATTTCTCAATTCACTACTACTCTGTGATACATGTACATTTCACAAAAGTATGCAGTGGTGTTTGAATTTTTGCTCTCCCCTCTCTAGGTATAGCCAGTATAGAGAAGGAGGCTCCGAATCTGGTCTCTAAAAGTGGAATTCTACCACTCATTATGTCACTCTAAGGGTTCAAAATTACATTATAATATGTTGGGCTGGCAAATATTACCTATTATCACTTTGGAGAGCATGTTGCTATCATGCTATCAAATAAGTGAGCTTTTAAGTAAAAAAAGGAAAAAGAAAATTTAAATGAAGAAATATGTAAAAATAAAGTGTTATTGTCAAAGAGATTTAATCTAACATAAATATAAATATTATTGTTTTAGTCCTTTCTGAAAATTTTAAATGATTTAATGCATTTTGAGTAGAAAAAGTGAGAGATGAGACTGTCAGAGATTTTGTACCCATCCAAGAAGCAAAATACAATTTCTGAACATCTTTCATATCCACAAATAGTGAACCTATTTTTCATGAATTTTTATCAACAAGATATTCTCATTTCCATGAAATTTTTTTTTCTTGAGTCATTTGTTTGCAAAATGTTGAGAAACCTGTGTTCTGCTCTTGGCAAATAACCTTGGCATTAGCAACTGAAGGACCAGGTGCTTGTCCACACTGTTATCTAAAAGGAATAAAAAACAACACAAGGTCAAAGCTATCTGAAAAAATACACTAAACCACGGTTGAAGAAAATTACAGAAAATGAAGGATGAATAGGGATGGTGAAAACCAATTAATCTGTTGGTAAATTACATTGAATTTAGCAGTGAGCACTGAGCAGGGGAAGGAAGAAAGCAGGTAGCCTCTTGGCAGCATTCATTATGATTAACTTATGAGCTCTTCCCCTGGAATGTAAGATTTCATCAGACGTCTTTGGAATTAGGTTAAAATCATCATACCTCATTCCGGCTTTGTGAAATGTTATAGAAGTTCTTCTTACTGTTCATTGAGATACCTTTTAAAATATGCTTAAATCCAAACTCCAATCTGAAAATCAGACTTTTGATCCTGGAGATTAAACAACAGTAGAAATCCATCCTATGTCAAAGAATTGGAAGTAAATGAAACACCCCTCCTATGGAAAGAAATCTTTGAAAGGAATGATAAAGTTTGTTTTGTCTTCACAAAATATATCAAAGAAAATGCCACAAAAGTGTACTTTTACATGTTTGTTTATATATTTCTTCCTTGTACCTGGATTTATGGAGTGGGTTAAGCATTAGCAAAAGAAAAAAATGAATATAATATTATCAGAGTGTTTCTAGAATCAAAGCTATAATCTGCTAAATGGCTAATTTGCTCTAATTTAAAGTAATTCTACAGAAGCATTTGGAAGTGTAATGGTCTGCAAAAATGATAAGTAAATGATTCCTGATCACCTGTTGCATGTGATTGAACAAGATTTCTGTAATGACCAGTGCACATCTGACATTACTTATATCAGCTTGGTTATGAATACTCAGGTTAATTTCCATGTTTAAAACCAAAACTCTGTCTAGGAGATGGAAAAGAGTAAGGCATCCAAAGGAACCAATTGGAAAATGTCAATTAGCTTGGAAGGAAGCACACTGTTTATTTCCTGCTAAAAAGGCCAGGCAAATGTTCTGAGAGATTTAAGAGTTCTGGAGCATGGTTGTTCTCATGGGTCCCCCAAGTAAGAAGTTCTAGTTTGCACAGCTGGCCCAGATGTTTTGGAAATTGATGCTGGTGTGATACATTACACCTCTTACAGCACAATGGGAGTGAAGGGCACTGCCAGTACATTTGCCTAGGGACAGAGTCAGGAGATGGCTATTGCTTCACCTGTTCATATCCAGACTGAAGGGCAAGCGCATTGTCTAGATGAATAAAAATCAATGACAATAAATCTTCAATAAGGAGGCATTGTTTAATAAATTAAATTTTTAAATGAAATTTAAGAAATGTTTTAGTTTATATGGATTACATAATTCAAGTAATATCTAGTCCCCAGTTACTTTTATTAGGGAGCCACTTGTTGATTTAGTCCTATGTTTCAGATATTGCTTAGTACTAAATGGTATGCATCCTAAAGGCAGAGACTGTATTTTACCTATCTGTAATTTCTGTAGCACCTAGCCAACAAAATGCCATAAATAAATGCTTGCTACTGTTCTCAGATTTCAGCACCACATCTCATTAGAATTTCCTCACCACTTGTGATAGGGAAATCAGAACCTATATTCACCAAGTGTGTGTAGTTTATTCCATAGCTTTCATGGCCAGGATTTTCTTTCAACCTCACTTTCATTCATTTTCTCCAGTCCTATTTTTGTTTTGCTTTGTTTTTATATATTTACTTATTTATTGTCAGTACTATTTCCATTTAGTAACTAGACAGGCAACAGAAGATGGAGAAATGGAATGTCATTGTGGTACTTACCATTTGATTGATTGAGGGAAGGCAGAACCAAAAATGTGGATGAATGAGAAGAAGAAAGATGCATGTAAGACATACACCAAAGTGATGCCTTAGGAAGGTTTGATCACCCATGAAGCTTAGAGCAAGAACCGCCATATAAAACACAGAAGACTAAAATTTTCCATACAAAGTGTTCTTTCTGTTCTGCAAGTTAAAGACTTACTATCATTTGTGATATTTACAGACACCAGTGGGTGAGAAGAGAGCTGCCCAAGGTTGTCCAGTGGGATCTTCACTAAAATATCCCCACAAACACTAGAGGAGCTTTCCCATTCAAATCCCAAGAGTTTCTGGTTTTATTACCAGAAGTAGAAAAAGGCAGGTTAGTTTCTTTTTATTTTTTATTGTCAGGTGGGGGAAGCCTGATGGGCCAGGGAGAGAGGGCAAGAAAGTAGGGGAGTGTAATAGAGAGAGAGTATGTGTTCAGGAACAGCTCCTGTTAAAATCTTTAATTAATATAGAGTTGATCTTCTGTATAAAAAGATAATTAAAAATGAATCTTAATGAAGAATGGGATGGGAGAGGGAGTAGGAGGTGGGATGGTTTGGGGGTGGGAGAGTGAGTATGAGGGGGAGAACCACTATAACCCAAAAGTTGTACTTATGAAATTTATATTTATTGAATAAAAGCTTTCTATTAAAAAAAAAAAACACTTTGCCAGGGGGTGTGCAGGGAAGTAGGAGTATCGAATTTCATTAGGTTGAGGGTGGAGCTGACATCTGTGGTTGGGCCATGTGGTCACCTGGCTTCCAGCAATGGTGGTGGGGGCAGAGCTATAGCCTAGTATGGTGTCCAGGGCATAGATCATGCCAGAGATAAGACTGAGTCATTTTGTTTTTTATAAAGCAAGAGTTGTATAGGACTACATCAGCCTCAAAAGTCCAGGAGGTGTGAAAGTATGATGATTTGTCTTTAGAACCACTTTCTATTGACAAAGGGCAACAAGTTACTCTCTGCTAGCATGGGGGCAATGTCTCAAGCTGCTGTCTCCTGGATGAGGAGCTGAGTAAATCCCTGTAGCAGTGTTTGGTTGACTGCCTGGTTGGTGAAGGCTTTGGTTCACTCCATTATCACCTCCTGCAAACACGTAAGCAGAAAAGATAGTATAAAGACCAGGGTGAGAAAGCAGCCAATGATCCTAAGAGTGGCATTAACCAAGTAATGAGAGGATTTCATAGAGGAGAGAAAATGAAGGGGGGAGGGTCTTGACCCTTGTGAAGAAATTTACCTCTTCCCTTGGCCAAATCAACATATCCTTCAATGGAATAAAAATTGGAAAATTCACATAATGGATTATTTGGAAAATTCATGAATCCTTGAGAATCAACCTGAGGATAGGAAGGCTTATTAGGAAAATTATAAATCTATATTTTAATATCTATGTGGTTAAGTATAACTATCTGTAGTAATAAAAATCTGCACCATGGTGATAGATATAATATCTGAAATGTATAACTTACCTAATACACCACTGCATAAAACAAGACAGGAAGTATGTTCAGGATATTCTTGACTTCCCTACTGGTTTGGTCATACAATTTGCAAAGAAGCCTGCAGTGTGTTCATATTCCTTGTCATGTATAGATCTTTCCCTAGGGATAGGGTAAGGAGAGGTAGAGAGAAAAGTCACAGAGCACTGAAAACTCTGAGGAATGCTATAAGAAAATTCAATTTCCGCCAGCGCCGTGGCTCAACAGGCTAATCCTCCGCCTTGCAGCGCTGGCACACCGGGTTCTAGTCCCGGTTGGGGCACCGATCCTGTCCCAGTTGCCCCTCTTCCAGGCCAGCTCTCTGCTGTGGCCAGGGAGTGCAGTGGAGGATGGTCCAAGTGCTTGGGCCCTGCACCCCATGGGAGACCAGGAGAAGCACCTGGCTCCTGGCTTCGGATCAGCGAGATGCGCCCGCCGCAGCAGCCATTGGAGGGTGAACCAACGGTAAAGGAAGACTTTTCTCTCTGTCTCTCTCTCTCACTGTCCACTCAATTTCCTTGGTCATGTGAATTTCAAAATTAATTTCTCAATATTATTTATTTATTTATTTATTTTTTGACAGGCAGAGTGGACAGTGAGAGAGACAGAGAGAAAGGTCTTCCTTTGCCATTGGTTCACCCTCCAATGGCCGCCGCGGCCAGTGTGCTGCGGCCGGCGCACCGCGCTGATCCGAAGGCAAGAGCCAGGTGCTTCTCCTGGTCTCCCATGGGGTGCATGGCCCAAGGACCTGGGCTATCCTCTACTGCACTCCCGGGCCATAGCAGAGAGCTGGCCTGGAAGAGGAGCAACCGGGACAGAATCCGACGCCCCAACCGGGACTAGAACCTGGTGTGCTGGCACCGCAAGGCGGAGGATTAGCCTAGTGAGCCGCGGCGCCGGCCAATTTCTCAATATTTTAAACACTATGTTTCACTGCATAGGAAGGGGCTCCAAAAAGTTCATAGTAAATAGAATAAAATGTGTTTATTTTAGTGCCAAAATTTTTTGAAATTCATGCATAGTTTACATAATACCAAAAAAGTTCCACTGAAACTCTTTTGGAAGTCCTTTCTTATTTGCCATCTCTAACTTCTCTCCCTCTTTTCTGAAACTACTCCAATTGGACTTCTACCTCCTCTACCCCATGAAACTTTTTTTAAGGTAGTCCATAGTCAGTTTTCAGTCCTCAGACAGTTTCTCACTATCTTCTCTTTCATATGTGAGCTTTTTCTTTTCCTAAGATTCAAAAGATTTAAAATAACTTATCTTCCCAAATATCTGTCAATCAATCCCTCTCAGACTCCTCCATGCCCAATAAACTCAAACATAAAATGCCCGAAAGAACTTCTGCCCGAACCCGCACCCCCACTAGTACCTGTCTAACCCATTGTACTTCCTATCTTGGTTATCATTGCCTCTCCTACTTCTCTCATACCAGCATGCTTGCCATTTACTACACCTCCAAAATTAATCCAGCCCCAAACCACTTTTTTCTATAAGTTATAAGCCACTGCTTATATCTTGTTCAAATAGCTGGTCTCCGTATCCTGAATCACTAAACTCCTTCCTGATTTGTTTTCTTGCTGCGGCTCTTGTCCACTTAGAGAGTGTAACACATACATCATCAATCAGAATGATCCTGTAAAAAAAGAAGGTAAATCAAGTCACACCTTTGTTCAAAATCTTTCAATCAGAGGAATAGCCAAGATTCTTACAATGTCATACAAGCCCCACATGGCACAGCCTAGTGTTATCTCTCGGTTACCATCCTTGGTGATACTCACCCTGAATCCCTTTGTTCCAGTCATGCCAGCCACCTTGCTCTTGACCCAGAACTATCTGTCATGTTGGGGTCTTTGCAATGATTTGCCTCACTTTGGAATCCTCTCCTCCCAACTGTATACCTGGCTCAGCCCCTCACTGCTTCCTTGCATTTCCTAAATTTCACGTTCTCACTGAGGTCTCCCCAAACCACCCAATTTCAAGTTACAATCTTCACCCTTCACACTACTGACCTCCTCAACACCCCCCATTCCACTCAGGACTTATCAAGATCTTAAGGTCTTATTTGTTTTGTTTTTCATCTGTGAGTAACTTTCCCCTGTTAAAAGGTAAGCAGGAGTTTGTAAGCTGTTATTTATAAATTAGGGACTTGATAAATATTTTCACTAATGAATGGTAAAGGGGCAACAGTAACACACTATTTGGCCATAAAAGGCTGAGAAATAGTACCCTAAAATAGCCCTGATTTCTCTCTATGTTTGTTCTTTCATTGCCCCCTCCTCAATTTTTCCCTTGCCTCAAATTTTCCCTTCTAATCAATGTTTGACATGACATGCACCTGCAAGGTTTAGAACTGCTGATCTGAACCCTAGACTCAGTTCTGTGTCACCCACCTTGAAAGACGTTCACCAGTCTCTCCTCACACTTCCTCAGAAGCTGAGAGTTTATGTTTAGCTCCTTGTGAGACTCTTCTTTAGATTGGACTGGAATCAGAATCCCTGATTCTTCCAACCGCAGGTTCTGTTTTTGTTTCTGAGGAAAGCTTTGCATAATCCCTTCCCTTAGTCTGTCTGAAATCTCTCCAGGTATTTGAAAAGAAAAACATTTTCCTTTTTCTTCCACAGGCTTCACTTCTTTTTTGCAAAACAGCATCCATTACTCATAATATTTAAATGTTTTAACTTTTAGAATATAAAGTTTACTCCAGAGTAATTTATAATTTTGAATAAGACAAAATTGCAAAATTAAATGAAGTGGAATTGAACCAACATGCCACATAAGTAAACCAAAGCCTGCACAAGTCCAAGGTTATGAAAAACTGCTCATGTTGCAATCAGATTCAAAGGAATTGGCTCTCCCTACCCCCACCCCGAAAAGTGTCCTCTCCATTGAACCATATTTTCTCTCACTTGAGTATTTTAATGAAAATTGTTCAGCTATCATCAATGTAGCTCTTGGATTATAAGAAAGACTTCTATTTTTCCAGAGATATCTAAACCATCCTCTGAGAAGGCCAAGGTAATCCATCCAAAGCAGCAGCATTGCCCTTCCCTTATTTTGAGACATTGCTGAAATTCTTTCCATAAGCAGAGAGCTCAGCTGATTAGAATTCTTTGAGATTCAGAATCCAAACCAAAGTTCTGAATAAAAGTGTAATTTTTTTCACAAAAAAAGTGGAATAAATAGTAAATTTCTGATTTAAATAAATTTTAAGGTTCAGGTTTCAATATTAACACAGCTAAAATCTATTTAGATTTTCAGGAAAATTATAAAAGATATTGATTATAAAGAGTCATAAATTATGTTACTGCCTTTAAATGTAAAATCTAAGGCTAGATTACTAATGAAGAAAAGCTTGAAGAATCCAGGGACAAAAAAATGTATAAGGTAAATAAACAGTAAATAAATAGAAACATATCTAACTAAAGTGCTTACCAAGAGTTTGTGCACTCTCAAGATCTTAATGTATCTGAGCAAGAACCAAAACATTTCCCAAATCAAAGAGATTCACCAGAGGGAAGCAATAAAAAGAGAAAAGGCTCTATGGGAAATTTGAGACTACAGGAAATTCATGTCTGATGGGAGAAATGCTGTTCCTATTTGTTTTTCAAATGAAACATTGATAGCACATATTCCATGCCAGGTACTGTGTACTGGGCAATTCAAACTCCATTCCTCACTTAATCCTCATAGCAATCCAAGCATCCAGGTACTGATATTTTCTTTCCCAGTCCACAGATAAAGAATCTGAACCTCAGTAGAGTTTAACAACTTGGCCATGGACACAGGACAAGAAAAGTAGCCTGTCTGAGACCCAAATTTAGATGTTGTCTAACCCCAATATTGGATTTTTAACCACCAAACTTTGCTGTCAATTCGTAAGATTACTAAATAAAGCATCTACCTTCCCAATCATTTCCCTAGGAAACACCCAGCCAGCCCACAGGAACCAGACTCCCAGGCTGCTCATTAGCAGCATTGGTACAGAGAAATTGAAGATGAAGAAGAGAAACTGGATTATTGTCTCGAGTAGAAGATTTCAATGCAGACAAGGAAGTGATAAAAGCAAAATGTAAGTCAGAAACCTCCTGCTGTAGCAGTTGGGAGGGGAGATCCAAGAGAGAAAGACCAAAGAAACTGATGGTCCTATCTTTTAAACACAACTTTGGGGAAAACAAAACAAAACAAAAAACAGAACAGCTAGCAATCAATCAGAGGTTGGGACAAAACCCATCAAAAGGCTGAAATCCTAACCCTGTCTAGCTTGATCAGGATAAAACAAAAATGCCATCAGAAGTATAGTCTTATGTCTCCTAAGTATTAGTTATGTGTAAGTGTCCAATTCCATTGTTCATTTTCTTAGGTCTTCCTTAATTAATGATAAAACTTGTTTTCAAGTACTTACTTTCTTCTCTTTATTAAGTGGAGGATACTCTTTCGGTCTCATAAATTATAGTTATGTCTAAGCACTTGCAAAAGGTGTATCATTCTTGGGTGCTTCTTAAAAGTTGATTTTCTAAAAAAAAAAAAAAAAAAAAGAAGCAGTGAAATTAACTTTGAAATACAATGACATTGAACAGTCCTTGTCTCGACTGTTGAGGAACAGGTTTGTGTGTGTGTGTGTGTGCAAACTGTTGAACTCTTTACTTAGTATACAGTTGGTCTTCTGTGTGTACAGTTAACTGAAAATAGACCTTAATAGAGAATAGGACTGGGAATGGGAGAGGGAGGAGAAAGTACAGTGGAAGTGTGGGTGTGAGGGCGGGTATGGTGTGAAGAATCACTATATCCCTTAAGTTGTACTTATGAAATGCATGAAATTTCTATTCCTTATATAAAAAGTTTCTTTGAAAAAAAAAAAAAGAAGGGTAGGATTGGTAACTTATTTCTATTCTCACGGTAAACTAAAAACTCCAGAGTGGAATCACTACTTGCTTGTTACAAGGCGATTATTCAAATCTTTGAAAATAAGCACATATTTAAATAACCCATAGCTCTTAATAAAAATGCAGCTGTTTTTGAACAATTAGAATTTAACAGACATCAAGAGAATATAATAGATTAACACATTGCTTTAACAGAGAATCAGATTTTAATTCTATGTCAAAGAGAAATTGAGCTTCCTGTGATCTTATGCTGTGAGGTTTCCTTCCTTTACCTTCTTTCATATTGGTGACCATGTTTCTGTATTTCTGTGTGTAACACATCTTTAAGCATCTTTTGCAGGGCAGGATGAGTGGCAACAAATTCTTTCAATTTCTGTTTGCTATGAAAAGTCTTAATTTCACCTTCATTCACAAATGAGAGCTTTGCAGGATATAACATTCTGGGCTGGCAGTTTTTCTCTTAGTACTTGGGCTATGTCTTGCCATTCCCTTCTAGCTTGTAGGGTTTCTGATGAGAAGTCAGCTGTGAGTCTAATTGGAGATCCTCTGAGAGTAATCTGACGTTTCTCTCTTGCACCGTTTAGAATGTTTTCTTTATGTTTCACTGTGGTGAGTTTGATTACAACGTGTCATGGTGAGGATCTCTTTTGGTCATGTTTATTAGGGGTTCTATAAGCTTCCTGTACTAAGATGCCTCTGTCCTTCTCCAAACCTGGGAAATTTTCTGCTAGTATCTCACTAAAAAGGCCTTCTAATCTTTTCTCCCTCTCCATGCCTTCAGGAACTCCTTGAACCCGAATGTTAGGTTTTTTAATAGTATCCTATAGATTCCCAACAATATTCTTTAGATTTCTAATTTCCTCTTCTTTTCTTTGGTTTGCCTGTTTCCTTTCCTGTTCTCTCTCTTCTAAGTCTGATATTCTCTCTCTGCTTCGCCCATTCTGTTTTTAAGGCTCCCAAATGTGTTTGTCATTTGATCTATTGAATTCTTCATTTCATTATGATTTCTCATCACTATCACAGTTTCTTGTTCTACTAGTTGTTTCATTTCATTTTGATTCCTCCTTAATATTTCATTTTCACGAGAGAGATTTTCTATCTTGTCCATTAAGGATTTCTGTAGTTCAAGAATTTGTTTTTGAGAGCTTCTTAAGGTTCTTATCAATTTTTTGAGATCAGCTTCTTGCATTTCTTCTATCTCATCATCTTCATAATCTTGAATTGGGGTGTCTTTTTCATTTGGGGGCGTCATAATGTCTTCCTTGTTCTTGTTACCTCGGTTTTTGCGTTTGTTGTTTGGCATGTTGGAGATATTTGGTTTCTTCACTGTGGTGTTTTTTCTTGTTACACTATGGCTCTATATTAAGTGGACTGTATGCTTTCGGTGGAGCCTTAGAGGCTTGAGATGAGTGTGGCCTGAGAGCTCTGTTTGGTTCCTCAGGTTTGAGGGTGTGTCAAAGGTGACACTCCCAGGTTAGGCATGGTAAATCTCTCTTTCTTGCTTTCTTTCTTTTTTTTTTTTTTTTTGATTCAAAAGGGAAGTAATTCTGCACAGCTGAACGTAATTGGAGGTAGTTAGCAGGCGAATGATATACCCACAGGAGCCAGAGATCAGAAGCTCTTTCCCAAGGACCACACAGGGAATCTCTGCTGCCCTCCGTGTGGGCTCCAATTCTCCTGCAGTCTCCCACTGGGTTGCCAATTTAGATCCTAATCTCCTGTTATTTCACCCCTCCCCCCAGAGTCAGGTTTTTCTGCTAGGCTCAGAGCCGGTGCAGACCTGAGGTCACCCTGCTTATGACATATGTCCAAAATGGCGCCTGCTCTTTGTCTTGCTCGCCTTTGAGAGGTGAGCGGAGGGAGAGAAACTCGTGTCCGTATCGGTCACTATTTTTTTTTCCTCTCTCTCTTCTAGTTAGCCTGGTGAACATTTCCCCACGGAGTTTCAAGCCTCATTCCCTCTAGTCTCCTCTTTCCGCTTGCCCGCTGGTGTCTTGGGCTATTGAGGTTCGGCTCACCAGGCGTTCCAGCGCTGGTGTGTTGAGTCTGCCGCTGGTGTCCCGAACTTGGGCTCCCACGCTCTCCACGCAGGTCCACTGTGAATCACTAGTTCCAGAAGAGTTTCCTCTGCTGTTTCTTCCCCTACTCTTCCTTGACCCTGCAGTATCTCCACTTTTATTAAACTGCTTCTTCCCAGACTATCAGTGTGCTCCCTTCCTATTCTGCCATCTTGCCGCTCTCCCAAAACAAAACTTTTAAACTTATTGGAAATTTTTCAAATCATTTAAAATGATATTAGCTGACTTGTACATAATTTTCTAATATTCAAAGAACATATGCATTTCAAATGCTCATACAGTGTCAATGAAATATTTTAGCACAAAAGAAGCCATATTATATCATATTTTTACAAAACTAGAAAATTACTTTTTCCTTTAACAAAATTGACTGCTTATAACTTTAATTTAAAAGGGCACTTTAAAATTAAAGACAATGTATATTTTTGAATACCAAGTGAAAGGTGGAGACTGAGATTGGGGATCTTTGATTTAATCTGTGGGGTCCCAACATCAAAGCAATGTAACGGGAAGCAGATTTAGCTTTCATTTTCATGTTTGATAGTGCCCTGAAAAAAAAAAAAAAAAAAAAATTCAATAAAGTTTTAAATAACTTGTTTTTTCTGGTCTTTTTATTTTGGTGCAGTAAGTAACAAAACCATGCAGGACCAGTCAGTTCTGTGCTGCTGTGACTTGGACATAGATTGTCCCCATCTAAACTCATTTTGAAATTTGATTGCCACTGTGGTGATGTTAGGAGGTATGGCCTTTATGAGATGATTAGGCCTTTAAAATGGATTCATACAAGACTGGATTAGTTACCAAAAGAAAGAGTTGTCACAAAGTGAGGTAGCCACTCTGGTCCTTTTTTTTCCCTAAACACCTGCTGGATGAGTTGCTTTTCTACCATGTTATGACACAGCACACAATTCCCACCAGAGACACTCACCCAATCTCAGGCTTCTAACTCCCAGAACTGTGAGCCAAATAAAACTCTTCCTTTTATAAATTATCCAGCCTCAGATATTCTCTTATAGCCATGGAAAACAGATTAAGACATTATAAAGGCCGGCACCATGGCTCACTAAGCTAATCCTCCTCCTGCGGCGCCAGCACCCCGGGTTCTAGTCCAGGGTTGGGGCATCGAGTACTAGTCCTGGTTGCTCCTCTTCCAGTCCAGCTCTCTGCTGTGGCTTGGCAGGGCAGAGGAGGATGGCCCAAGTGCTTGGGTCCCTGCACCCGCATGGGAGACTGGGAGGAAGCACCGGGCTCCTGGCTTCGGATCGGTGCAGCGCTGGCCGTGGCGACCATTGAGAGAGTGAACCAACGGAAGGAAAACCCTTCTCTCTGTCTCTCTCTCACTATCTATAACTCTACCTGTCCAAAAAAATAAATAAATAAATAAAAGACATTATAAAGACAATTTTGAAAAATCAGTCATTGTCTCTTTAATTTTTGCCATTCTGTCCTGGAACTCTTATAGATAAGTATTTGTCCTATCCCCACTTTCTTCCATAAAGAAGTGATCTTTAAGCTGTCTTAAATAGTAGCTATCTATATTTTATCATCTTTATCTTCCAGGCCTTAATCTTCTGTTTAGCAATAGCCTACTGTTAATTTTACATTCTATTTATGATTTCATTTATTAAAATTTCCATTTCAAGATATCTATTTTGCTTCTTCTCTTGTCCATATGTTATAATAATTTCCTTTTATGTTTTTAATTATTTTTCGTATCACCATTATAGTCTGCTGCGGGTTTCTTTTGGTTCAAAGATTAGAATAAACATTCTATTTGTTATGGCTTTTGAGTTTATAGCAAATAGTTCTTTATATTTCCATTTTTAATTCTGAACTTCTATCAGAGTGGTTTGCTTATAGCTGATGTGACTGGTGGTGAGGATGGCTCTCCAGAGAAACTTTGCTTTACCTCTTCCTTGTATCCTGAGTATGCACAAGGATCAACTTTTTTTTTTTTTTGACAGGCAGAGTGGACAGTGAGAGAGACAGAGAAAAAGGTCTTCCTTTGCTATTGGTTCACCCTCCAATGGCCGCTGCGGCCGGCGCGCTGCGGCCAGCGCATTGCGCTGATCCAAAGCCAGGAGCCAAGTGCTTCTCCTGGTCTCCTATGCAGGTGCAGGGCCCAAGCACTTGGGCCATCCTCCACTGCCTTCCCGGGCCATAGCAGAGAGCTGGCCTGGAAGAGGGGCAACTGGGACAGAATCCGGCGCCCCGACCAGGACTAGAACCCAGTGTGCCGGCGCCGCAGGCGGAGGATTAGCCTATTGAGCCACAGTGCCATCAAGGATCAACTTTTATAATAATATTTCAGCAGGGGGGGTTCTGACCTTCTGAAAATTTGGACTCCTAACCAAAATGTGACATGGTCAAGGCATTTTTCTTGGAGACTTTTTCCTAAGCACTATAGAAATGGGAGATACCTTGTCAAGTGCTGGATCTGTACACAGATGTTTAATGCTCACGTTTCATGGACACATAATATTTCTATGGAACAGGCTTTATTGAAGGACTTTTTCATAAAGAGTTATTAAACTCTGCCTTGTGCAGTCCATGCACTGCTGTTAAAATCCAAGCCCATTGTTATTTCCTGGGTAGTAACATTTCCACCAGGGCTACAGCACCATTTGCTTCATGATTGTTGACTAAAGATTCATTCCTTTAAAAAAATGATTATTATAATAACTGTGGATTTTCTATCTTTCCTATGTTTATAGTATTAAATTTTTAATATGGTTATATGGTATCAAGCAACTCAGACATAGTGTGTGTACACAATTCTGATGGAACTGAAATTCTTCGGGTGTTTTCTTACATTTTCATGGGTTTCAGGTTTCATCTATATTCCAACAAGCCTCAAATTATATTTCTAACATAGCAATTCTCTATTGGTGCTGGTTTTACCCACCCACTCTCAGGACATTTTGCATTATTTTGAGATATTCTGGGTTATTATTACAGGAAGCAAGAAGAGGTTCTGCTGGCTTCTAGGGGATGGAGAACAGAGATGGTGCTAAACATCCTAAAACAGCCAGGACCACACAACCAATAAAAACTGACCTTTGTTCTACTTTAACAAAAACCAGGAGGAAAATAAAGCTAGGCATCAGAAGCAATGTAAAGATAGGTGGCAGGCCTATTAAAGACTGCTCTGTACAGTGATCTGCCCTCAAAGAGACCCAACAGGCCAGTCTACTGCAGTGGCTTTCAATGTGGTAAGCCTGGGCTTCAGCAGAAGTCAGCTTATGAAGGACCCTGGCAGCTCTGCCAAGAGTCGAAGGATGCCCAGATCAGAGCCACAGATCTTGCTGGTTCCAAGCTGAAAAACCCTTCACTTGGCTGGCTTCCAAAGTGACCACTGCTGCTCAGGGGATGGCCAAGTAGGGTCAGTAACATTGCAGGCAGAACTGTAAATTTCCTGTTAGAGATGCCCCCTGCCTTTACCTGGCCAGCTCTCCTCCCAGGTCAGCTAGGTAATGGAAGTCAACAGGGTGTCTTCCCCAAGGAGGTTCACAGTTCCCTTAGGATGTACCCCATGTGAAGAGATCCATAGGTCTGGGCCTCATAACTGAGAGGGCCTTAAAGTCCATTAGATTATTATCAAGCCCCTTCTGTCAGTTTCTATTTGCCTCAGTTAGAAAACTTAGTGGTGGCTTAGATAGCACCTTTCTTATGTCCTCTAGTAATGACTCTATCCTTTGTTCTAGACCCTGTCTAGCCCACTTTGGGCCGCATTCCTTTGTAATCATAGCCTCTCTATTCTCACCCTATCTTTTATACTACAGTGTCTGTTTAAGTATTTACAGGAGTTGATAATGGAACGAACCAAGGCCTTCAGCAACCTGGCCCATCAACCAAATGCTGCTACAGGGATATACTAGGCTCCCAACCCAGGAGACAGCGGCTTGAGACATCACCCCATGTGAGTGAAGAGTACCTCGTTGCCCCATGCCAGCAGGACGTAGCTCTAAAGACAGATCATCGACCCTCTATCCCTCCTGGACTTTTGGGGCTAATGAAATCCCATACAATTCTTGCTTTATAAAAAAACGAAAGAGGGGAATGTTAGTAAAATAGAGCAGTCTTATCTATGGTGCAATCTACACCCTGACACCATCCTATGCTCTAGCCCCGCCACCATTGCTGGAAGCCAGGTGGCCACATGGCCCAACCACTGGTGTCAGCTCCATCCCCATCCTAATGGAATTCACTGCTCCTACTTCCCTGCCCGCCCCCTGGCAAAGTTTTAAAAGGACCTGCTCCTGAACACATCTCTCTCTGTCTCCGTCTCCTGACCTCTCTCTGTCTCTGTCTCGCTCTTACATTCTCCTTCTCCCTTTTTTTCCTTCTTCACCCTTTCCCTCCAACCGGTCAGGTTTCCCCCAATAAACTCTTCCCCTTAAAAAAAAAAAAAAAAAAAAGACTAGGGCCGGCGCTGTGGCTCAACAGACTAATCCTCCGCCTTGCGGTGCCGGCACACCAGGTTCTAGTCCTGGTCGGGGCATCGGATTCTATCCCGGTTACCCCTCTTCCAGGCCAGCTCTCTGCTATGGCCCGGGAGTGCAGTGGAGGATGGCCCAAGTGCTTGGGCCCTGCACCAGCATGGGAGACCAGGAGAAGCACCTGGCTCCTGCCTGCGGATCAGTGCGGTGCGCCGGCCGCAGCAGCCATTGGAGGGTGAACCAACGGCAAAGGAAGACCTTTCTCTCTGTCTCTCTCTCACTGCCCACTCTGCCTGTCAAAAATAGAAAAATAAAAAAATAAATTTTAAAAAAAGACTGATCTTGCTTCATAATGCCAAAAGTACGAAGTTTGAGTGACCCTGTTAACCCCGTAACTTCTCATCTGGTTTTGAATGCATATTAAGAAGTGTTAAGCAGAATCGTGTTTTCAGTTTTGTTTACTGAACCCACTTCTGACCTGGTCTTTACCATCTCACTTAATTGTAACACAATGAAATTGATTGTTCTATCAAAATCCTAATCATTCTTCAAACTTTGGCTAGCTTTTCTTGCTAAATATCACCCAATTTTTCATCTCCATTGCCTCCATCATAGTCTTGCATTTCTCACTAAGTTTTCTGAACCATCTTCTAACCCATTTTCCCTCCTTGCAATCTTATTTCTAGTTCATTTTCTACACTGATGCCATACCGACCTTCTCATTACACATCTAATGAAATTCAAATCCCTTAGCAAGGCCTTCAGGGGAGGCATTCATGACCTAGGCCCTATCAATCTCTTTACCACCTTTTTGCCACTGATTAATTCATTGTGTTTTAGAAAATTAAGCCTTCTTGGCCGGCGCCGCGGCTCACTAGGCTAATCCTCCGCCTTGCAGCGCCGGCACACCGGGTTCTAGTCCCGGTCGGGGCACCGATCCTGTCCCGGTTGCCCCTCTTCCAGGCCAGCTCTCTGCTGTGGCCAGGGAGTGCAGTGGAGGATGGCCCAAGTGTTTGGGCTCTGCACCCCATGGGAGACCAGGAGAAGCACCTGGCTCCTGCCATCGTATCAGCACGGTGCGCTGGCCGCAGTGCGCCTACCGCGGCGGCCATTGGAGGGTGAACCAACGGCAAAAGGAAGACCTTTCTCTCTGTCTCTCTCTCTCACTGTCCACTCTGCCTGTCAAAAAAAAAAAAAAAAAAAAAAAGAAAAAAGAAAAGAAAATTAAGCCTTCTTGTACTTCCTGGAAGACACTGAACATTTTTCACACCCAGGACCCCTTTGTATGCTATTTTCTCTGCCTCAAATGCTCTTCTTCCACTTCTTATGGCAATTGCTGATGAAACTGCACATTTTAGCATAAATATCCTATTCTGTGGAAGGCCTTATTGACCCCCCCATTCTATATCCTCTCTATTATCTTCTCTATTTTCTCTCAAAATGCCTTTTGCAATTTTCAGTTTGATTCTACAAGTTCTTCCTTAAATGTAAACTTTGAAAAAAAAAAAAAAAACAAGAATTACTTCTTCATTTTTAAAGGGAAGGCAAACACATGTTATGAAATAAAATGTATCCCATAAAATACTGCAATTATTATTAAAGATCATTCATTTATGTGTTAATTTGGAGGAGAGAGAGAGAGAACTCCCATCCAATGGTTCCTTCCCCAAATGCCTGTAGTGACCAGTGCTGGGCCACACTAGAACCAAGAGCCAGGAACTCAATACAGATCACTAGTGTGGATGCCAGGAACTTAGTCATTTGAGTTATCACTGCTGCTTCCTGCGGTTTTACAGAAAATGAGAGTCAGGTGCCAGAACACTTGAATATAAGGTGTAAGCATCTTAACCACTAGGCCAAACATCAACCCTGCTCACTAATTCTTATTGGGCCAAGAATATGACAAGTACCCAATAAATATTTGATGAGGGAATTAGTTAATATACACCTATTAATACCTATTAGTTAATACCATGAATTTAACGAGAGTTATCAGTAGACTAATATGAGCTGAAGAGTCCATTGATTTTAAATTTATAAAGACTTTGAGTTTGAGGTGCATATGACTGAATGTATATAATGCAATAAGCTATATACAGTTAGTAAATATTATATAATGTGAGACATAGTTTCTCACATGTCTATGTATAACATAGACAAGAGTACTTTAGAAAACTTGTAGAAAATGAAATTAAAAGATAATTTTGATGCAAGAACTTTGAGATCTATGTATATGAGAGGTCTTCAAATAGTCCATGAAAAATGAGCATTATGAATATACTATGCTTAGATTCTTAAAAGTTTCTACACTAAAATTATCCTTTTATTCCATTTTCCAATGGAATTGTTGAAGTACCCTCAAATAAAAATGCATATGTATTTATTATATACATATAATATCATCATGTTTTTAACTACAACAAAATTCTTGACACAAACGACTTATGAAAGCAGGAAAGGTTTATTTTGCTCACAATTTTGGAGGCAGAAAGCCCCAATACCGCAATGTAGGCTATGGAGAAATCCCCATGGAGGGTGGTAGAACATATCCAGGGTAAGAATCACATAGGAGGAACCAGTATTGTGATATAGTGGGTAAAGCTGCTGCGTACATCACTGGCCGGTCGGTATCCTGGCTGCTCCACTTCTGATCCAGCTCTCTGCAAATGGCCTGGGGAAAGCAGTGGAACATTGCCCAAGTGTTTCAGCCCCTATCAGTTATGTGGGAAACTTGTATGAAACTCCTAGCTCCTAACTTTGGCCTGGCCCAGCTGTAGCTGTTGCAAACTTCTGGGAAGTGAACCAACAGATGAAAGATGCCTCTCTCTCTCTCTGTGACTCTGTGTATGTGTGTGTGTGTAACTCTAACTTTCAAGTAAAATAAATAGATCTTTAAAAAACTAAAAAGAATCACATGGTAACCCAGGAAGCAGAAGGATTGGGCCTAAAGGCGGGTTTCTATAATAACTCTTTGTAAGAAATACCTTGTGAGTAACTTTGGGCCAGGCCAAAGTTAGGAGCTAGGAGTTTCATACAAGTTTCCCACATAACTGATAGGGGCTGAAACACTTGGGCAATGTTCCACTGCTTTCCCCAGGCCATTTGCAGAGAGCTGGATCAGAAGTGGAGCAGCCAGGATACCGACCGGCCAGTGATGTACGCAGCAGCTTTACCCACTATATCACAATACTGGTTCCTCCTATGTGATTCTTACCTAAGGAATTCCCTACAGATCCACCCCCTAATGGTTCTACTATCTCTCAAATGTATCACCCTTGAAACCAAAATGTTAATATATAGGCCACTGTGAGACATCTAAACTAATATCCTAATGCTAACCTATATAACTTATAGAATGTATTAAGTCCATGTATCAGATTATACGTTGATTCAAATACTCAAAAGTTTAAGAGTGGAAATGCTGAAACCTGCATGCAGCTATGATATTAGAGCCATCTCTTTTCCTGAGGTCACATCAGTTTTTCTGATTCTGATTGATTTGTTGAATTTTTTTGTTTACATTTCATTATGTCCTATGTTCAATACTAAATTTCTTTAGAATAATTTTATTATTTCTTAATCTTTTTCTTGCTTACTGTCCAAATTTCAGATTTTAAATGTTACTCATTAGCATTTTTATAGCTTTAGTATTTTATCACTTCTAGATGGAAGCCATGTGCTTCAAGTCTTCTTTGGAATGAGACTGGGAAATACATTAATACAAATAAATCAATTGCTCTACAAGTACATGTCTGGAGAGACAATTTATGGAGCTTTGTTTTCTAACAGTATCCTTCTGTAAAATACCTTTTGTATTTACCAGTTCTTTGAGAATGGCTTCTTCCTCTCACTTCTGTGTTGTCAGTGGAATGGATTTGATAGACTATGTTGGTTTTATATGAAGGCTTTCTGAAAAAAGAAATATTTCACTCTCCCAAAGGAAACTTGACTGAAGTAATGAATTTTCTATTGCTTTGTGTGTCACTCTAAGACATTCCGTTAGCAAACAGCTTTGGTGCTGTTTTGTGCTCATGATGAAACGGCCACATGGATAATCCTAGTATTCTTTAAAAATTGTGCTTTCTTTTAAATGGAAGTGTTTACATTTTTAGCTTCTCAGTGTTCCTCAGTGATCAATATAAAAGTTATAACATTTTATATAAGACAACCACATAGATATTGGCTTGTTGAATACATTTGGGAGACACAGTGCTATTTTTAAGTATCTTGTCACTCCTACAACTGGCAACAAGAACTCCAAAATAATGTTCCAATCAAAGCAATACTGTTAAATTTTATAAAGTATCACATTTTGGTCATGAAAATATATATTTTTAATATGACTCTAAGTGGCAGTAAGAATTCTTTCCTAGGTTGGAGCTGATTTTATATGAGTTTAAATCTGTTCTTTGTTTTTTCCAATCTCTTGCTTTAGAATCCATCAACTAATCAGTTAGCCAAAGCTCTACTGGCCATTATACCTACTTGCAAACTAGCAAATTCAATTTTCAACATAACAACACAAAGTAAAATGAAGTGGAATGCTGTGATTTTAAGGGGGCTTTGCCCTCCTTTGTTCTGTGAACTTTGCCAGCTTTCACACCACAGCAGTCTCATAGCCTTTTGTTCAAATTCACCACATTGAATGTAAAGAATGGCTTTACATTGTGATTTTCTTACCCGAGGAATCCAAATGCATCAAGAAAAATGCTCATCCAGGCTTGGAACAGAAAGAGGTATTCATTTAACATACACCCTAGTTTGGTTTACTCAGCATCATGTCTAATGGATTGGAATTGCAATTGAGAGTTAACATTATCTTCGTCTCCCATGAGTCATGAAGCCCAAACACACAGACTGACTTAACAACCCTTTTAATTATTAGATGCTTATACTGGGAAACAGTGAAGATCACTATCTCATACACCTGAGCAGAGCCAGATACACAAGAGATACTGTAGAATCATGTTGTTCACTCTATCAGGTGTCTATTACTTAATTTTTCCACTTAAACACCTGGTCATGGTTTCTGCATCTTACCTCACTTGTATAAGAAAGAAATTCTTTCAAGGAAGTCACTGTGACAGAATAAAGAGGACACTGGACAGACTTGGGAAGGGTGTGTGTCTTAATTGTTAAGAGTGATGAAATCAACCAGATTTAGATCTGGATCTGAATCTGGATCAATTTGGTCACTTCCTAGCAGTTTGACTTTGGGCAAATAGTCAACTTCTCCAAATTTTTATTATTTTTTCATTTATCAGATGCACTTAGTTTGAGGTGATGGATGGGTTTAATGGCTTGATTTAGACATTCACATTATAGTCAAGAATCATAACATCAGTTTGTATCCATAAATATGGACAGCTTTAGTTTTTCAGTATATATATATATATATATATATATATACTGTATATACATATATGTATATATATATATATACAAATGTATTTTTTCTAGATGAAGCACTCTACTGACATCATGGTATTTATTTTTTAAAAAAAATTTATTTAAGTTATACAAGTTTCATATATTTCATATATACAAATTTAGGAACATAGTGGGACTTCTTCCCCATCCTCCCTCCTTCCCACGCTTCAACTCTTCCTTGAAGTCCATCATAACATGCCTTCCTCACAGTGAAAGCCTGATAAAGCAATTGTAATTATGAAGGTAGGATATCTGCTATATTATTTGATGTCACATATCTCTAGAACTCATACACAATCATTCTCAAAACATACAAGAAAACTTTATTGAGCCCAAGTTACCAGACCAGTTTTCCAGTTCTGTTCAGGTTTCCAATTATGTCCAAATTTCTGTTATTTACTCCTTGCTTTTTCAGTTGGATAGATGGCATCCAGATCCTACACAGGAAACTTTTAATGCATTGAAGTATAAGGCAAGAGGTTTGTGGAGGTATTCAGTAAGGGTCAGGGTACCCTTTGGCTGGTGGAAACAGAACTGCAGATCTGCAGGAGAGGGGCATTCAGTGGGGGCAAGGCACAGAGCGGAGGGGAAAACAGGGAAGTGTGAGAATGGTAAGAAGGGGAAAAGATGTATCTCTGTGTCCCGGACAGGAGGGGAGAAATCAGCATTAGTTAAAAAAAGAAAGAGGCAGCAGAGACTTTAGAAAGATAAAATGGCTAGCCATTGCAGAAAAGTCACATCAATAAATAATCAGAAACTACACAGAAGAGGTTTCTAGAAAAAAGAATAAAATGGAAGTGGCAATTTTGCAAGGCACTTAGAAATAAGTGTAAGGGAAGAAAAGAGGGCTTCTAGTAATGGAGAAAGAGGTCTGGGATGTTCAAGGCCCTTGAAGGGGATTACATCGGAACAAGGGAAGCAGGCTCATAGAGGTGACTTCTTGAACTTGGTTTTCTGGTTCCCATTACTCTTCCTCTTCAAAAAATATCATCCATTTCATTCAGGGCAGAACATTTTGCCAAATGTGCTATTTAAATATTGATTTTAGAATATCCCCTTGATTTGAAAGCACACTACCATGACTGGCAAAAACCCAAACTATTGTACTCTGTAGCCATTGTCATGATTTATAAGACAGTTTTTTTTCCTGCCAAAGATAAAATGAAAGAAGACAGGAGTGTAAAATTGCACAGAACATACAATTCCTGGCAATAAAGTGCACTGGAGAGAGCTATTATGAATATTTGATATTATTGAAGAGATTCTGATCATGTACATAAAGACATCTGAAAGTTAATGCTTCTTTTTTAAATAGAAATGTTTGAAGAATGGAATGGGAAGATTAAAGGAACTATATATAAATCAATTTTTCTTATGTAAGAGTATTTTTTGTCTATTACTGTTTTTTCACACAACATATGGACAGACATTGACTTTTACAGTATAGTGATTAAAGGTTTGAAGAAAGGAAACCACTGCAGATGTACATGCACACTCCTTATTCCTTACTATATCCTATCATGTATAGCAATGCCTGGGGCATCACTGGCACTCAATAAATATTTGTTACATGAATGAGTGAATAAAGCCACACAGAAAGAAAACTAGCAACTTAAATCTTTAATCATCATCATCTGGGAAGTAGTCTATTCAGAAAATCCTGAAGCATAAATTAAATTTCATGGTTTAGGGCACCCTGACCTGTGAAAATAAATCAGAATGTTCATAATGAAAAAAGGAAAAGAAAGCAAACTCATTATTTAGCTTGGTTATTTCATGTGTATGTGTGTGTGTTCTTCTGTCTTTCTCACGGGCACCTTCTCAGCTGACCTTCTCTGGTTTACATAAAGCCAATCTAGAGAAGACTACCAATGTGACTGAAAACATAATTTACATTTCACTGTGGAGAATACTTATTTTGTCAGAGACCACATTCCCCTAGAATAGGACATGGCTGCAGTTCTGTCTCTGCCTATGCAGGCTGGGTGAGGGTACACTCTCCCAACAGAATGTCACGGCAGAAGGCAGCAGGGTGGGTAATCTGTAACTAATGGGGAATACTGGTTTCAGGAGCTCAAGATTGTAAATAAGATTCCAGATCCTGGTACTGCATGACAGGGATCAGCTTGCTGTTCCTCATCCTGGATATAGGGTTTAGTATTTCCTTTTCATATGGTGGGCTTTGGTTACTGTACTGCTGTGCCTACATGCTTACTAGCTTGTAGAATTGCTTGTACACTCTAATAAAAAGTGCTGGCCAAGAGCTGTCCGGCAGGGTATACTCTTCTGATGGAGGCTCCTATGTTCCATCTCTTCATTTGACAAACCCCACATTTTATGTGGTGTTTCTAGGATATATGTTATAGTTGTCTCTTTTAGTGTTATTTTTCTTGGAATGGCAGTAAATTCTCTTTGAATCTTAAGCTATGTGATGGCTCACAGTTATATGTGAAAAGCACCTGAAAATTAGGCCCATCCTAACCATTCTTCGATTACCTCATGCATAAGTATCTTCCATAATTTCCTAAATTACTTCCCCCATCTCTTCCCTAACCCTTCATACAAGCAGAATTCCAATCATTTTTAACAAATACTTGGAGGGACAATGCAGGATAGCTTCTGAATTGCTATCTGCAATGTTCAATGCTAGGTGACAGCACTGACACTGTCTACAGATTTCCAAGGGGAAAAAATAGATTTCAAATTTCATGTCATTATGTACATAATCCTAACAACCTGAGCAAGGCTCATTAAATGTGGAACACATGAGAATGTATGTAAAAATGCTTCATGATTAGGCCAGTCAACATTGAGATGAATGAAGAAAATCAAAAACTCTGAAAAGTAAAGAAAATTTCATGGATGTTAAGGAGGGAAACCATTCATTTATAGAACTAATGATTCTGTGACATAACATAATGGGAGCAGAAGGTAAATACTAAGAATATTAACAATGAAAGAATGCTGGTTAATTTGTGAGAGGAAAACATAAGAGGGCAATTTAAGAGAATAGATGTCTATCATATGACAAACTTTCTAAAATTAATCAATTATAAAAAGATGCAATTAGTTATTCCAAATATGAGACAATAAACCTAGATTAATCTAACCTAAAAGGTGAATTATAAAAGGATACTGAGACACTTCATGGAAACCAAGAATTGGGAGAGTCCTCCAGAGCAATTCATACAAAGAAATAAAAAGCTGTAATATTTTGCTTTTCATTAGATCCTCTGTGGTTAGCTAGCTTCAGAATCATTTTTCTGCCAGGGACAGACACAGAAGCATGCAGGTTACTCCAATTGGTTGGATTTCTAGGTGATTAGAAAGTACGAAACCCTCTTTTGAACATGTGATTGATGTGTGCCATAAGAAATCCCCCTTTGTTGTATTAAGCCACTAGAATCGATAACAATCTGTTACAGCAGCATTGTTTAACCTACCTTGACTGGTATTCCATCTTTCTCTTGCATTTACACTGTGATTCTTCACTGCTCATAGGTTGCTAACTCTATCATCATTGGACAATTCAATTCCAGTGTATTTTCCTCTCCTCTTCCTTTCCACTAGAGAATGACCCTCCACTTCTTTGACCTTTTTTTAAAGAAGGTTCCAACAGTTTTGTTTCGATCCTGATGAGAGTGTGATTTCTTTATATCCCAAACATCTCAAAGAATACTAATAGTTGGCCTTGGGACAAAAGAGTGAAACACCAATTTGTAAACATTGGTACCTGCAACCATAATCACTGAAAGACTGAATTTTTATCTTTTAAATATGTATTAGTTTGTTTGTAAGGCAGAATGATATACTGAGAGGAAGATACAGAGAGACCGTCCATCCACTGGTTCACTTCCCAAAAGCCCACAATTGCGAGGGCTGATCAAAGCCAGGAACTCCATCTAGGTCTCCCACATGGCTATTAGGGTCCCAAGGACTTGGGCCATCATCTTCTAGATGCATCAGCAGGAAGCTGGATCAGAAGCAGAGTAGCTAGATCTCATAACCAGGCATTTCAATATGGAATTTGGGAACCCAAAATAGCTTAACCCACTGAACCACAATGCCCATCTGCATCCAAAAATTTTAGAATTGAAACTTAATGTATCTTATACTCCTAGATTTAGTCTTCATCAAAATGTTTACTTCAGAGCCTAAGATGCTCCTATTTCATGACTCTTACATGGCCTCTTTCCATGATCCCTTTCTCCAAATCATCAGATCTTTCAGGTTCTTAGTGATATCATACCATGTGGCAGTAAATATAAATACAAGGAAGTAGGCAGAGAAAAAGATCCACAAACTAAATGTGAAAGGACAAAAACACAGTAATAAAAGGAAAAGGTTTATCTTTGATAAAACACTCAATGGACTCAACTTGGGGAGGATTTTGCCTCCCAGGAAATAGTTTGCAATGCTATGAGACTCTTGGTTATCATATATGGAGGGAATGTTACTCTCTGCTTCTAGAGGATAGAGGCCAAGGATGCTGCTAAACACCCTGCAACACACAGAACAATTCCCCATGATAAAGAATTATCTGAACCAAAGTGTTCCTGGTGCTGAGGTTGAGAAAGCATGGGCTACAGTCAGAGTTTAATTAGGAATCTGTCTCTTTAATCAGAAGTTGCTTCTCTGGATGCTATGGTGTTGTTCCTCTTGAAACACATCATGTTCCCTCTCCTTGAAATAGTATTTTTGGCCTTGCAATCAACAAGGGAAAGGACACAATAAGAGAGTAAGACAAAGGAAATGACACAGTGTGACTACTAGCAGCAAATCCCTTAGCCACAATAGCCACCACAACTCCTGGGAATGTCCTATATTTTAACTGTCATTTGTTGCCTAATTGAAAAAGAAGATTGACTTCCCTCTAGGAGATGCTATAAATTATTTCCTTGTTCTCTTTTAAAAGTCTTGGATCTTGCCAGCTTTGCTATAATGTATTCTCATAAAGTTAGAAAAAATATCTGGATCATAGTTTATTTGACCTCAAGTTTAATTTTCCTGAGAGCCTGAAGGGAGGAGACAGAATATGATTTCTTGTTGTTCCACATAGAAGTTGAGCCAATAACATAGGGTACTTTATAGACCAAATAATGTCTGCTCTCCTGGAACTGAAGAAACCGTTAGCACAACTGGAAAAATCACAAATGTCTCAGTCTCATTTAGTGACTGGTCCCACTCTGCAGCCCAGTTTGCCTTTCTAGATATAGTCCAGTTAGCTATTCTGCAGCATGTGACTAAAGTCACTGGTGAGGGTTTTTGGTTTTTTTTGTTTGTTTTTTAATTTTTTTCAGCTGTTGGTCACAAAAGGTTTAGAAATCCTGACAAGTACTGTTAAGAAATACAGATCACTTTTTTTAGGAAAAAAGATGCATAGGTACTTCTTAGTGTGCACATAATTGTGCTTATTTTCATCAACAAAATAAATACTGAAGATAAAAGGATACTCTTCCAAAATGAAATTTAAAAAGTCACATTAATTTATCCACATGCAGTGCCATTGGAAGAAAGTGTTTCTGTGACTTCATGTGCTTACCATGTGCATTTTTAGGTTGCAAGCAGTTTGCCAGAAACTCTCTGAGTCAGACTTTTCTTACAGCAGAGCCTTGTCCCAGAGGACTAAAGAGCTTAAAAATAGGGAAGATGCCATATTTTGACATAAGACAGCTGTGTGTGAATAGGAAAAGGGGCAAAAGGTGAAGAGTGTAGACACTCTGAGCTCCTCTGTCAGGCCAGAAGAACAGTAAGAAAGGGTTATAGTTCCTTGCCTAAATGTCAAGGAAATAATTCCATTGGGGAAAAATTAACAATAAATTATTTTGTTAAAAGTGATAACATTATAGGAATGTACAGAATGGGACTAAATAAAATTCTTTATTTAATCATATGCATTAATTTAACTTCCCTTATGCTATAAAACTACTTTAGAAGTTGACTATCTGGAGTCATTTGTATATCCAAGCAAATAAATCCACTGACAATTTTCAATAAATTAAAAGATTAAATGGAAATCAATTCAAAGAATCCCATTCTAGAGTTACATAAATGATAGTGAACTTGAGAGTGATGATATGGGCTAAAAATGTCTAAGTATCACTTACATGGCCCTTCAACTTTCACTGGTGAACAACATATCTAATTAAATAATTTTCTCTAGGAACCAAGTTTTCACCTTTGTATAAAAATAAAACTTACAAAACAGATTAAGTGAAGGTCTTTTAAAAGTACATAATATAATTTCTTGTAATGTTAAGTACACTATAAAGTAAGTGCTCTTAACCTGGGGGACACCTGGACCATAGACTGAGTAGCTTCTTAGTTCACATAAAGTGTCATAAAATTATTACTCCACATGAATGTGCCTGTGTAAGCCCTTTGGTGTTTATAATGTTAGAAAATCTTATTTTGTCTTGATAATCAATGTAGTCTCTGAATTTCAGATTTCTAAATTCCTCAATCAATTCCTACATTGACAATTCTAGATCAACCATCTGTAAAAAATTGGCAAGACACTTTGCTTCATGAATTCTCAGGATTTTTTTTTTCATCTAGAGCCTGAGCATGTTGGGCAAGCTGCTAATTCCATGGTAATGCAATTATAAAATTATAGAACTCTGTATTTTGAAAGTTTGGTAAAGTAAAATTTTCAAAATTTTATTTTTTAAGTATTTATTCATTTGTTTGTTCGAAAGGTGGAGTGGCAAAAAGAGAGGTAGAGACAGAGAGATCTCTTTCATCTGCTGGTTCACTCCCCTAATGGCTGCAACAGCCAGAGGTAGGCCAGGCCAAATTCAGGAACCTGGAATTCAGTCTTGGTCTCCCACGTGACTGGCAGGGTCCCAATCACTTGGACCATCTTCCACTGCTTTCCCAGCTGGATCATAAATGGAGCAGCTAGAACTCAAGCTGGTGCTCATATGGGATGACAATGTTGCAAGGCTGGCATGAATTCAAGTAACTGAGCATTGTTTGCTGCTTCCCAGGTTCATTAGCAGGTATCTTTATTGGGATCAAAGGCAAAACTCAATGCCAGGCACTTGGATATATGCCAAGCAGAAGCATAATCTGCTGCACCATAGCACCTGCCCCAAAACTCTAAAATCATGATTCGCAAGTAAATAAAATTCTGTGACTGTATAGTGTGAAGTTTATTAAGGTCAAGTTTTCAAAAAGGTATGATAGATTCTTGTGCAAATATAAAATTAACATATATTGAAGACTGACTTTAAGAAAATAACTAGTGAGAGAAACAGTAAAATGATAAACTATTTACAAGAATATTTTAAAGCTAATTATTTGTATGTAATATTTGAATAAAATTGCTGGACTATATAAAAACTAGCAATGTCCAATAGGATAATTAGTTGCAACCAATAAGATTATTTTCCCACCAGAAAGAAAAAATTTATATCTCTATGGAATAATTTGACCTGTGGCCTACAACTTTATTAAATATTCCATTTAATATAAATTCAACCTTGCACTCTATAGGCTATTTCCAAGTTTTAGATAACTTCTGATGAGTCAAATTATCTTTCATGAATGAAAATTCTTGATTCTTGTTTATAGTAGTTTTTAGAAAAGGCTCTTTATCATTTGTATTTCAGCTATGTACAATTTCTGTATCAATTTCACACCAATGGGCTAACTGCATTACCTCCTGTTTTGCAGTGAGATAGACATTAGAATTTCAAAAGATGGTAGGTAAATGAATCTACGTTTAGGTTTTTATTCACTAGACATAATGTAATGTATATTTAGTGGTACAATTAAATGAACAGGTTATTATATCAGTTCAGAGAGTATATGTATTTTGTACATCCAAGTGTAAGAAGAAAACCTTAACCTATTAAGTCTCAAGATCCAATAAATAGAACACCTATAAATACTTAAATTGAACAAAAATATATTTCAATAACTTTGAAATAAACACTACATCTTTAAGATATTCACTGAATTGAAAATTGGGATTTCATGTGTTAAATGTAATTAACATACTCACCCTAAATTAAGAAAAAGAAACCAAAAATTTAATTTAATTTCTATCCATTAACTAATTTGCATAACAACTAAAACAATGCTATAAGAAATTCTCCAAAAAGTTCATGGAAAATGTGTATCATGAGAAAACTATGCAGGGATTTCAGAACTTCAGCAAAACAAAGTTATGTTTCAATTCCATATTTTCCATGATCTTCTGAACTACCTTTGTACACACCAAAAGAAAGCTAATGGTCACATGATGATTTCAAATATATCTACACAATCAAATACAATTCCTGACTATTCAGCTGTTTCTTTTCTCATGGATAAAGGTAGCAAATATTCGTCTAAGCTTCTGAGAAGTAACCTATCTACAAAAGAAAGTGAACTCCTTTCTTAAAAAAAAAATCACACATATTTAATTTCCAATGTTTTATTATAGATTTTTTAAGATACAGATTTATTTTCATATCATCAGATTAAAGAAAATAAGTCAAACAAAAATAAGTTTTTTATACACCTGCCAAGGTAAATTAGTCTATTTATTTGTTATAAAATTATAAATAAGTCAATTATATACTTATTTGAACCAAAGCATTATATGATCTGAGTGCATTTAAAATGCACTCATTATTTCCATAAGAGAAAAGAAGAGCATTAGTTATTAGAATTAGAAGCCTGGCCTTGAACTACTCATTACTGAAAAATAAGACATCATGAATTATTCACTGATTACAAAAAAAATTACAAAAAAACAAAATTTAAAAAAGTGTTAAATAGTAAAGATGTCTAAAATAGACCTGCATACCTTGGCCTTTTATTTAACGTTAAGCATTTTAGAATAATTGAAGGCAAAATAATTCATATACACTTGCAGAAAGACCAGGCTGTCTGAAAGCAGCTTAGTGTGAGACACAAAATTAAAGTTAGCTTCTAGGAAGCTTGGAATTCCCACTATCAATATCACAAATTTGGATTAACATCACAAGTTCTGTGAAAGGCACAAGAAATTATAAATATGCCACCTTGGTAAACTAAGCGTTATTTCAAATCAGTGGCTCGAAGCAGAATGTGGGCCTCCAAACCCTTGTTAGCCCAGTTGTTCACTGATTCACAAAACCAACACAAACAGAACCGTATAAAGTGCAGGGACAGCAAGTGAAGGTAGAGGGAGACATGTAGGGCCATTGATGGAAAATTGAAGAGAAGGATTGTCCAAAGATCAGTTTTCCAAGGGCAAGTATGGCAATAAGGATGCTAAATGTAATACCTGAACATGAGTCTAGAAAAGTTATAATTAGATGGTCAAATAATCCCTTTCTCCTTGGTCCATCCTCTCCTGTATTCATCATGCCATTTTGACACTTTGCTTCATACATTGCCTTAAATAAGAATCAATAGATACATTCTTTTTTATCCTAATTTCACATTTATTACAAAATCTTTCATAGTTCTAATTCACATGAATGCTGAGTTACCCTTGATCAAAGCACAGAAAATGTGCTACACTTTAATAATAACAGACAGAGCTGAAAAAAGAGAGGCTAGGATGTATTTTAAAATTTCAGGGTAAGAAAAGTCAGTAAATCAGATTTTCAATAGTCTAAGACTTTGAAGGTGGAAAGAATGATGATTTGAAACTTCTATCTGAGGATGGAAAGATAATAACTTGAAACCTCTATCTGAATTTCTATGATACATGTTGATCTTGAGTATCTTCCAGGGACATGAAGATCTAAAACATGGATATTAAGTGTCTAAATCCTCCCAATCTAATTGAAACCTTGATAGAGGGAGTTCAGGTAGAATTGTTTAAGGCTTAATGTAAAAAATCACTGTTTTTGTTCCAGTCATGTGCTCTGTCATTGAGAATTGATCACAGTCCGTCTTTAATATATTTTGTTCATCTTATATTGAAAAAAGCCATATGACATATTTCAACAAACTCAATATGGGTAATATTAATTAAGTCAGGTTAAATATAATTATGCAGAACAAATTCTAAGAAATCCATGATTAGTAATAAAAATATATACAAATTAGAGCATATCCTTTGTAAAAATGCCAAAAAATTCAACATTCATTAAATTAAAGATACTCTGTAAGTATTTTCAAATAGGTAACTTCATACCTCAGAATTACTTACTTAGTTTCTAAGACTCTAGACATAAATTAGATCAAAACTGGAAAAGCAAAAGTAGATATACTACTTGTCAGATGCAGATGATTATTATACTAAAGACAAGATAAATTTCAAAAATAGAAGATTCTTGCTGATCAGAGGTGGCTGATTTGCTTATAGGTGTAAGGAAAAATACACTGTGGGTTTGCTGATAATCTCCCATTTGTATTACAATCTCCCATTGCAGGCTCTGATGCCTTTGCAGATCATGTGTCTCAATTATCCAATGCAGAATTGCCCCTGGGGAGTGCTGGGGTGCTGTTTCAATGATCAGTAACAGAAGAACACCAAGTACCATCCCCATTAGTAGTTAGCAGATCCATCAGCATGGCATAAAATATGGTTTATCAGAGAGGTCAGGCCCTCTGATGTACACTGCTCTATTAAATGTTTCAAAAGCTAACTAGAATAATAAGTGCAACTACTCAGTATCAGAAGCTGAGACCCATTTGTCAAAATGACACAGAAAAAGATAAAAACTTTCAAGCACTATGTTTTGTAAAACATTTTTAAGTCCACATGTAATTCTCAAGCCCGTCATAACTATGTGAGTAAATTCACTCATTTTATGTATTAATTGACATGGTTTCATTTCCACACAAAAAAAACCAATGTGCTTTATTTAAAAACAAAACAAAACTGCATAAGTACATCCAGCCCTCTAGCCAGCAGATAAGTTTTGTCATTCATTCATAGGTAAGACTTTGGCCCCATGTGCATTGATGTAGGTGATCAGAATTTTGGCCCTCTGTTCTATCACATCAATAAGCTTCTCAATTCCTTGTCTACCTCCTTGACTCTCCCAATAAACCTTATCCAAAAACAAAGACTGAAGGAGTTTCTGCCGTAAGTGCTGGCTCTTCAAAACAGAAACTGCAGATTCGGGAAACCTGAAGAGATAATACAACATTTCATCTTTAGTAATTGCTCAGAAACATTATCCCTCACCAGTTGTTCTTCCCCTCATATATCTGGCATAAAGCACGCTACAAAATGAGGACCAAAACATTTTTGTCATTGCCAAACTGACACTTCTGTTAATATACAGAAATAAATGTGTTTCAAGTGAACTGAATTTTTTTTTGACAGGCAGAGTTAGATAGTGAGAGAGACAGAGAGAAAGGTCTTCCTTCCATTGTCAAGTGAACTGAATTTTGTGTACCACACAGAATTGACATACTAACATCTAACTGAAGGTCATTATATGCAGGCAAAGAGAGTCACATAATTAGAAAGGATATTATTAAACCAGAGAATACATTTTCCTCAGTTAAGCTCCATTTCGCCCACAGGAACCCCTTTAACCTGCCAAGTAGAATAGTATTCTTGTAATTGTCAAGGTGGTGCAAGAAATATGAGATTTCAAATGCAATTTTATTAAAGTCTTCTTCCTGACTAGAAATTACACAACTGAGTGTAATGTGAAATAATCCACAATATATGTATTAAAATCAGGAAGTAATCATTCAAAAATCTTTTTTTAAAAAGAAAGATCTGCCTTTGATTCAAAGTGTGCTTCAGGAACTCTGAGGACTTGGGAATATTTCCTAAATCTGGAGTGTTACATCATTTTCAAATAAATTTAGCAAAGCTCAAGTTTTAGAGCCAGGCCATTCCACAATGATTGTCTCTTAGGAAAGCCTAAAGCTGATTTAGGAGAGTCCTTGCTGAAATACCTTAAAACACTGAACTGTCTTCTCTTCGTTGTAAATATAAAGCCAGGAGTCTAGCACAACATTATCTGAATTTAGCAAAATTTGTCACTCAAAATCATACTTAGCATTTTGTTAAATCCCCAATTTGGTCTTTCCAAGGCTTCATTTAAATGAGAATGAGGGGGGCCGGCGCCATGGCTCACTTGGTTAATCCTCAGCCTGCGGCGCCAGCATCCCATATGAGCGCCGGTTCTAGTCCGGTTGCTCCTCTTCCAGTCCCGCTCTCTGCTGTGGCCTGGGAAGGCAGTGGAGGATGGCCCAGGTCCTTGGGCCCTGCACCCGCATGGGAGATCAGGAGGAGGCACCTGGCTCCTGGCTTCGGATTGGCGCAGCGCCGGCCGTGGCAGCCATTTGGAGGATGAACCAACAGAAGGAAGACCTTTCTCTCTGTCTCTTTCTCTCACTATATATATCTCTACCTGTCAAATAAAAAAAAAATTTTAAAAAATGAGAATTAGGGGGTCACCATTTGATCTAGTGTTATACGACAGTGCCTAGGTGCAAGCTCCAGATCCTTTCCAGATTCCACCTTCCTGCTAATCACACCATGTAATCACACGTGATGACTCAAGTAGCTGAGTTACTGCCACTCATAAGGGAGACATTGGTTGAGTTCTGGGCTCCCAGCTTTTCCCTTGCTCAGCCCCAGTTGTTCTGGATTTTGGAGGTGGGAACCAGTGGGTGGTAGTCCCTCTCCTTGCCTCCCTGCCTCTCAAATTAATTAATTAATTATAATGAATAAATAAATGCAATGAGCAAGTAAATATATTGGAATTTAATAGTAATTTTCAAATGAACTCAGTCATACCTTTAAAACTATAGCAAGAGTATATGTTTAAAAAGTAGACTCTCAGAAACTTCAGAGATTCTAAGCACCTTCTACAAATTTCAGTGCACACAATAGAGATAGCACACAGGGTACATGGGGGCAAGGGATCTAGGTGCTCTCACAATTATTTTTTAAGAGCTTAAATTTCCTCCATGGGATATTTTACTGATGACTTTATTTTATTCCCTCTCAAAAGACCAACTGAGAGACCAAATAAAGTGAATAATAACCTTGAGATTTTATCGCCTTCCTAATAAAACAGAAAATGAAGCTTAGAACTGGATCACTTGGTCAATTTCCTCCTAGTTTGAACTGTTTGCATCTCTTATATTTTTAAATATTTATTTATTTGAGAGGTAGAGTTATAGACAGAGAGAGAGAGAAACAGAGAGAAAGGTCTTCCATCCACTGGTTGGATCACTCCCTAAATGACTGAAACCAAATGGCTGCAATGGCTGCAGCTGGGCCGATGCAAAGCCAGGAGCCAGGAGCTTCCTTCAGGTCTCCCTTGTGGGTGTAGGAGCCCAAGTACTTGGGCCATCTTCCACTTCTTTCCCAGGCCACTGGCTGAGAGCTGGATTGGAAGTGGAGCAGCCAGGACTAGAACCAGTGTCCATATGGGATGCTGGCACTGCAGGTAGAGACTTAACCCACTACACCACAGCACTGGTCTCCATGTTTCCTCTCTTAATAGCCAACATTCTTATAGGACTGCAGTTTGGCTCGACACACTCAAGCTTAAGCACATCTTCTTTGTAGTTTCAGGCTTTTCCTGAAAAATTGGCTTAGTCTGCCCCCATAGCCACTTTACTTCCTACATTATACTGCTTCCCCTAGGCATATAGAGAATCTTTGCCCTTCTTGTATTGTACTACTTTGTGGGGTTGGTGCTTGCCACACTTCCTAGAGAAGGTCCAGTGGGTTATAGAAATGTTTGCTAAGTTTTCCCAAATGCTGCCAGCACCAAAATCTCCCTCAGTTTTGTGCTGCAGACAGACCAATAGCCACAGAGCAAATGCACTCAATGAACCTGATTGTGGAATAAATAATGGGTATGAGATGCACCACATTCCCTGAAGACAACACTGTATAATTCAGTTGCTAAGCTATTAAATAAGTAGAAATTTTGCTCTATAAAGTATTAATAATCCATGATTTGTAAATTTTAAAGCTTCCACTCACTTAACTGTGGCAGAGTGCATGTGATGAAAATGTTAAAACCCTTGTTCTCTTCAGTGACTATTCCTTTCCATAAAGAAACAAAAAAAAATATTATTCTGTCTTTACCTTTACAGGGATTAATAGGAACATTCAATGCATAAATCCAGGATTAGCAAAGTTTTTATTTTTGCCTCCAATGTATGAATTATATATTCAAAGAAGACTTAACTTCAAACTCATTACTCCTCATAATGCATTTAAAGTGAAATCTTCTTTGAAAAGAATAACTGGATATACTGTATTCTCCAGATGCTCTTCATTCTAAGAGGGAATTTGGCTATTTAAGAAGTCCCTGTGAAATCAACCCAGGAAGTGTTGTCATAGGAATGTAAATTCTCCTATACATAAAATCTTCTCATAGAGACTTCAAGGAAAGAATCCACCACATTATCTGCCTTTAATCCACAAACATTCATGAGGGAGGAACAGTAACAGACATGGCAAAAAAAAAAATCTCAAGAAACTGGGACTCAAGATATTCTCACAGGATAGATTCCCTTTTCACATTAAAACTACATAAAATCTATAGTATCTAAGTCACAGTGGTTAATAGGAATAATTGAAATATAAGCAACCTCTAAATGGGTTGTGGATAATCCATATCATAGAATAACAATGCATGGATTTCAATTTTTGTTGGACCAAAATAAACATATCTTTTAGTTCCATTTTCCATGAACTTTTAGAAATCTCCTCTTATACTCCAGAGTATTATTAACAAGAGTAATGGTATTAGAACATTAGACTATAAGTAATTACAGAAAAATATTGGGCTTGAATTTGGAAGACCTGGGTTCTAGTTTCAATTTCAGATGAGCTCATATGCTTTCCAGCAATCACCTTCATGCAGCATGTTCCCTGTTTTGTAGTGTACACCTCTATTTGTAAGTCTCCAATTGACCCCAATTTCTTGGTCAATCTGATTTCTGGCTAAGGTAGGAAGTATATGGAAGTGACTCTGGCATTAGGTGGAGCTTGAAACCTAGTTTCAATTTCCATAACTGGGGTTGAAAAACTCAAGACTTAATAGCTAATTTCCTGCCATTATTACATGACTTAATTTCCTTTATTTCCAAGTAGAAGTACAATCAAGTGTGCCATGAGTAGGCATGTGTTTTAGCTTCTGCCATGTTGACCTCATTCTATAGTGGGTCCCTCTCCACTCTGCATTCTTTCTAAGTCCTGGCAGGTTTCCTTCAATTTTTGAGGTCTCCCCTAAGGTCTTGATGAACCTTCAATATAAAAATAATTCTTCACTAACTAGATTCCATTGGCCCTAATTTTCAGTTGTCAGATGCCTTCCCCCATAATCTAGATCTACTGGAAGGATTTTCAAATGCTCAAAGAGTCTCCTATCTGATTTAAATACCCAGCTGTCCTCTGATGCTGTGCCTTACTTACCTATTGCCTCTCATTTTTCTCTGCATTCTAAAAGTCACTCTAATTTACTATTAATTTGGACATAGTGCCATGTAGGTAGTTCCCCCAACTAATTGTCCTATCTTATGGCCTAATTACAGAGCCTCTGCCACCAGCCTAGCCCTGCTCTTACTCCGTAGCTTCCCACATTCTTCCAACCTAACTAAATGAATTTTCACAATGAGGGCCAACCAGCATTATAAATGTGAAATGTAGTGTGAACTTTGTATGGGGTATAGTTGGGTGGTAGAAAAGTCATGACCACTCACTAATTTCTCTTCCCCTTGAGTTTGTTCCCCTCTCTGGATCACCATTCCCAGATTTCACATTCACAGTTGTTTTTAAGGATTAAGTGGGTCAGACATAGAGTATGAGTTTTCCCAGAATCTTACTACTTATTTAATATAAATGCAATGTCCTGCAGATGTTATTACATTGTAAAACTTACTCTTTGATGCCTTCTAACAATTTGAAGTTTAAATTATCTTCACTTCTGTCAAAGAAACCTTTATTGTCTATAAAGACCAAATGTCTTGGGTCATGCTTTCTCTGGACAATGTGTGCTAGAGCTGCAGAATTTTGGTCATCACATCTTGGCTTCAATCCTTTCTGTACACAGGCATCTTCCTTGCGAGGTCGGAATCCACAGCAATTTGTATCTAAACGATTATAAATCTGAAAAAAGAAAACAACGTCTGAAGTGCTGAGTAGAAGCAAAACTTGGGAAAGTTAGAAATTTCCAAAGAACTAGTGCTTTCTGACTAATTGACTTGTCAGAATTGAAGACAGCCAGGCTGATTTAATTAAAGGCAACTGTTAGAGTAAGTCCAAGGTTCATATCCTTCTGACTCACACATATGGTTAAAAGCAGTTCCAACTTCTGCTAATAGCTACAAAGTCAGATCATCCAAGTTAGGCATCTCCACCCTTCATATTCAAAGTTCCCACTGACATCACATGTAGACACGTGGCCAACAGAATCTCTGACTCCTATTCATGAAAGAAAAGACACCATTGTACTTTTACATACATGAAAGGTTATATCTTCTTTTCTCTGTTAGGTTTGGTTAAATAAAATCTGAGCAGCAAGCATTCAGGCTAACAGTTTAGACACAGTTTACCATGCCTGCATCCTATATCAGAGTAGGTGAGTTTAATAACCAGCCACAGCTCCTGATTCCAGTTTCCTGCTAAAACAAACCCTGAGAGGTAGCTCAAGTGGCTAGGTTCTAGTCATCTACATGGAATATCCAGATGTTTGTCCCAACCCATTCCCAGTCATTGCATGCATCTGGGGGAGTGCACTAGTAGATGAAATAGTAGATAAGAGTTCCTCTCTCTCTCTCTCTCTCTCTCTCTCTCAATATCAAATTCCTTTTTTTAAAAAATATTAACAGTTATTTCATCGGCTCTAAAAGGATAATGCACCTCCTGACTTCACAGGACTTCAATATCTAATATAAAGTAACATGGAAGAAGTATATTGCAAATCCAAAATTGAGATCCAAAAAATGAAGGCAAAAGGCACTATCTACATGGAAACTACAGCTAAATTTTAAATAAATGAATAGAATGAAAAGAACCCTTGAGACTTTTGGGATTTATTTGAGAGAACAGGACTACCTCTTTATAGAAGATGGTAAACAGATTAATAAAAAAGAGAAGAGGTATATAATTCTAACTCTTTGTTAAAGAAAGAGCATTTATTAATCAGGCAAAAATAAAGCCTGGTATCAGGAATTAGATAAACTTGTAGTCAAATTTCTGTTCTCACACTTGTTGAACTACAACCTTGTGTAGGTTCTTTTATATCACTGGCCCAATTTAATAACCTGGATAATGGCAATAACACTCTTTACCTTGCACAGTTGGTAGGAAGATTACTGAAAATGTATGTACACTCTACAAACCTGATTGAAACCTTCAAAAGATACTAAAAAAATTAAAACTCTTACTTATTATTTTGGAAACACAGATAAATAATATGCATGGATTTCAGAAAGTTCATAGGAATTAGAATTAAAAAGTAAATTTATTTCAGAAATTTTCAAATCCATGCATAGTTTTATCATAATACCCAATTTTGAAGGCACTATATGAAGCAATATACCTCAAATCAAGTTTCTAAGGCAAAGAGTTTCATTTATTCATTTAAAATAGATGCACTAATTTTGGTACCAAAAGTTTTTAAATACACATTTTTGCATAATATGTAGTTTCTGTGAACTTTCTGATAACCTCATGTATATGTGGATTTCAAAATTTTTTGCACCAAAATGTTTACTTCTTAATTCCATTTCCATGAACTTTTTGAAGTATCCTCATATTGTTTCCACAACAAAGCCATGAAAATTAAATATTAATGTTAAATAATAAGTTCTTTACATTTAGGTCTTAATTCCCAGTATTTCTATAAATATTGTACTTTTCTATTTTATAGTGTCTTCTCTATAGTACTTTTCTATTTTTAAACTATATGAAAGCACTAAAAATTAGAGGTAGAAAATATTGGCATCTTTTTATTGCCTTGCTAACATGAGAGTCTTTCCTACAGTGTACTGAAATCCAGTGGTTTGTCTGACCTAATTTTTAATCACTCAACAGTCTGTGATGATTTCACAGCTTGCTTGACACACTACTGTGCTATGGACATCTAAAAGCTCATTATTGAAAAATGGATGTGTGTGTTCACCTCACTTTCTCTTTAGAAAATGTGACCACTCATTCTGTTCAGATGCATGCACGGACTTTTTGAGTGTGTTAATAGTTTTCAGTGTGTGTGTGTGTGTGTGTCTGTGTCTGTGTGGGCGCACATATGTGCATGCCAGCAGATTCAGAATTAGATTGCAAGGCCTCAAATAATCTGAGTTTCATTTTGTTTTCCTTATCATTCAACTACAGTGAATTATGTCTTTGTATTATTGCCCTTGTCTAGCAAGGGCTTATGCACCTCTTAAATCACATTCTCTAGCTCCTCTCAGAGTTTGATTTATAGTCTTCCTTTTGAATTCACATTCAATATACCAAAAATAATTTGACCAAAAAATCCCAGTCTACTCCCTTAACATTAATGCCATTGCATGTTTCTGCTTCCTTTTAAGATATCTCTCCTGTTTTTAAAGCCTAATGAAGCATATCCTAGATAACAATGAATCCATACAACAGTTTTAGTATATGCATTTAGTGCACAAGTTAAGCGACATTTTGAGATTTGATTATTGTTTACAGCCCTTGTCTCAACTGTTGAGGAACAGTGTTTTGGTTTTTTTCTTCATATTATTTGTTGAACTCTTTACTTAGTATAGGGTTAATCTTATGAGTATAAAATAAACTGAAAATAAATCTTTGTAAAAATTAATAGCAGGAATAGCAGAAAGAGGAAGAAGGGTGGGAGCAGGGGTGAAAGGGAAGGTAGGGTGGAAAATATCATTATGTTCTTGAATCTGTATATATGACATGAATGAAATGTGTATACCTTAAATAAAATTTTTTTAAATTTAAAATAAAATAAAAAACATGTCATTTAACTGATGCATGATTAAACACTGTATTTTACATGCATGTATCTATGTTCTTCAATAATTATCCTAAAAGAAGGTTATTTGGAAATAAACTTTGTCAGTTAAGCAGCTATGTTAATTATCATTCCTAACTCTTGTTCAAGTTCACTTCTTCTCATTCTTTAAAATAAAGAAAACCTTATATTAAACTGATCTTCTACATCTGAAGATTATTGCCAACTACCATTTTCCACAAAATCATTCTTTCCTTTTTTAGGAAAATCCATCTTTTCAATGTTTACCTAACTAAAATTGTACTATGAAAAACCCAGGTGTTCTAGCCAAAAACAAATTTTTTTGGTGGTGGTGGTGGAATATTTTCAGAGATAATTTCCTTCTTTTATTATTTTTTATTCTGTTTTCCTTTGGTAGCATTAGCTTTGCCTTTAGGAAAAAACTATCTCATGAATGACTCATGCTATGGTTCCACCACCTAAACAAGGGTGCTTTTGCGGAATTTCCTGGCTCCCAAGATACTAGAAATCTGAAGAAACCCAACGACTGTACACTCCTATGCATACCACCCACTCTAGCAATGGTGCTACTTTCTTCCTATCTTCTTTTTCCTGAATATAATCTCATCAAAGCACTAAAGTTATGCCTAAACGAAGAAGATAAACATACTAAATGTGCCATTACATTGATTGTGAATAAAATAACAGCAGTCATATATAGAATGTTTAGTATACAAATGTATACATTTCACATGTATTATTTTCCTTCAATCGTCATAGTAACCTTAAGAGATGGTTGCTACCAACAGCCCCATTTGATAAACGAGGAAAATGAGGCCTCAAAACCCTAGTTGTCTTCCCCCAAAATCTCTCAGCTTGTAAACAACAGAACTCGGGATTCCAACCAGGATGTCTCTGACTTTAAGGTCCATGGTCTTGTCCAACCTTATTGTATCCCCCAAGTGTGGTCTCTAGTGTAAGACCACTATATATAAAGGTATATTTGGACAGATGTTAAATGATACTACATTCAATAAATATTGGCTGTAAGAGTTTAGCAGAAATACAATGAAATTCAGTGTAAGAATTCAAGGAAGAACTCATGAAGGAGAGGAGATTATAGCTGGACTGTAGCAGCCAGGCAACATTAGCTGGAAAATATGTAATGAATGGAAATGGGAAATCCAAAAATGTCTCTGGAGAAACAGAGCACACTGGATTGGTGCCTCTCCAAGTAGACTCTTTCTTCATTTAAATAATAATAGTTATTACTTACTTATTAGAGAAATGAAATTTTTATACATACAAACAAAATGCCAGGCAAATATTCTGCTAGTTAAGCAGACAGAATTACTCTGCCAATTTGTAATTAAAGTTTCTTAAAGCTTTCTTATGCAGCTTGGGCATAAAAGTAGAGGGCAAGGGAACAGGATATCAGATGACAAAAAGTACAGAAGCTGAAGGCAATAAGGTAGAGGGTATGTGGAAGCTGAGTAGTGAATAAAATGAGGACGTTCTTCCTAATGTAGATAGGAAGGATCAATTATCTAATGCATTTTTCATTCAATTATTTTAAATTAGATCAGCCTGCATATTCTTCCACCTCTGTTTTCCTATACCTTTGGAGGGTCTGAGTTAGTTTATATACACAAGGGTGTATGTAGGGGTGTGTACTTCCAGTTCGGTGAGTGAGTATCTTCAAAGTTTCATCATCTCTTTTCAAATGATTTTATTTTTATCACTTAAAAACTGCACCTTTAAAAAGAGAACTGCACTAACAGAATACTTAATAAAACATGCAATGAGTCAGATCTAATAATTCAACCAACCTCTAGCATAATAGGTGCTCAATAAATGCTTATTAGTGAATGAACTCTGCTGCAGATTGGTAATAACTTTGTATTTGGCTATATATAAAGCTCTTCTAAAGCAATGTCTTATGTCAGGAAAAGTCAACCAAACAAAACATAGTAACATGCTAAGATGTGAATTTTCTGAAGTAATGTCCAGTGAATGAAGTAAAAGAAAATAAAAGAAAAATGAGATGAAGAAACAATGGAACTGACTTTTGGTTTTGTACTTGTCATTTACTTTTGGTTAGCTTCCTTTTTTAAAAGATTTATTTATTTTAATTGAAAGGTAGAGTTACAGAGAGGCAGAGAGAGAGAGAGAGAGAGAGAGAGGTCTTCCATCTGCTGGTTCCCTCCCCAAATGGCTGCAACAGTCAGAGCTGTGTTGATCTGAGGCCAGGACCCAGGAGGTTCTACCATGTTTCCCACTTGAGTGCAGAGGCCCAAGGAATTAGGCCATCTTCCACTGCTTTCCCAGGCTATAGCAAAGAGTTGGGTCAGAAGTGGAGCAGCCAGAACTAGAATCAGTGCCCATATGGGATGCTGGCACTGCAGGCGGTGGCTTTATCTGCTATGCCATAGTGCAGGCCCCTTGGTTGGCCTCTTTATGTGGGTTGCATATCACAAACCATGAAGTCTCCTATCACTTAAAAGAGTCTTCCAGAGTGTGCTGCATGTACTTAAGAATAGGCAGGTGTGCTGAGATCAATAACCAAAGCAAGTTCCTTTCTATAATCAGCTTTTTTTCTGGAAGATTCATTTGAATTCAAATTACCTCATTCACATCTCAATTGGTGTTAGAAAATGCATGCAGAAGGACAAGTGTATGGCTCAGTGGTGAGGATGCCACTTGGGACACTGGCAATGGTATTGGAGTGCCTGATTTAAGTCCCAGGTTCATATTCTATCTAGCTTCCTGCTAATGCACAACATGGGAGGCAGCAGGTATTGGGCTGGAGTAGTTGAGTCCCTACCACAAAACAGGCAGACCCAGATTGGCTTCAGCCTGGCCTAGCCCCAGCTGTTGTGGGCATTTGAGAAGTAAACCAGAAGATGGAAATCACTCTCTCTCTATCTCTGCCTTTCAAATTAAAAAAATTCAAAAAGAAAATGCAACAATATATTATTATTTTTAAAAGACAATGAGAATGAATATCATTATCAGCACCACCCCATTCAGAGAGCTATGAAAACATGTGGACTAGGGACCAATTGCAGTGCAGCTGATTAAGCCATTGCTTGCCACACTGGCAACTCACAGCGGAGTGTTAGTTTGAGTCCCTGTCATGCCCCTGTCCATCCACCTTCCAGCCAACCCACCTAGAAGGCGGTGGGCGATGGCCCAGATACATGGGCCCCTGCCACTTGTGTAGGAGCCCAGAACGGAGGTCCAGGCTCCTGGTTTCAGCCTGGCCCAGACCTGACTATTGTGGGCATCTGGAGAGTGAGCCGACAGATAGAAGAGATTCATTTTCTCTCTCTCTTTGTCTCATTCATTCTGTCTTTCAAATAAATATTGTTTTTAGAAAACGTGGGTTTATTTATCATCTAATAACTCACACTAGAAATTCCTTCTATGTGAATTTGTGTTGATGTAAACCAGTGTACTGTCTGCCAGGTTACTAATGGAACAAGAGCGGAATCCCTGCAGTCTAACAAGTTTGTAAAAGTTCACCAGGTCACAAGGAAGAGCAATCCCTGACAAATTCCGTGGTCCCCATGGAGCTTGTTAATACAGACAGAGCCTCTTGCTTTGGAAGCTCTGCAGAGCAAAAATCCACAGGGCTCTCCCTCACTTGCACCTCTATCACCTGGGAACCCTCACCTCCTAAAATAATGGATTTCATTTTTGTTCTGGGTTTCCATGACAACGGGTGCCTGTTAAATTAGGAAGCATGCAAATGTGACTATCAGAGCAGTTGATGAACAATGGGGAAAAAAACAGTCTGCAATATACACAATGTAACAATGGTACAGGCTCCCCTGTACCTCTGCCTTTGAAAACAGCAATAATTGTTCTAGAGTTCCAGGTTTAAAAATAAATATCAATGCATTCCAATTCAAGGAAAAATCTCCAGTTTCTTTCACATTACTAAATCACATAGTATAACTTCCATACATATAAGTCAATATATTTTTAATGCTATGATACATTTGGGTGAATTTATTTCTATAGATGTAATGTTTAAAATCCACATACTGCTCCTCTGGATAAGTATTAACATCAAGCACCAACGTGCCACAGAAAGAGTCACCAGGCAAGTGACAATCTAATTTGAGAGAATGAAAATTCATGTTCTATAATTTACACAAGCAGAGCTGTGAGTAAATAGCTCCTACCAAAGGCACACACAGCTTCCTATAAAGATTTCCTCAGACTCAGAAAAATAATTTTTTCATTTTATGAAATTCTGATTTATAGGATGAATGATATTATGCAAATAAATTCCAGATGGGAATGAAACATCCTCACTATGATAAAATTTGCTTAAAATGCTTTCCTTCAATGAAATGTAATGCCATTATAAACTTAAATCATTAAATAAGATTATAAATAGGCTAAAATTCATGTTCATTTATATCTGAAGCAATACTATCCTGAAAATATTTGCTTAACTTGGCATGTACTAATCTTTAGTATTTACATAGAATTTCTATCAATTTGATATAAGTACCCTTATAATTATACATTATATTTAAATAAAATTGATCAAAATAAGCAAAGATAAAAGATTATATTAAAATACAGTTTATGTTATGGTAAATAAAATCTAATATAATAAATCCAATGCTATTGAAAATCTTGTTTTTCATAGAAACAATCTCCTTAAAAAATAAATTTCAATTGATTATTTTCCAATCATTAAATATAAACTGGGGGGGGGGGGAGTGTAGGGTGGGAATATTGCATAGGGGTTATTTTGTCCCTTGGAATGCTCACCTTCCATAATGGAATGTCTGAGTTTGAGTCTCAGCTATAGTTATAATTCCAGTTTCCCACTGATATGCACTCTGGGAGGCAGCAGGTAATGGCTCATGTACTTGGGTCACTGCCACACACATAGAGGCCCAGACTGAGTTCCTAGTTTCTGGCTTCGATCTGGCCCAGGCCCTTTCATTATGGGCATATGAGGATGGGAGATCTCTCTCTCTCTCTCTCTCTCTCTCTCTCTCTTGGCTTCAGTCTCTGTCTCTCTCTGTTTCTCTGTAGTTCTGCATTTCAAATGGACAGAAAAATAAAAAAAAAATACATACATAAATTTTACCTTCCTGAATTAATTTTTCAACATTATTTTTACATGTACATAGAGAATTTGTTATTCTAAAATGTATTTGTTTCTGTGTTCCTTGGTTTAGCAAGTAACTATAAAATTTTATGCAACCCAGCTAAAAAACTCCAAATACTAAAAATAAATAAGTAATTAATTCTAAATACTAAAGTAGTAATGCTTTTTGCATTGTAAGAATTCTAATCATCAAAACAATCTAAAATAGCATATGGCACTTCCCCCTCTTATTATAAATGGATAGAGAAATCAGAGAGAGAAAATAACCTGCCCAAGAATATAAAACAAGTGACTGATGTGGAATTCAACATGTCTGCTGACTCACTGCACTGCCTCTGATGGCACAGAAAACAAAGTTTTTGCTTTCATGAAGATTACAACCTAATACCCTTAAGTACAATTCACTGTGCATTTTTCACAACAACCAGCAATATATTATGTACCATGCATATATTTAATAAATATGTTTAAAAAAATGAAAGAATGAATACTGGCTCCCACCTGCTCATCTGTTCTGAATTCATTCACATACCAGGGTCAGACCTATTGCTTACCCATTGTCTTAACCAAGGCTCAAAATCTTAAAAATGCACAATTTTGAATCACAGAAATGTAATATTGAAGTCAGTAGGCACCACATAGAAACAGGAGAGTTTATTTCCAAAAAGGTAAAATGAACAGTTTTCAAACGTTTTGGTTTCATGATCCTTTAACACTTTTAAAATTACTGACCACCCTTACAGAGCACTCATTTATGAAGGATATTTACCATGTGTGCATCTGGCATAAGAGTTATGATTCTACTTGGGATGTCTTCATCTCACATTGGAATTCTGCTGTTCAAGTCCCAGCCCTCCTAAATTCCAGCTTTCTACTCATGAACACCCTGATAAGGCATCGGATGATGGCGGAAGTACTTAGGTCTCTGTCGTCCACATGGATGAAGTTCCTGGCTCCTTGCTTCAGCCTGGCCTCTTCCTAGCTATTATTGCAGGCATTTGGGGAATGAATCAGTAGATGGCAAATATTCTCTCTCTTTATTTCTCAAATTAAATGAATAAATAAATATTTTAAAATAAAGAAATTAAAGATTTTTTGAAATAATTGTGTTTAATTCATTTAGAAACAACTTGTTACATATTAACATAAAATGTATTTTCAAGGGAAATATGTTTTTCAAAAAAAAGTAGAATTCATATTTGAGTTAAAATAACACTTAATGTAAAAATCAGTTAATTCAACTCACAATTCAACAATTTGATAATGGTTTTCCCTTAAGAGAACCATTGCACTGTGGGGTGTGTTAGTTTTTCTTTATTTCATTTTGTCATGCCAGATATTAAAATGACATGGACTTATATAGTAGAGTAAATGCAATTAGTTGCTCTTATTACCTCATCAAGCACCTTCCTAGGTGAATTTGGTATTCATTCCATGTGTTTTTCCCTGTAAATGCAGTGTAATGAAGAGTTCAACAGCTCCTGGAAGTGGGTGCCTGTCTTGACTCATGCTAAGGCATCAACAAATTTGCCCACTACTGTACATATCAACACAGTGAAAAAAAAACAAAACATGTCTAAGTGTTATCACAATAGTTTCAACCTCGTGTACTCCCTGAAAGACCTCACAAAAAACATTGCCCTACACAATCCCCATTCAATATTATCACACACCAGTCATAATTCTTTGAAGTTCAATATATCTTGCATTCATCTGTGTGCATAACCAACAACATGAATATGACAGGGAAAAGCATGAAATGAACAGAATCCTCATCCTATTGTTGCACTGACTGAACCAGCTCTCATGCAACCCTTATCCTTCACTGAGTCTGCTTCTTCATTAGCTAGCAAAAAACTATAAATATTGTTAAATGAGTATATACAAAAAGATATATATTGAGATTCATGAATACATGTTTGCCCTCTCAGATGTTCCATAGAAATACTATCATGTTAATTTTTCCAATGTTTTTATATTTGTTTCCTGGTAGACCTGCCCAGAGCTCCAATGCTTAATCTTCTAATTTTCCTGGAACATACCAATCAGGTTGGTTTCAGACTATACATGGTTCAATAGTTAAGGACTAGTGAAGAAGCCAATCCCAAAAGATAGTTCAAACAACATGTTAAATAATCCTTGAATCTCAAATAGTTGCTTATGGAATCACATAGACTCCCTCAAATCCCTTATCTCTCTATTCCAGCTATGTGTGTAATCAGACTTATAACTGAAGCATAGAAACTGTGTAGCAGTCTAAAAGATTCACAGCAAAGGGGTAAACAGGAAAAAAGGACATAAAATTGGAAAATATCCACTGAGCTTTTGAATAATAAAATTAGAATTGACCCAGACATTCTAAATTGGCTAGCAATATGAGTTTATGAATATAACATATTTGACATGATTTTCCCCTTTTGGTTCACACCGATGTGAGAGCAAAGAATTATGTCAACCAATCTCCTAGTGTATATGTTATGCAGATGTGGCTTAAGAATAATCAATACCAGTAATCTCTGAAAACGAATGCTAGACAATGGATAGGAAGAATATATGAAATTCTAAAGATTTTCAAGTTGGAAGCAGACATCTGAGGAATTTGTATGACCCAAAAAAGGAAAACCAGGCTTTGAGATGGCAATCAGTCTTAAAAAGTGGGTAGAATACACAGAGGAATCTTCTAGTTGTGGAGGTTAGGTAAGTAAGAAGCTGCTCCTCTGGGACAAGTGTTGGGTGAGAGTGGCTAAACTATTCTATATCTTTAATGTGGCCTTCATGAAAAATCAAATAAATAGCTTTGTTTCTGTGAACTGAAAGAATGTGGTATCTAAAAGTGAAGCCTCCACCAGAGAAATGATGCAAAACCCCAAAAGGGAGATTCATTAGTCAGAGCCTGTTCATGATCCTGCCATGTCCTTGAAGAGAATTTTAGCACTGGAAATATGTTCTATTTAAGGCCCATAAAAAGAGAAACTGTTTGCCATTGAAGTATAGGCCCATATAATTCTACTGATGGCTACCTAACCTCAAAGAAGTTTTGAGAAGACTTAACTTCTCAGGAGGAAGATAAATGGATCAGATCAATTTCTATGGAACGAGACTTACAGACGTCCTAGATCATATTCTCTGTGGAAGGGCAGAAACCAACAGAATCACATGAGTGGAAGTGATGTGTTCTACAAATGGTCAAAACAATACTGGATGCATAGATTAATTGGGAGAGCATGTTGGAAGAAACTAGAGGATAATCATCCCCAGTCATAAGAATGACATTTTGTCAGATTCAAGAGGCAAGGTACAAAATCTCAAATGATGATTGAAGCCTATAGATTTTGATGTGGAATTATATAAATAGGACATAGAAATTCTTCAATTCAAATTTGTTGAATGTAATCAAATCTCTTAGGCAATTTCCAGCATGTATATACTTCTTGGTTTTGTTTATAAAGTAAACAAAAAATACTAATTTATGCTAACAGGAAAGATAGAACAAATCATTTTAAAGCCAACTATTTAAATAAAACTCTGGCAAAGCCAAGAAAAGCCTTTTATATGATGTAAAATTGGCCAAAAGCAATAAATAAATGCACTGTGGTATCTCATTAAGACTCTGGTTCCAATCTGGGAAAATTTTCTTGGCTTCTGCACTGGACATATGTTCTTAGGAATAGACCCTCCCTTATATCCACTTCCCACCACACCCTATTTCTGGCATTATAAATCTATAGCCTGCTACATCCTTCTCCTCCCCAAATGCTAAAAAAGGCAGAAGTATCAAGTTATAGGAAAATACAGATAGTCAACTGCATTAACAGTAGAAATGTTTTAGTGAACACATAGATATCCATATATATTCATGGATCCATGTATACTCTTATATGTGCTGGAATGATCTTTAAATTGACTGGAAAGATGCACACTGATTTCATGAGAGTTATCACCTCTGGGGAGAAAGTAAAGCAAGGAGACATGAGGAAATTTTCAAGCAGGATTTCTACTTATTTTTATATTCTAAACTAAAGACTGAAGACAAATAAGCAAAAAAAATAGTGACAAGATAATTCTGAGAGAAAAGAATGTGATATTTGCTTTATAATTCTTTGTGCTTTGGATTTAAATGACTCAATTAAGGAAGTAGATCTGGAAGAATAGAACCTAAGAAAAAAATTTCAGCCAAATTGAGAAGGCCAACAGCCTTGCAGATAATAACATATAAGGAGGTACTCCCTGTAGTTCCTCTTTCTACACAAAAATGACAGCGCCTATCCTAACCTGACCTGAATGGCAGGTCCATGGAAACTGCCTTTTCTTGACCTTGTGGTTTCTTACAGAACCAGTGCTATAATGAGCAGATCTGTACTGTAGAAATTCAAAGAAGACTTACATAATCCCTACCATTAAGGCCTTTATTTTCAGTATCTGGAGATTCAGAAAATCGTAGCTATGTGTACATTTAAATACTTATCGTGAATTCAAGTTCCTATATATGAGTGGTTCTGGATGATGATTGTGCTGATCTGTTGAGTACTTTATATACATCGCGTACTATGATAAGTACTTCAGGTGCATTATTTTATGTTATTTTTACAGTTGTGCAAGGGAGATAAAATCATTTTCCCATTAACATATAGTAAACTAAAACTCAGACACAGGCTTTTGTTCTAGTGGTTAAGCTGCTTTGAGATATGCACATTCTATATTAGAATGCCTCAGTTTGTATTCCAGCTCCTCCTAGGCATAAAGCTTCCTGCTAATACATATTCTTATAGATAACAGGTAATGAAGTGGTTGGGTCCTTGATGGAAGACCTGGATTGAGTTCCTGGTTCTCAGCTTCACTCTGGCCCAGTCCTAGCCATTGCCGGTGTTTGGGTAGTGAATCAGCAGATAAAAGCTCCCTCAGCCTGCCTCTCTCTCTCTCTCTCTCTCTCTCTCTCTCTCCCTGTTTTTGTCTCTGTCTCATTCTTTCAGATAAGTAAATAAAACTTTTAAAAAATAAATTACAATCAGGAATTTTATGAATTCTCTACTCTTAAATGAACTAGAATTTGAACTCGAATCTATTTTACATAAGCACTATTCTGCCATTTCTCTACTAGCTTAATGTAAAAATTAATAAGGATTATATTAGCTATTCGGAGCAGAGAGGGAACTAAATCTAACTTTCAGTCCCAGAAATTTTGCAGAAAGGGGATTTGAGTTTATTTCAAGCTTGGGCAAGCTGCATGTTAGATGAGGAAGTGTAAAACCCATGAAACAATGTGAATGGACCATGAATAAGAGTGTGGGGGCATTTTGATTGACACTGGTGACAGTTCACAGATGAAAATACCACACATACACACCCTATATGAGAGAATAAGGGCAGGTGAGAATGGAAGAAAAGTAAGTCAGAACATCCTGATGTTCCTTAAAAGTAATTCCAATTTTTATAATCTGTACCATTATATAATCAAATAGAAGAGGAGGCAAAAATTAACTTTTACAAAGTATTCCAGCTACTAAATGAAGAAGTTATGATAGAATTGCATCATCAATATTCAGTGCTCCATGTATTGATCAATCAGTATAATCATCAATAGCTGTTAACACTACAAAAAGTATTAACCAGATAGTATAGGCTTCCCGATAAAAGAACACACTGCTATCTCTAAAGAAGTCTTGACAAAATAAACTACATTGAAATGTAATCAGGACTCTAAACTCAACACCAATTCTCATGGAATGTAGACAGCAGAGGACAATCAAAGACAACACAAAAGTTTCAAAAGCAAAATGCCAATCAACTCTGTAGAACACATGTTCTGGTGTCTTCAACAAGTAGATTGAAAGGGATAAAATGAGGCCACAGAGGTGGAGTCTATAAATTAAAAGACATGCCAACCAAACATAAGATGTAGACATTATTTGAATCCTGAGCCAAATAAACTGAAATATATATAATTATATATGTATTGTTTATAGTTTTACATGTAATGTTTATATATTACATATAAATTATAATATATATTTATATTTATGCATATATCATATATATAAAATTATCATCGAACATTAAAAATTTGACTGCAAGATGGATATTTGACTGGAAGCATTGCTGAATTTTATTTCAAGCATGACCATAGTGATGTGCTTATGTGGTTTACCTTCTAGCAATACATAGCAAAATATTTATAGTTGAAATAATGTGATGTCAGTGACTTGCCTCATATTAAGGAGAACATGGGGAGTGGGAAGGGATAGAAATGAAAAAGGACTGCTAATGAGTTGATCATAGTTGAAGTTGAGTGTCATGTACATGGGGGTTCATTATAATATACTAATTTACGTAACTTTAATCCTTCACATTAAGGCATTCAAATTTATCTTCCAATAAAATGGACCTCTTTGAAAATTTTTTTGCAAGAAACAAAAGAAAAGAAAATATAAAATCAGTAATGATTTGCACATTCATTAAGTGGCAGTTAAGAAAGACTAAAGATAGGGGCCAGTGCTGTGGCATGATGGGTAAAGCCGCCACCTGCAATGCCAGCATCCCATATGGGTACCGGTTTGAAAACCAGCTGCTCTACTTCTGACCCAACTTTCTGCTATGGCCTGGGAAAGCAGAGGAAGATGGCACAAATGCTTGGGCCCCTGCATCCATGTGGGAAACCTGGAAAAAGCTCCTGGTTCCTGGCTTCGGATCCACCCAGCTCTGGTTGTTGTGGCCATTTGGGGAGTGAACCAGCCGATGGAAGACCTTTCTCTCTCTCTCTCTCTCCCTTTGCCTCTCTGTAACTCTTACCTTTCAAATAAGTAAATCAATCATTAAAAAATGAAAGAAAGACTAAAGATAAGGAAATCATTTTAGTCAACATTTTGATCAGCATTGATAAAAGATTAATGTAGCATTAATAGGAATGCTAAGCAAAAAGTGACAGCAATGATTTTGAACAGCTATCAAAGCTTTTTTTTTTAACCACTTAAATGCAAATACTAACCAAAAGACTAAAATATCTCAAACCTGGCAGATTTTAAAAATAGTAACTTCATAAATAGAAATAGGTAAATCAAGAGGGTAAATTGGTAGGTGATAAGGTGGCAAATTTGCTTCCAAACATCAAATTTGAGAGGCTGAAGTGACCACTTGCTATTTAATGCAAATTATTATGTAGCTACCCATCCATAAAAAATGATATCCTTTGTGCTCTCCACTAAAATGTGATGACTTATTTACAAATAAAGTGTCATACATTATACTTAATATAACAACATAATTGAATAGTTGAAAATTTTAAGTTGAATCTCCTAAGAACTAATATTAAAGCAGTCCAAATACTCTTTAATAAAACTATATTCTTGGTATGGTTTCAGCATTTCATTTTTATCCTTTTCTCAGTGAAAGCCTCCAAGTTCCTTGAAACCATAACTAGATCATATAGTTCTTTTATATGATTTCCCCTGTCTCTTGTCACACCTGAAAATATAAAGCATAAATATATTATAAGTAGCTAATAAATAAAGTATTCTGGCCAATTGCTCACCAATTGCAAGTAAAACTCTTTAAATATAATAACATCATTATCTTATGAAGTAGCATTATTTATTATTTTAAGTAGCATCATAAATACTGAAATAATTTCTTCTAGTGACAAACTATGTATAGTAGGAACTGTGTCAAAGTCAGACTTTTGAATTTCATTTACTACAAAAGGTGTACTGGTCAGCTTTTCATTATTCTCACTAAAATACCCAAGAATAGTGACTTAGGAAGGAAGATGTTTTCTTCCATCTTACAGTTTGGAGGCTCACTGGCCAAGACCTGGTGATACAATTAATCTGGCAATGGTGGAACATATGTGGAGGGAAGATTACACGGACAATCAGGAGGCAGAGAGAGAAACAGAAAGCAAGCTCAGCTGGTTAACAACCTCCTCTCAAGAGCTACTTTCCTAGAGAAGCCCCCAGTGACCTAAAGACCTCCCAGTAAGATTACCTCCCAGATGTCATAATTAAATGAAGTCTTCTTCACGCTGATCCTTTCAATGATTGACATTAATCCATTAATTGATAAAATGTGACTTTGGTTCTTAAACATCTGCATGAGTTTGGGAAGCCAGATTCTACTCAGATCATAACAAGGGGCGAACTTGATTTTATACAATTAAAATTCTATAATAACCACAATGCACTTCAGTGCTTGGCATGTCCACAGTTGCAAAGTTTGGTATGTGTCACTTTAATGCCTAGGATCACTTGCTTCCTATAGCCTTTACTCCTTGTAATCAAGTGCACTACTCTAATTCTCCTCATGAAAAGAAATTAGGAAGGTGTCTCAACAATGAAGACAGAGATATATTGTCTCCTAAACTAAATGACCCTAGGAATCTTTGCTCCTGTGATCCCCATCAATTTAATTATGCTAACCAATATTGCCAAAGCTAATCCTAACTCTATTTGCTTCTTACAGCCAAGACAGTACCAGACTACAAGAGCCTGCATTGATTACTACCAAATAAGTAATAAACTATATCATTTACCTGTTTTGTCACCAAAAAGCACATGAGTAGAGGTCATTTGACAGTGCTATAATTCTGCAAAACAACAAAGCTGACCCAAACTATCTGCAATTTGGGGACCTGAAACACTACATGTTTCACTATTCAGAGCAGCTGCCTGCAAGTATTTTCCTCACTGGCCTCTGAAAGCTGGAAGGGAGAATCCAATTGCTGAACAGTGAGGTAGGAAGAAGGGATGAAAAACCTGAGAGAGTCTCATAACATAGTAAAGGGACCATGATTGAATTGTTAATGTGCCTAGCACATAGAATGTTCCTGCAGACAAGTATGCTTTTAGAGAAAAGTGGTAAGTTCTCACTTGTTTAGATGATGGTTGGAATTTTTACCTTTTATTTTGATACATTATTTACTGGGGAAAAAATAGCCCACAGAATCAACAGCAGGAGAGATTAAGTAAAAGATGAAAACCATATAGTGGGCAGGGCCGTGGCTCAACAGGCTAATCCTCCGCCTGCAGTGCCGGCTTCCCAGGTTCTAGTCCTGGTCAGGGTGCCGGATTCTGTCCCGGTCGTTCCTCTTCCTGTCCAACTCTCTGCTGTGGCAGTGGAGGATGGCCCAAGTGCTTGGGCCCTGCACCCCATGGGAGACCAGGAGAAGCACCTGGCTCCTGCCTTCGGATTAGCGCGGTGCACTGCCCACAGCGCGCCGGCCGCGGCGGCCATTGGAGGGTGAACCAACGGCAAAAGGAAGACCTTTCACTCTGTCTCTCTCTCTCACTGTCCACTCTGCCTGTCAAAAAAAAAAAAAAACACACACACACACACACACATATAATGTAATTTATTAGATTCAGGAAATAATTCCTTAGAAGCCAGTAAGAGTTGCGAGGGAAGAATTAACAAAAAAGAGATAATTCTAGGGGTCAAGGTAGATCAATTCATGTTGTTGTTGCTTTTTAAATTTATGAATGTAAATTATTACACATAACCGTCTGAGGGAAAATTACCAAAAAGAACAGGAAGCTTCTGTAAGCATTATTGCTCCCACTCAGTAAACTTTTCCATACGTACATCCCTTTGCTATTAAACTCTCTTCCTGTCTCTTATCCTGACCTGATTCCTGCAGACTTGTATATTTTACCAATTAATGCCACATATTCTCTGTCTACAACCTATAACCTCCAGTTGCACAAAAATTAATAGCACCTTCTTTCTTTCTCTTGGATGTTAAACTTCATATTCTGTGATGATGATCTGTCTTTTCTTCAAGATTGTATAGCTCTTGAGGGCAGAAAGACACTCTCATTCATTTTTTTATCCCAGCAGTAAATATGCTCAGTGTCTAGAACAGTAAGAGGTCAGTCTGTTAAATTCAAGTGGAAAGAATTACGTGTGATTTTCTTGTTGTTGATGATGGAAGCAAATATTTCCAAGGACACATCTTTGTTCATTCTCCTCTGTGTACAACACCCATTAATTCCTCCTTAAGTAAGCAGGTATTCTTAGAAAAAGGTAATTGCATCAAGGACTCAAACTCATGAAGTAAACATATTAAATATTTTCTGTACATTTAATTTTGTTATCTTCTAAACTACTACTTCTTTTCCATTAACAGAATTGATTGTTTCTAGATTACAAGTACACTTTTATTTCTTTCCCTTTTGACATTTTAATTTGACATGTTAGGTTTAACATAACTGTAGTTTTCTTTGATCAAAAAACAATGTCCTGAATAACTGTGACATTCCCAGACACACTGCTACTAATAGAAAGTTTATAAAGTTGAATGAGACAGGGACTTGCCCTAGAGAAATTCATGGTTTATTGAATACAGATTATCAAAATAATTAAAACACTATGCTAAGATCATATAAATACGAACATGCATAAGAGTATAAAGGAATGAAATTATTTTAAAATAACTAGAAAATTAAAATCCTATGAAAAAGATAATTAAAATGTAATTTTATTTTTGTACGAAAATAGTTTTTTCATAAGGTAAATTTTCTTGAATTTTTGAAGATTCCCCCAAACGTACCAGGCATCACTGTAAATGGTTTATGTGTATAAAAAAATTACAGTCAGGCTTTTGGACTATAGGTTAAGATGCCAGTTTAAATGCCACATCACACATCATAATACCTAGGTGTGACTCCCAGATTCAGCTCCTGATTTCAGCTTCCTGCTAATATAGACCTTGGGAAGCAGTGGTGATGGTATAAGTAGTTGAATCCTTGCCGCCCACAAAGGAGACTCAGGTTGAGCTCCTGCTCTCAGCTTTGGTAAACCAGCCATTGCATGCATTTGGGGAGTGAACCAGTGAACCAACAGATGGGAGCTTACTCTTTCTGTCTCCCTCTATCTATTTCTCTTCCTCTCTCAAATATATAAATAAAAATTAATATATTTTTATTTTTCATTTCTATTTATGTTATTCCTACTGCTGACTTGTGAAGTTACTGATAAAGTGCTATATAGCAAATGTAAATTTGTGAAGAGAAAAATGTCACTGTGTTCTAGAGAAGGCTGAATTTGGGGGAAAATGAATTCTTATATAGAATTATTATAAACTCAATGGTGTGCAAAAAAAGTATCGATAATATTAGCCCTCTATGCATGCTTCATTGTTATTCTCATTTTGCAGCTGAGGTAACAAAGCCAGAGAGAGGTTTAAGACACTTCTCAAGGTTGAGAAATTACCAGTAACAGAGCTGAGATTTAAATTTAGTAATCTAGGCCGGCGCCGTGGCTTAACAGGCTAATCCTCCTCCTTGCGGCACCGGCACACTGGGTTCTAGTCCCGGTCGGGGTGCCAGATTCTATCCCTGTTGCGCCTCTTCCAGGCCAGCTCTCTGCTATGGCCCGGGAAGGCAGTGGAGGATGGCCCAAGTCCTTGGGCCCTGCACCCGCGTGGGAGACTAGGAGAAGCACCTGGCTCCTGGCTTCGGATCAGCGAGATGCACCGGCCACAGCGGCCATTGGAGGGTGAACCAATGGCAAAAAGGAAGACCTTTCTCTCTGTCTCTCTCTCACTGCCCACTCTGCCTGTCAAAAAAAAAAAAAATTAGTAATCTAACTCCTGATTATCGTGTCCTAACCATAATACTTAAGATTTATTAAGTCAAAAAGCAACCTTTCTATATTCTCAATTTGTTTCTGTTATTTTACATAATCTTTTGAGATAAATTGACCAAATCTTGGAAACTCACATGCTCCTTAGAATACATCTCCTTGTCATCCTGATAGGAGTGAATTTTTCTCTGGGCAGTATATAACCCAACCTTCAAGAATAAAAGACTCTTTGTGCCTCGGTCACATTTTACAGTCCCAGTAATATAGCAGAGCCTTTGTGAATGTAGATTTGTTAATCGGGCAAAACAAAAAGAATGCTGTGTACTGAAAATTAACAAGTGGGTTCTGTATTCCCCTGCACTTGCTCTAGTATCATAGAGCAAGTGATTTGGGTGTGTTTCAGGAAAAAGTTTTCTAAGATTGTTCACATAATCCACCCAATTCTTGTACATCCCCAAACACCATCTAAAGAAGGCATATATTCTGACTTTAAAATAATACTTTCAGTGTAACTCACGAGAAAGTTTATTGTATGAAAGATAACTATTTATTATGATACTCATGTTAAATGGCCCATTTGCTCAATTATTTATTTATTAATAAAATTCGTCAATAAGCATCTTTCAACAAACAGTGTATGGTGCTGAATACAGGAAGTAAAAGATCCAATTGAGATATGATCTTGTAAAAATATAAAAATTATTATACACAAATTCAAAATATAAATAATAAATAAATAAATAAGAAAAAAATTAGGACAAATTTAGAACTGATAAAGTCTAATTTCTATGACATACATAAAATTTTTATCACTCAATGGGATAAGGCAATGACTTGAGTAAGCCATTAGCAGAAAACATAATATAAATAACCAATAAATATACCTCATACATAATTTAACTGGAAAATATACATACAACTTTACCACCCTTGGTAAGACTGGCAAAATTATTACTTTATTTTCTACTTTAGCAGTGGTACTTATTAAATGACTCATGAAACTGTACAATGCTACAACATTTAGAAAAAATGGCTTCTTGTTTGTTGCACAGTGGGAAAAATAAACCATAAACACCAAATGAGTCCCTTCTTACAGATGCCATCTTTGTATATAAAATTAGATATACATTTATAAATATTACTCAAATTAAAAGTTAACAATTGGATTACCTCTGACTTTCAGATTTAGTGCTTTAGACATAGGCAAATTTAGGAGCTACAGTGTTGGTGTTATAAATCAAGCAAGTCTCAATAAAGTTTTGGAAAGCTATGATCTACACGATTATCAACAAGAAGGAAGACCCTCCCACCCCGGGCTACAAACCTGTACCTGCTAATAGAACCAGTCCCCGCAGAAGTTGTAGCAGCCTAATTTTCAATGTCTCAAGCCAAAGGATCATACAGTTTCAGTGGACTGAAGGGAATCCTCCAAGTAAGAAATGGCAAGGCTTAAACAAAGACATGAGCACATGCTATGCTTGAAAGAAGATAGAATTGGAGGCCAGCCAGTATTGTGGCATAGCAGGTAAAGCTGCTGCCTGTGAAAGCAACATCTGTTCCAGCTCCCTGCTGGGAAAGCAGTAGAGGATGGGCCAAGTGTTGGGTTCTGTGCCACCCATGTAGAAGATCAGGAAGAAGCTCCTGGCCCCTGGATTTTAGCCCGGCCCACCTCTGGCCATTATAGCCACCTTGAGAGTGAACTAGCAGATGGAATCAATCTCTCTCTCTTTCTCTCTCTTCCCTGCCCCCAACCCCATAACTCTCATTTTCAAACAAATAAATAAATCTTTAAAAAAAACAAGGAAGGTAGAATTAAGAGTTTTAGATACCAAAGGGATCTGGGGTACCATAGAAGTACCTAGATGATTCTCAACATTCTGAGTTGGAAAACTGGATGGTACTATACAATGAACACTTGGCAACATTGCTTTGAAGTTTTACTCTTAAGCTAGAACTCCTGAGTTTGACTCTAGACTCTATTGCATATTAGCTGTGTGACTCAAGATAATTAACTTCTTATTGCCTCAATTTCCTCATCTCTAATACAGGAATAATAAAAGTGCCAACTTCACAGGGTGGAGAGAAAGAATAACTTAGTATGTTAGTGGTTGGAATCAAAGTGCTCAGAACAGTGTCTGATATGCTTGTTCATTCTCTCTCAGTCATCATTCTCAAAAACATCAACATCAATACTAACCAATCCTTAAACTTACCCTCAGAGTGAGTAATTGGCTTACTTAACCTGTGGTACCTTCATTAATTCTCCATTTAATTGCTATTACATTTTACCATATCAACTTGCTTCACAAATAAAATGACAAGTTGGTAGTTATTATACAATAAAGGTTAAAAAATATGGATCCTGGGATGGATGATCCCACTTCCCTACTAATGTGGCACCTGAGAGGCAGCAGGGGATGGCTCAATTAGTTGTATCTCTGTCATCCCTATGGGAGACCCAGTTTGAATTCCCAACTCACAGACATTTGGGGAGTGAACCAACAGATGGGAGCTCTCTCTGTGATCTCATTCTCTCTTCCTCCTTCTTGGCTACTCAGATAAATAAATAATTTTTCAAAATAGAATTTAGAGTTAGGCAGAATTTCTGATATATGTATTTTAACAATCTACTAGTTATGAAACACATAAATAAGTGATGTATCTGTTTGACACTTCTGCATATCTTATATCGAGTTTTGTTCTACAGTTATTTTTAAGGAAGTTAGGATAGCAAACAGTTTTGCAAATTGTAGACAGTATCTCCATTTGGTATAGAAAGTTTTTTTTCCTTGACCAAGACAATAAAGATAATGCATCCTTCCAAGTCAAATCAAATGTTGGGCAGGTTGCTAGTAGCCTCTTATAAGACTGGGGTTTTTCTAAGCTTAGGGTTCCTCAGTACTGACACAAATGCAGTATTTAAAGCACTCACTAGTCCAACTCTTCATTGACTTCAAGCAACTTGAGGGGCAAGGAAGCATGAGGCCCATGCTGCCTGATATGTCATTAGTAATAAAGTCATTTGCCTCTGACCCAGGAATCTCATGTCTTCTGCTGGCATCTATCAATCTGTAGCAAACTAACTTGTTATGTTGCAAATAAAGTAAAATCTCAGAGCCTTAATAGTTCCTAGTAATAACCTCTCTAGAATGATCCAATATGGGAAGCAAGATACACAGCAGACTCATAGAATGGCAAATGTCCTAAACAGCACTCTGGCCCCAGAATCAGCCCTTAAGGCATTCAGATCTGGCTAAAAAGCCCATAAGAGTTTCTCAGGCATGGAAAGCCAAGACACTCTGGCAAAAAATGACTTTGACCTAAATGAAAAATCTCTGTGAGTGAGATTCCAGTAGAAAGAACAGGCCATCAAAGAAGGAGGTACCTTTCTCTGAAGGGAGGAGAGAACTTCCACTTTGATTACGGCCTTGTCTAAGTAAGGTCAGAGTTTGTGAACTCAAGAGGCTTCCATAACCTTGGCAGCTCATGACAGGAGAGTCCAGTGATTACTGACGTCATAAATAAGAGTGTCAATTGTTAAATCAACAACAAGAGTCACTGCGTACTTAGTCCCCATGTAGAATCTCTGTCCTTAATGTGTTGTACTATGAGAATTAATGGTAAAACTAGTCTTCAAACAGTACATTATACTTTGTGTCTGTGTGGGTGTAAAGTATTGAAATCTTTACTTAGTATATACTAAGTTGATTTTCTGTATATAAAGATAATTAAAAATGAATCTTAATGAAGAATGGGATGGGAGAGGGAGTAGGAGATGGGATGAGAAATCTGTAATATGTCCAGAGTCACACAGTTACATAGACAATCAATATTTATTATACTCCAATATTAATTTTCAGTGAAAAGTTTACAAAAAAGTATTGGAAAGAAAATAGGAGAAATGATGGCTCTAAGATCTGGCAAATGATGACTGAAATACAGTGTGCACTAAAGAAAACAAACTTCTACCACCAATATGTGCCAGGGAATCTCGGCTCCAACTTGTCCTCATTGTTAGAACTTGGCTGAAACATTTAAGCTCACCAAATCTCAATCTATTCACTTCCCTAATAGGGTTCAGACCATCCCCCTTTCTTTAATGAATTGCAGCTGTGATGAGTATGATTATTACAGGATGACTAGTAAATTCAAACTTCAGAAACTAATGAAAAACGCTGAGGGATATTTATGATTAATTCCCAAAAGAATATAAAATGTTATAATGTTTATATTATATTTGTCAAATATATCATTATAGAACTTAAACTCTGCCTTCACAAGAACTCAAATGCTGAAATCTCCTTTGAGTCAGGCTTTTACAACTCAGTGTCTGTCTTCAATAACCACTTACCTGTAACAAAAAGTCAAAAAGTGCCATCTTGGACCACTCGTGGTGATGGATTTCAGTACAGCCCCATTCAGGTTTCGGTACTCGGCCATTCTGCCAGCACTTCTGTTTCAGTAACTGCTGGTAAGATCCCCAGGTGAGCTTAACAGAAGAATGGGTGTCATTGCTTGCTGGAGATAAAGAAGAGTCCCAGAGAATGATGGGACATGGGCGGCCATCTAAAGAATCAGAAGAACAAATACACTTTCAGCATGACATAGACTCCAAGGGTTACACTTGAGCAGGCACTTCACTCTTTCACAGTCTTACTCTGTCACCTGTCCATGCAAGAGTTTGATTAGAAGACATTTTATGGACCATTTGTCTACTGAGATTTCAATGCATTTGTACTTCAATTATGCTTCCAGTCTTATAAAGTGGAAAGTTATTGTTAGGCAATGAAAAAAAATTTTAAATGAAATACTTTATAGATGTGGCAGGAATAGGCTACTAACCACTAATAACAACCTCCTCTGGTTAATGTGGTTTTATTCCACATCTAAAAGCAGCCACCACAAAAAAGAAAAGAATCCAGACATTTATAATTGTCTATTGAATGTCTGAGTGGAGCTCTTCTCTATTTGTAATAACAACTGTCTAATTCCAGAGGCCATATTATGATGTCAGGAAGAAAAAGCATTTTAAGAAGGCACAGATTTTAAAGTGAAATTGTATGGTTTGCACAGATCACTGTAATCTCCAAAGAAGGGGAAACAGCAGCAAATTTTTTTGGCCTTTTTTGTTTCTTTTCAGATAAAAACCATGCAAGCACAACAGTGCTCTTAGTAATGGACCAGCGTTCTTAGTAATGGACCACTCATTTACACACATTCTCATAAAATAAGTCAACTCCATGTGTATAGTTGATTTCTAAAAAAAAAAAAAAATCTGTCACTCAAAATTGTTTTAGTCTCACTCTTGATAGTTTAGAAATGCAATTTCTTTCATTGCTAAACTGGGTAAAGTATGATGAGCCCCAGTGAAGTCATTATAAACAAGGAAGACCATGATCCAAGCACATTAAACAACACTTCAAGCTGGAAGCCAATAATATGACTCCCAAGCCCCTGTTTCTGCCAAATAAAGTCACAGAGAGATGGTGTTCAACTGCTTCGTTTATGACTTAAAAATCAGAATAATGCTTTTAAAAAAAAGAAAGAAATTGCAAAGATTTGAAAAATCCCACTTAACTCATTCTTAACAGGTCTGAGCAATGGAAGCCTCTAAATAATGACTGGAATGTGCAGACATGCCACAAAAATTCTTCAAACACCTTTAAATGGCTTCAGATGTTCTCAATCCATACCTTTATTCCCAATTTGTTCGCAATGTTTATTTTGCCACCTGGCTCACTGGCCATTTTGTAGATTTATTTCCATTCTTTCCTACAGGAAACAGTTATCTTCCCTCACCATTCCTGAATTGGGTGTCACACAAGCCACAATAATTTTAATAGCATTCATTTAATCATTGTCATCACTTGTATTTTAGTTTTGTTTGAAAAGAAAATCTCCTCCTTGCAATTTAGACCTAGGCATGTAGAAAATCCTTTGGATGTGGAAAATATGCCAGGGGCATTGATATACAATTCAGAGAGAAGAAGAGAAAGAAACATGAGCCATAAGTGAAAACCAAGCAAAAGACTTCATTCATAATATTATTTCTTTCCGTTCTATTGCTTTTTACTAAATGATTTGGGGCTGCTGAGAACTCATTATCTTTTAAGCATAAGCCCATTTCAAATGTTCCTAATGCAAATACTCTGCCAATTGAAAAAGAAAAAAAAACAAAGGCAGAACCTTGTGAAGAGGCAGACATGTCTGGACCAATGTAACCGAATACAAAGACAAAACAACCCTGCTTTCAAAGGCATGCACTTGAGCTGTCCAAAGAAAAACACCAAGAAGTTCCATCTATCAGTGCCTTTGGACCAAAGTTAGACACAAATAGCGCTTTGCATTCTTAGGACTAGGAAGTATTCAAAGAGAGTTGAAACCTAATGTTGACCTTTAACAACACAAATCAATGCAGGACAGGGCAGTGAGTCCTCAACAATTCACACAAGGCCCTCCCAGGAGCAAGGGAATGCGCCACAGAAAGAATTGAAACTTTCTGGGCTGTTTTTCAGAAATTTCAAAGAAATTTCTTTAGAAACACTTGCTTTTTATTGTGAAAGTAATTAAAAGTAAACCCACTAATTTTAGGAAATATAGGTAAACATACAAATGTATAGGGAAAACAACAAAATAACAAAAATCATATATAATCTCATATCCCAGTAATATGTTCTATTATTTGTTTATTTTCTTCCAGGAGTTTTCTATTGCTTCCTTTAAAAAAAAAAAAGATTTATTTATTTATTTGAAAGATAGAGGTACAGAGAGAGGGAGAATGGGAGAGACAGAGAAATCTTCCATTCACTGGTTCATTCCCCAAATGGTTGCAACAGCCAGGGCTGGGCCAGGCTGAAGCCAGGAGCCAGGAGTTTCTTAAAGGTCTCCCACGTGGGTACAGGGGCTCCAAGACTTGGGCCACCTGCCACTGCTTTCCCAAGCAAATTAACCGGAAGCTGGATAGAAGTGGACTCAAACTGGCACAAATATGGGATGCCGGCATCACAGACAGCAGCTTTACTCATCACTACACCACGATGCCAGCCACTCCTTCACTTTCTCTCTCACCTGAATATGTTCACTGATTTTTAGAAATTTTTAATAAGTTGTTATACTTTTTGAATTCTGGTTACACCACTTCTTAGCTTAGTGATATTAGACAAGTTATATAATCTCCGTTAACCTTGTTTTTCCTTTTTTGTAAAATGAGGGTGATAGTATGCCTTTCTAAACTGACTGAGTTAGGTTTAAATGTGATAACATATTTAAAGTTCTCAACCTGGAGCAGACGTTAGCAGAGCAGGCAGGATAGCCACATCCCACATCAGAGTACCTGGGTTCAATTCTCAGCTCCAACTCCTGACTCCAGCTTCTTACCAATGCAGACCTCTGGAGTTAGCAATGATGGCTCAAGTAGTTGGGTCCATGTCACCCATACGGAAGACCTAGATTATATACATGGTTCTTGGCTCCAGTCTCAGCCCAGCCCCAGCCATTGGAGGCATTTGGGGAGTGAATCAGCAAAATAAAGTACTCGTTCCATCTCTCTAACTCTACCTTTAAAAAAAAAAAAGATTGATTTATTTATTTAAAAGTCAGAGTTACACAGAGAGAGAAGGAGAATTAGAGAGAGAAAGAGAGAGAGAGAGAGAGAGAGAGAGGTTTTCCATCCGCTGGTTTACTCCCCAGATGGCTGCAACAGCCGGTGCTACGCCGATCTGAAGCCAAGAGCCAGGAGCTTCCTCAGGGTCTCCCACACGAGTGCAGGGGCCCAAGGACTTGGGCCATCTTCTACTACCATCCCAGGACACAGCAGAGAGCTGGATCAGAAGTGGAGCGGCTGGGTCTTGAACTGGCGTCCACATGGGATGCCGGCACTGCTGCAGTGACCAAACCCACTACACCACAGTGCCAGCCTCAGTCTAACTCTATCTCTCAAATAAATAAATAAAAGAATGAAAAATGAAAATGAAAATGATTAAAATTCTCATCTGGTACCTATTGTGAATGTGTACCCGAGAGATTTTGCTATACATTACTATCAGGGGAAAGGAGCTAAAATTAGGCAAAGAAAACAATAATTGGACATCATCCTCTATACAGTTTTTCATAATTAATTCACCAAATATTATACCATAAGCATTTCTCTTATAATTAAATATTTTAAGAGTGCAACTGTGTGATGCAATAATCTAGCCCAGTGCTCAGCAAATATTGTAAATGGCCAGAAGTACAGATTTTAAAGTGGGGGCAGGGACATAGACCTATTCAACTATACAACTGTCAGTTTAGTCACAGTATGAAAGCCTCCACAGACCTATATACATAATTGGTACAAAATTTATTATGACCTGAATTATGAATTTCACAAGGTTTTCAAGACCCATCATAACAATATTATTCTTTCTATTTTTTCAGCCATTTGTAATTACAGAAACCATTTTAGTTTACAAAATAAAATCAAGAAGTGAGCCACCTTTGTCCCATGAGCTATAATTATGTCAATCTCTAATCCATACTTTAAGAATACTGTATTGCATTTGCCATTTCTATATTTTAGATCATCAAGTATTTTTTGAAAGGTAAATTTTCTATTCTGGTCATTAAAAATTATTTTCATACTGTCAAAGGCAGCACTCAATTGGTAGAAATGACAGGTTTTCCATTAATACCCCATGCTATTTTGTATCTCCACCCATGTTCCTGTACCAGAATATTTTGAATGCTATCAGATGAAGATGTTCTTTCCTGCCCTGGCAGAATAAATTACCTCCGAGAAAGAGTTTTCCAAAACAAGACAAGGCAGCAAGTGAGCCTTAAGGACCAGGCTGAGTGAATGGTGGAGGCCATGATTCCTTCCTGCTGCCTGGGAGTGCATGTGACCCTTGCTGATCTCAAATCAATGCATTACTACTGTGAGAATTTCACTTTTTATAAAATATGGTTTGGATGGAATTAAATGAACATTGATAGATCTGGAGGGGTGACAGAAAAATAGCCTCTGAAAACAGGAAACTGGTTAAGGCGACTTACCCTGAAATGTTTCAGAGACGAGCAGCATTCATCTCCTTGCATTCAGGACTGTCAAAGTGATGCAGTGCCGTGCTCTCTAGAGACATCTTAACAGTGAAGAGATAAAATTCTAACTGTCAGAACGGTGAGAAAGCAAGTTTTAAAAGATACGTGGGTGTTCGTGTGAAATAAAGGGTATATAGCTGTCTGTAAAAAAATGAGACTTGTCACTAAAACTTCTTTTTTCTGAAATCTGAATATCTCTCCTGAATTTTTATGTTTTCCCAAGTCCTTTTTAACTCAAAAAAAGCACAAAGAAGGTATTCTTCTGAGAAAATAAACATGAAGTTTCATAAAAAATGAATGTTTTACCCAATCTGTTTTGTCTACATTTATTAAATGTCCTTCACTTTGAACCTTGCCTGACTTGTTTTGTTTAACTATAGGTGAATACTAAGAAGGCTGGGTAGAGTATTGAATGTTTGCATATATTTGTCATTGAGCAAAAATAAGTAAAAATGTCTTGAGATCTGAAATCAAAAGTCCTTTCTAGCCCATGGACCAAGTTCCAAGACTTCTTGTGAACAAGACAAAAAGGAAGTGACAGTCCTTTTTAGAGCCCTTAATTAAAATGACTACAAAACCCACTGCAGAAAACAAGAGCCAGCCAAAACTTGAGGAGTATCTTTGTCAGAAGAAACAACTTCTGTTGGGCTCTATTGCAAGTGACAGCAATACACTGAATGAAAATCTTTAGCTGCATCTTCAATTGAAAAAGGCAATAATTGATGTTGCTGCAACTCCAGTAATATTGTAGCAGGTGTTTAGTAGACACAGATCCCTTAAGTACTGTCAGCTCTATTTTTCCACAGTGCTTGACACTAGGATTTTGGCAATGAAAGTATTAGACTAAAGTGAGAAAGCAGATAAGATTTCCTGAATTGAAGTTAATGAATGTTGGTGAAGTTGGTAAATATGAACAAGAACTGAACGGGAAAGTGGGACCTGGGACAGTCTTGCAGGAGGAGAGAGTTTGCAGGGCTAGATGAAATTTTACAATTGTTCAGGAATTCAGAGGCTGTTAATCCACTTGTTCATTAAACAAGTATTTACAAGCGCCTCTTTATTGTCAGGATCTATTTTGTTCCTGAGTTTCAGACAAAAGGAATTTGAACAGGGGTGTATTGAAAATGTAGGCAATCCCAGGCAAGAGCTTAGAGTTTAGCAGAAACAGACAAGCACACACCCTAGGTTTGCCAGTTGCACAAGTGTTTTAAAGGGAAGAAGTGAAGAACCTCAATAAAGACTGAGATCCTGGCATAAAATCAAAAGATAACAACCACTGTTTCCCAGGGAAAGTATTGAAATGCCACAGTTTATATGTTGTGAGTTGCCATTGTTGACAACATAGGGAACTTTTGCTGAAAGGGAACTGAGAGTGCTGTCCTAGTAAAGAGGAGAGTCACCACAAGTTGTTGACTGGAATTCCCCTGTCACTGCTAGTCTCTGTAACGCTCAAGCTATGTCCTTGAGGCAGCACAAGAACACCTTCCAAATCTGTCCCACAGAGCTATAGGACGATCCAGGGAAGAACTGAAAATATAGCACTGCAAATAATAAAAGAGAAATAAACCAGTGAAGTTCTTCTGAGTTAAAAGCAAGGGTGGGGATGAAAAGACAGGATTCTCTAGGTTCTGTATATACAGATTCTGTGTGGCTGACTGAATTCTAGGTATAGGAACAGCTCATAGAAACAGATGTCTGTGCAAATTAGAATCACACTGAGCTGTCACTTCACATTTATTAGAATGGCTATTATCAAAAAGACCAAAAGTAACAAGTGTTGGTGAGGATGTGGAGAAAAGTGTATGCTTGTGCACCATTGGTAGGAATATAAACTAGTATAGCTATTGTGGAAAACAATATGGCACTTTCGCAGAAAATTAAAAATGAAATATTTGATGATCCCATTCTTAGGTATGTGCTCAAAAGAATTGAAATCAGTGTGCCAAAGAGGTAACTGTACTACCAAGTTCATTGCAGCATTATTCACAATTGCCACACCATGGAAATAACCTGGGTGTCCACCATCAGAAGAATGCATAAAGAAAATATGATATAGAGACAAAATGGAGTACTATTCAGTCCTTTAGAAAGGAGATATGCTGTAAGTTGTGACCACATAAATGAACCTATAGGATACCATAGTAAGTGAAATAAGTTAGCCACACACACCGACACACAAACAATATACTGCATGATCTCACTTATACATAGACTCTAAAAAGGCTGGACTCACAGAACCTGAAAGTAGAATAATGGTTACCAGAGCATGAAAGAAGGGTGTGGATGGGGACAAGGGAGACGATCAAAGGGTACCAAGATCCAGTTAGACACGAGGAATAAGCTTTAGTGATTCAATGCACAGAATGTTGTCTATAATTAATAAAAATGCATTACATATTTCAAAATTTGTAGAACAGTGCGTATTTTTAACAGATTTATTTATTTATTTGAAAGGCAGAGTTATAGAGAGGCAGAGGCAGAGACAGTGAGTGATAGGTCTTCCATCCACTGCTTCACTCCCCAGATAGCTGCAAAGGCCAGAGTTCAGCCAATCCAAAGTCAGGAGCCAGGAGCTTTCTCTGGTTCTCCCAAGCAGGTGCAGGGGCCCAAGGACCCAGCCATCTTCCACTGATTTCTCAGGCCAGAGCAGAGAGCCAGAATAGAAGTGGAGCAGCCAAGACTCGAACCAGCCCCAATATGGGATGCTGACACAGCAGTTGGCAGTTTTACCCTCTATGCCACAGCACCGAATCCATAGAACAGTATATTTTAAATGTTTTTCAAGAAAGCCAATAAGTATGTGAAGCAATGGCTCTAATCAGCCTGATCAACTGCTCCATATTAATATGAAGTGAAACATCATATTGTTCTCAATAGTAGTAATCATACAATTATTGCTTGTCATCTATTATTTTTTACTGAAAAATAAAATTAAATGATAAAACGGAATACATTCCTGGAATATTTAGAATATATTTTTTCAAACAAAAAATTGATGTACTTATTTCCACATATCACTGGTTTTCATTTCACAGTTCATTTTCTGTAGGTTGGAATGAGTTAAAATAATTCCCAAAAATTTTTCCCAAGAGTTAGCTCTATGTGACACTCAGGAAGCAGGAGGGAAGAATGTTTTATTACTTGGATTACTTAATCTAAATCATCAGTTCTACTTTAAAAACGAAGTATCTTTCTTTGTTTTTTTTTTTTTTTTGAACTTTTGAGTAATGAGCAGGAATTCTACTCACAATCTTCCCTGGACTTCCACTATTCCACTGTATTAATGGAAACTTCCAACCCTTTCCTGTCTATATATTCCATTAAAAAAAAAAAAGAATCAAACTTGACTCCATTGGGTGGTGATGATGTGGTTACTGTTCCAGCTTCCACAATCACATTTTGTAAATGAAGTCTTAGTAACATCAGGGTGACCCAGTCCTGGGTAATTTTATGTTTATTAATATAGCTAACAGAGCCATGAATGTCTGACAATGCAATGTTTGAGCCATGAATGTTTGACAATGCAAAGTCCATTTTACACTCCCCTTTATCACACTCTACAGAGATTCCTCATCATCCACAAGATAGTCCACACTCCTTACATGACATAACACACACACTCTCCGCTCCTCAGTTTTATCTCACTTTGCCCCCCCCCATTATGATATCCCATTTTCAGAGCTATTTGTAATTTCCTAAGACTGCTGGCTCCATGCATTTTCCACATTTGTTCTCTCCACCTTTGTACACACACTCATCTCTCTGCCCACAGTGACATTTTAAAAGTCAATTCTGGCTTTACTTCTTCTTTATAATTTCCCCATCCATCCCCCCTATAAGTATATTCCAGGTTAAAATGTCTTTCTCTGTACCTGCGGATACTACTTAATATCTCCATTGAAGTTTTTAACCTTCTTGTATGGTATGTTAATTTAGCTGTCTCTTCACTTCCGAATTATCAGCTTTCTAAGAATAGGGACTATTTTTCATTCATCTTTGGTTCTCCAGCGCCTGATGCAATGTCTAGCCCAGTGCAAACATTCCAAATCAGTTATTTGGCAAAAGAATAAATAAACTTTTCAGAATACCCCAAGTTCATGTTCAGGTATAGTTAGCTCTCAGGTTCTAAGGAAATGTCAAGTGGACTAGAAAAAAACTTTAGTTGGTGTTACATCCTAGCAAATTGGGAATTCTGTGTCCTCACTCTAACGAATTTAAAAGGAATAGAAAGAAACTTCAGAAACAGAGCCAGGGATGGGCAGAGGTTTCCATTACCTCACACTGTTCAGCTTGGGCTCAACCACCCACCCCCAAACATCCATGATCTGAGACACTGGAACAATGAAACACAACTGCCTGCCTCCTCCTCACCTCAGATTAACGTCAACAGAAGGGGAACAGTGAAGGCATCATGACTACATTCAGGAATCAGAGTACAAGGCAAATGGAGAAAGCAGGTTGTAATCTTAGGAAAGCTACAATCACTGGAGTTTAACATGTGATGTGAAAGGGTGGCAGGTGACAGCAAAGCACAGGGTGAAGAACAAGGCTGTGGAGTCCTCTGACACATGTCTGCATCACAGCCCTACTGAGGACAATCTGTGGGCTTTCAGGGGACATGCAATATTCTCTGAGCCTCGGTTTCCTCTCACAAAATTTCTATAGAAATATCTGACATATAGGGATGTTCTGAAATTTAATGGGATAATGAATGTAAAGTGCCCAACACACCACAAAAGAAAGATATTGCTATTACCCACTATAGACCCCAAGAACTTTCCATAGATAAAAATTTTAGATGCCCATTTATTTGGTTCAAAGAAACACCAATCTAGATAAATAAACTAATAAAATCGAAAGAAACATAGCACAGAGGACTAAATCAGCTCATAAATTAAATGACAATGAAAGTATCCCTTTTTTTAAAAAAAAGGTTTCTTAATATTTGAAAAGCAGAAATACAGAGATGGAGAGAGAGAGATCTTCCATCTGTTAGTTTACGCCCCAATTGGCCACAACAGCTAGAGCTGGGCAGGTCCAAAGCCAGCAACCAGAAACTTCTTCTGGGTCTCCCATGTTGGTGCAGGGGCCCAAGTACTCAGGCCATCTTCTGCTGCTTTCCTAGGCTCATTAGCAGGGAATTGGATAGGAAGTAGAAAAGCTGGGTCTCAAACTGGTGCCCATATGGAATGCCAGTATGGCTGTCAGAGGCTTAACCTTTTTTGCCACAGTGGCGGCCCTAAAAGTAGTATCTATGAGGCCTACTATGTGTTAGGCATTGTTACGTTTTATTCATATCAACTCAATTCTCAAGCCAACTCTAAGGTGAGTACTATTATCATTATTTTTATTTTCAGAAGCCCTATTATACTAATGAAAACACAGTGTAAAAATAGAATAAGTAACTTATCCCCAGTTCACAGGACAGGTCTTCACACATAAAATTAAATGGCATTTAATTGAATTGATTACAACTGAATTAGACTGAAGTTATAGTGTTTACCCAACAATGGAGGTAGGAAGGGCTATCTAGCCCTACTGCACCTGTGTGTCTCTGAGAACAACCCAGAGGCAGCAGCAGATTTGGTCCCAATGGAGAACTCAAGGCCTTGAGTTCAGGAAGGTGCTGACTGAACCTGGAACAGAAGGATTTTCTCCAGGCTATCAAACTTGTGCATGACCCCCTAGTGTCAACTCCTCTATGACATGGATTCTTGACTGCTCTCTTCATTGATGCAACTGGAATAACCAGGAGAGTAGATGGGACATACTTTATGAATAGCCATTAAAGGAAACAGCTAAACCATGATCTTGTAGAAGAGATCTTGCATGGGGCTAAGGGACATGGGTCTTTTATGCAGTGAGTACTAAAGCAGCTATTCATCACCTCATCTATCCCAGCCATGTGTCGGATCAAGGGACAAATTCCAACAGCGCAGCAGGGAAGGTTGCCTGGTCCCCTCAGTTTGCCTGGGAAGGTATGTAGTGAGCAAACAAAAGGATGCTAAAGCACAGCGCTGCTTAGAGCCCAGCTCAGTAAACTTTTGTTCACTGGTGAATGAATGTATTAAGCTGACCAGTTCAATTTGATTGCTAAAGAAATAGCCTCAGGGCCTTTCTAATAAAGAACACAGTATGCTTCCAGTCTGGACTTTAAAAAATAAAACATAATTAGTTGCCCCCAAATAAAAATTTTAAGGAAGTTTGCAGGTATATCAAAGATTGTTTACGATTTAGAAGCAAGAAAGTTTCCAAGTTGTAGGGGCATCAAGGTTATTCTCAAAACTCTCAGCACGGCCACTCTGTCACCTCAGAGCCTGACTCAATAGAAAATGCAAAGCTGCTGTCCCTCTGCCTAGGCTACTGTGCCATCAAACAGAACTCACAGCGCTACATGGACTTAAGAAATGGAAAATGCACATGCTATCTCTCCTATTCTATAATAAGAGGCAATGCAAGTTCCAAAACAGTGAGCAACTTGAAATCCACAATGAATTTAAATGGAAGCTTGTGGGGTGCCTGCAGTATGTCATCTAAGTAGCCTTGACACACAGGAACTAGGCTACCTTAATTCAGTATGACAGCTCTGTGGCAATAAAGCAGCATCCTAAAAAAAAAAGCATGCATAATGCATCTTCCATGCTGGGCATGAAAAATAGTACAGTGCTTAAATGCTACCAAAATGGTGCCCCTAAGATCCATTCACATCACTGTGAAGACTACAAGGGAAGCTCTGGCAAAACTCCTAAATCAAAGATCATGGAAAGGTACTGCATAAGCACTTGACTTCTTCATGGATGTAGTGATCTTTGTTTTCTCCTGGATAAATACTTTAAAATATATTTTTTAATTATTCAAGACTATAAGTACCATCACACAAGTGTCTGGTGAACTTGGAAAAAAAATAAACACCATGTGCTGTCTGTCTATTTTCATATATAAAATGTTTTTAGTAAACAAGAAAATCTGGTTAATCTTGAAGCTTTGAGTTGCATTTAAAAAAAACTGATTGGGAAAACATTTAGCTTGGTGGTTAAAATGCCATTTTTGGATGCATGGGAGTACTGGTTTTAATTCCCAGATCCACTTACAATGCCAGCTTCCTCTTGATGCCTGAGAGGCAGCAGGTAATGGCTCAAATGCTTGCATTCCTGCCATGCATATGGGAGACCTGGATTGAGTTCCTGGCTCCTGGCTTCAGTCCAGTTCAGGTCTGTCTGTTGCAGGCATTTGGAGAGTAAATCAGCAGAAGAGTTCTGTCTCCCTCTGCTTCTCTGTCTTTCAAAGAAATAAATATATTTTAAAAATATAAAACTTCTGTGAGAAGGGTATTTGGCATAGAGATTAAAGTGTCAGTTAGGATGGTTTTGTCCTACATCCAAGTACCGGGGTTTGATTCCTGACTCAAGTACCGGCCTGCAGCTTCCTGCTAATGCAGACCCTGGGAGGCAGCGGTGATGGTTCAAGTAGCTGGATTCCTGCCACCTGTATGGGAGGCTCTCAGATGCAGGTTTCAGCTTACCAACTGTTGTGGACTTTTGAGGAGTAAAGCAGTAGATAGACTTGCTCTCTCTCTCTGTCTCTCTCTCTCTGTCCCTCTCTCTCTTCTATTTCTCTCTTCCTCCTCTTTCTCTCTCCACCCTTCTTTTTCTCTCTCTCCCTCCTCTCTCTTTGCCTCTCAAATAAATACTTTTATTTTAAAAAATTGCAGCAATGCAATGGTTTATCAGTATTTTTCTTGAGTAAAAGTATTATCAAAGTTACATTGTTGAACTAAAAAAAGAAATAAAATGGAAACATTGGCACAACGGTAAAATCAGAAAAATATGATAAAATTTTCACATTTTTGTTACTATCCCATAATCATACCAAGTTATATTTGAGACAAGCAGTATAGATTAACAGAGTCGATATTAAAGGTCATTAGTACCCAAAAAAACTGGCTACAAATTCCAGTTCTGCTAACTAGCTGGGTAACGTACAGCATCTCATAACCTCACCAAGCTTCAGGATCACCCTATATTTATAATAGCAAATACGAAACAGATTGTGTAGGGTACATGATACTAGATTCCTTATTGACTCACAGTTGAAGATTTCATTATTACAAAAATTATTTTAAAAAAATAAGGCCCTTGGGTACTTTATTTCAATTCACTTTTGCACTTCCTACAGATATACATTGGATGAAAATCGGTCCTGGGATCATTGCTGGATGTTGTATTGTACTCTACTATTATCTCCCTACCTATTTGCAACCTTGTCCTTCCTCAAGCACACCCTTCTTGTTTTCTAGGATATCTTTGGAGTAACACCTCTCAAAAAATAGTCTGGTATGCAGTACAATACCAGTAAGTCCATAGTTCATATATATCTTTTTTAAAAAATTTATTTGAAAGTCAGAGTTAAGAGAAGCAAAGGCAGAGAGAGAGAGAGAGAAAGGTCTTCCATCTGCTAGTTCATTCTTCAGATGGCCACAATGGCTGGAGCTGAGTCAATCCAAAGCCAGGAGCCAGAATCTTCTTCCAGGTCTCCCATGCAGGTACAGGGGCCCAAGGACTTGGGCCATTTTCTACTGATTTCCCAGGTGTATTGATAGGAAGCTGGATTGTAAGTGGAACAGCCAGGACTCAAACCAGTGTCTATGTGGGATGCCAGCGCCGCAGGCAGCAGCCTTTCCTGCTGTGCTACAACGACTGCCCCTTCACACATATCTGTTAGTACTCAAGTAGAATCATCTAGATTTCATTAAGCTATACAATCAAGAACTTGTCCTAAACTAAACTGGACTAGTGACTGTACTTATTGAATCACCTAAAACACTTTTATCAATTTTGGAAACCATAAAGATGAGTGTTATAGACAGTCCCCTGACTTACAATGGTCTGACTTACAACTTTTCCATTTTATGATATTTTAAAATTGATATGCATTCAGGAGAAACCATACTTTGAACACTGAATTCTGAGCTTTTCCTGGGCTAGCAGTAAGCAGTAGGATAGTCTCTTGCCAAGCTGGGTAGCTACCAGTTAGTCACACAGTCATGAGAGTAACACAATGTATTGTTTAATCAATGATTATTTGGATACAGTTATTTAATAAATTACATGAGGTATTCAAAAATTCAATAAAAAGTAGCTTTTGGGTTATATTATTTTCTGAACTATAGGCTAACATAAGTGCTCTAAAACTGCTTAAGGTTGGATAGGCTGAATTGTAATGTTTAGTAGTTTAAGTGCATTAAAAGCATTTTCAACTTAATGATATTTTCAACTTATGATGAGTTTATTAGGAACTCTTTCTTAGGACTGAATCCAAAGACAGCTTCACCTGAAAATCTGAGGGCAAACTAATCATTGAAATCATAGCACTTGACTGTCTGTTACATCTCCCTTACTATCTCATTCTTCCTTTTCATATCCAGGCAATTTGCATGCCCTTGAGCAATATACACAGTTACTCTGAGCTTGAATTCTCTGTTAAATTTCTATCATTGCAGTTCCAGGTTCTATAACACCTGGTGTACCTCATGGAATTTTTATAAGGATTTAATGAGATAATATAAGCACAGTATTTAGAAAAGTAGCTGGTATATACTTGAACTAACATTCAGTAACTCTTAGCTATGGCAAAGGTTATTGTCTCCTTGAGTAAAAAGAGGCTTCCACTGCCTGGTTCTATGTATCATTGTATAAGTCATCTGTTTAACTATATTACATAACTAGTTATAATAGCAGGCTGTAGTGATGGATGAAGAGGACATGCCTTAAAGACACTTAAAGGATTTGTTGAGCAAAGTAGATAGATGAAAGGAGAAGAGATTGGAAATTAGAATACAAGAGTTTGAATTCTTGCTGGACAAATAGCTCATTATATGGCCTTTAGAATCTTCTTACTTTCCTTATTCTCTAAATTGAGGTAAAAAAATTTTGTCTATTCTATAGGATTCTTGGAAAGAGTCACTGAGATAACCCAAATAGCAACATTCAATTCGCAAGACAGACTAGATGCTTTATTTAGGCTAGACGTGAATTTATTCTCACAAACATTAACCAAAAGTCAGAGAATAGAAACAATGGTTAAGGCATATTACTTATAAGAGTTGCTGACTACACATTCTCTTCAGTATTAAAAGATATTCTCCTGTATCAAGCCATGTCATCAGAGAAATATATACCTAATCTGAATTTTGTTCTTTCTGCAGAAAACCTGTTATCAAATTATATGGCAGTATAATGCCAAAAGACTATATTGATGGTTCTCATGAAAATAAGTCCTTATCAGTCTTCTTATTGGCATTATAAAGAGACTTCCAAGGATAATTCAAACTATCTCCACAATGAACTCTTGATAAGGTCTTTGAGAAGATATTCCAGACTGGATTTAGGACTAAAGATCATAGTACTTGTCCTGAGTATTGGAAACTGTAGGCAAATGTAGATTTGCTATTCAAAGTCAATGGAACAAGACACAAATGCATTCCTGCAGTCATTCAAAGTATTTATTGAGTGCCTACTATGTGCCAGATTCTCCACTAAAACCCACAAGTACAACAATAAAGAAAAGAGGGAATATCTCAGTTTTCACAGACCTAGAAACTAGTAGGAAGGAACAGATTATTAAATAAGCAGTATGATACAAATGCATATTATATAAAATGCATATTAGATAGAATGAGCCAGAAATAGTTGCTGGTAACTGTTTAAGATCTAGTACCACCTTGGGTGTATCTAAGAAGCTCAAATAATTCCAAGTTGGACTATGCAAGAATAAGAAGTGTCTTAGAAGGAATATACACACTTCCATGGCAATCAGGTGAAGAAACACACAGGTCAGAAAAACACTAGAAATACATGGATGGAGAGAGATACTGAGAACCTAAGACTATCTCTACCATGATCAGAACTGGTTTGTTTATGTACTTTGCATCACTACAGTCCACATGCATAGAATTATGTTGTGTGAAGTGCTCATGACTATTTGTAAATAATTTTAGAGGTTCCTGGGGAAACTGGCCTGATTTTTTGACTCTAAATAACCAAATAAGGGAAATTATCAAAGAGAGAACAAAAATGATCTGGTATTGCTTGAAATATAATCTTAAGGACTTAATTCATCAAATTAAGTCAAATCCATATGACCTTCATTGCATTCTCTTATCACATATGACTGGAGAGAACACCTGAGAAAATGAGTCCCTCTTTCATATCTTTATTCTCAAAGATGCTAGAACTCCAGAGCACAGAATTAAAGATCTAAAAGGAATCCTGATAACAAAAATCTTTTTTTAAGACTTTTTTTTATTTATTTATTTTATGCAGGCAGAGTTAGACAGTGAGATTCACTCCCCAAATGGCTGCTACAGCAGGCGCGCTGTGCCCATCTGAAGCCAGGAGCCAGGTGCTTCCTCCTGGTCTCCCATGCGGGTGCAGGGCTCAAGGACTTGGGCCATCCTTCACTGTACTCCCAGGCCACAGCAGAGAGCTGGATAGGAAGAGGAGCAACCAGGACAGAATCCGGTGCCCTGACTGGTACTAGAACCCAGGGTGCTGGCGCCGCAGAAGGAGGATTAGCCTAGTGAGCCGCAGCGCCAGCCCTGATAACAAAAATCTTAATTAAGAAGTCACTAGACTTGGATTTTAATTATAGTCCTGTCACATAAAGATATGATATAAGAAGGCTGGAGCCTCTATGAGTAACTTGCAAAAGGCAACATGGTAAAAAATATACTTGGTGCAGTCACAACAATGGCCAATATTTATTGAATACTTACATTTGGCAAAACATCATTACCCATATATTCGCTAACAGCAACCTCATGAAAGTGGGCAGTATTGTCATTTGACAACTGAGGAAACTGAGGCATAGAGAACTCAGCATTCACCAGTCATATGAATAGTAAATATAAGTCCAGTCAGTCTAGCTCTAGAGCAAAGGCTATAAGCCACTATTTCATTCTCCCAAATTCATCCAAATGCATCCTAGGGAAGGTCAAAGGATGTATCGTAGTACCCTGCCTTGGGATATAACCAAAAGTTCATCTTCTCTGGCACCTTTATGACATGATAATGAATGCCAATACAACATAATGAGGGTGATCCCATGCCCAAGGCAATCTTGGAGTACACTTACCCAAGAAAGCCCTCTAGGATCTCCTTCCACTCCAGAGTGCTGCAGTTTGGATAATTACCTAAGTCCAGTGGTGGAAAGGTTATGTTCCAAATTTCCCTGAGTTCACATTTGAAACCCAGCTTATCCATCTATTAGCTATGAAGTTGAAGTCAAGTTCCTTTTCCTAAATAAGTCTCAATTCTCTCATCCACTAAATGGAAATAATAATAGCACCTAACTCCCAGCAGTGTTGTAAGAACTGTAGGAGTTAGTGAACAAATGAACTCTGTGGATATACTAGTGTACTGTTTAGTAAATAAGGAACACCCAAAAATATTAGCTTTTATTAACATTAGAAGAAACGTTAAAAGGATTTCCCATAACAGGCTTATCATGGTGAACTATTTTGTGAACTTGAGCCATCAAAACATGCCTGTGACCTGAAACACTTAGACATGAACCAGTATAAGTAAGGAATGCCTAATATTTCTAAGCAAATTATCAATACTTTAAGAAGCATTCATTCTAGCTGTATTTCCTGGCTTGCTGAGTGGCTCTTCCTACACACATACTCTGCCATGCACCATCTGCCATGGGAGACTTTTCCTGAGTCTATATCCCACCATTTGGATTTTCAGCCTCTAAAATTGTGAGCTAGACAGACCTCGTTTTTTTTTTTTTTCTTAAGTAAAAAAAAGTCTCTATTGTTAAGCTAAATTACTAATAATCACAAAGTCATTGGAAATGCAGTTTAGTTATTGGCCACTCCCAAGGACTTTATTCCATTCTAGGCTCCCTGAAAACCTCATGTGGGTTGCAAAATCTATGGTTACAAGGCAAAAGAGAGTATATTCTGAGTTTACAATCTCTTTGGGGTCCTTTTTAGTCTTGAATGTCAGCCTGGATTCATAGCTGTAACTGTTGGGATCATTCTGCACTCAAACACAAGTCCATGACTCACTGTACTTTGGATTCAAACCATGGAATAGTAATATTCAGAGAATATTGATTATATGACATAAGCATGGCCACAGACCAATAGTTTCACCTGCAACAGCAGTTAGTAGTTACCTACTCTAGAAACTGCCAAGACCTTTGTAACATAGAAAAAGAAATCTCAGCCTCAAAAGTCTACAGTCAACAACTGGAAGAATCTGCCTGGTTAGTTAGAGGAAACACTGAACACATCATCTTTTTGGCTAATTTTTTAAAAATTTGCTAAATAGAAGAGTTAAATCTATTGTTTTTTTAAAAAAAAGGAGTTGAATCTGACATGATCTGGCTCTGGGCCTCTTAAAAATATTCTGTCTGCTAAACAAAGATAACCTACTTCCTCCTTGCTTTTAAAAACTTCCCAAGAACAAAAGTTTACTTAGTTCCACAGAAACCTATCATAATATGCCTGACTGTCAGCAAGTTCTTTGCCTCCACCCCAGCTTCCTCTCCTCATCATGCAAATTGCCCTTGGCTTCAATTAGATTTAATAAGCCACCGGGAAGTGCAGCAAGGGAAATGGAGAGCAAAGATTACACAGTGTGGGCTTACTCTTGCATGTCCAACACAGCGTTTCCCTGGAACTCTCACATCCTTCCAGGCTGGGAAAAGAAAGAATGCCAAGTGCACGGAAAGACAACACTGCTGCTGCTGGTACTGCTGCTGCTATCCAAATGTGAGACGTGGGTGGAGAAACATCATTTAGAAAAAGAGAAAATGAACCCGAATACCCAACAGCTGCAAATAACGAGGCATGTGAATCTGTTACCTTGGATGAACTCTGATTTCCTGCTCACAGAAGGCAGGGTCCTGTTGAGGCCCAAGATCCTGTCCAGGTGAAAGGCAAACACCTCACTCATGTCCAAGGGCTGCTTGAGCAGCCCACAGGGGCTAGGGCCACAGCGGGGCACAGAGCCAGTGGCGACCCCCTCCAGAACCAGCAAGCGGGCACCGCCCCTAGAGGACACTGGCTGGAGCCCCACCACCGCACCATCCGCCAAGAGCCGCATTCTACGGATGTCATCTTTGCTCAGCCACGAGGGGGCGCTCTCGCTGTAGATCCTGATGTTGCTTTCACGGGCCTTCGGCAGCTGCCAGTCTGAGCCTCCAATTCGCACTGCGGGACCCCGCACCAACCTCCAGGGTCTCTTTGCTAGGTTGTCTCCTTGAGCATGCCCAGGCACTTGAGCTTCAACAGCCCTGGCAGGTTCCTGCAGCTGAAGCGATGGTCCAGCCAAGGCCTCCAGAGCCAGGGTCACAGATGCCACTGCGTACTTCTTCCTGTGCTTGGGTTTCACCGTGCCACGGATATTGGCAGGCTTGCTGCGCTTGGAGCGTAGGGTAATGTACACCACATTGGACTGCAAGGTGGTCCCATTGCCCTGGGACTCCGGGGGGGCCAGAGTTCCATCCAAGGGTATCTCAGGGAAGGGGGCCTCCGCTGTGTCACGACTGTGGTGTGGCTCCTTTTCGGCCGCCTGTCCGTGCTGGAGAGAGGCCCGTCCCACCTGGCTTACCAGGAAGCCCAGGTAGATGGCTAAGGCAGTGCCCAGCAGGAGGTTCCTCCTGGTCCTCGGCCGCCGGCTGCTCCAGAGCTTGCGCGCCCGCGCCAGGCACAGGGAACAGATGAACCAGTTTATGAGTTGTCCCGGCTTGTCTGGACAGGTCATTTCTCTGCCGCTTGCACATGTTGAGCAGAGTTTAAAGTCTGCTCCTGGCTCCTGCCGACATGATGCATGGTTTCCTGGATTCAGTGTCGTGTCCGCTCGTGTGTCTAAGTGGTCTCCAGTGGGCAGAGGTGCACGAAAAGCCTCGGTGATGGAGGTGGGAATGTTTTTGACACTCTCCACCGCAAACCTCTTAAAGTCCTATCAGCCTCCCCACGGAGAATTGTGGCTGGCTTCTGGCAATGAATGGAAACAGAGTTCACTGAGTCACAGTTTCAAACCATTTCAGCTCCTATACAAAAGAGAAGAGTAACCCTTTCCTTTCGTAACTGTCACCAGTAAAAGTTAAGGGAGAAAAAAATCAGTTAAAAATGAAAACAGATTCAGTTTAAATAATGAAAACAAGCCACAAAGTCCAAGACTATTTTTCTAACATGAGTTAGAGTCAGACTCCTTTCATTTGATTCTGAAGCAAAGCATTGAAATTTGGCAAACCCTGGTGTTTTCTTTTTGAAATTCAGAAATAAGGCAAATTATAGATGATATTTCAGAATCTACAGCTATCTCATAGCTATTTTTAAGAGTCCTTCTCTAATTAATGGAGTGGAAGCACCAAGTATTAATATTCACATATTCTGCAGGAACATATTCTCTTTATGTAATAGTAAAAAAAAGTTTCCTCACAATAAGTTCCATTATCTCATATAGTGTTATTACAATATAAAGCCATGAATTCCATATATCTTAGAAGCAGTTATATATATTCAGCCACACACACACACACACACAAAATACAAATCCAAATGCTTTTAATTCTTTGTCTTTCCACCCAAGTGGAAATTAAAAGAAATTAAAATAATCAATTGATAGTTATATTTTTTCACATTATTAAAAAGAAGGAACTCGTAAGCAGCCCTACTTACACAGCTGGCCCCATGCTTGGCTCCAGGGAGAATGTAATCCCTGACTCTAATGCAAAGAACTTTTAAAGGCTGAGGCATGTAAGTAGAACATATTTCATGGTCAAGAGTGTTCCACATTTCAAACATTTCAGCTCAGCCTTAAAAGCTCCCTTGAAAACAGCTGATTACAAAGCAAAATGGTTACCTGTAAACAGGCTACTGCACAGTTTTAACGTGTATAAATAACTTGAGAAAATAGTTTAAAATCAACTTTAATTTTTAAATTATGAAAAAACAAATGCCGTACAGTTTTCATTCAAGTAACTTCCCACTTATTTTTAACCCCTGGGTGCCCTCTAGTGTCCTGTTTTGCAAACAGACTCAGAAATATCAGTCTCATGAAGTTGAAAAGGATTGAGAGTGTTTGCTTGGCTTAGAGGAACAGCAGTAGCTGAATAAGTACCTTGCAGAATGAAGAATGCAGTCAGCCCTGTGTTCATTCCATGTAGCTTGAGATTTAAGCCCCAGAAGGTCCAGGAGCTGCCACTCACCATACCATCTTGACTTTTTAGAGTAGCACTTGTCTCTCACCAGTTCTGGAAAGAATAGGCCTAGGATTTCAGAAAGGTTGGAAAGAGTTAATAAAAATGAGGGAGAAAATAGAGCAGTGAGATAAGAGTGCACATAGATAGGGAGAGGCATTTATAGTGTGCAGTTGTACAGTGCAACACTTCACAAAAAGAAGTCGCGGATACTTTCTGATTGGAGGTTTTCTTTTAAAAACAGGTTAGTGATTGGTCTAAGTTGTTTGCGTGTCCTGGCATAAAGGCAGAAGCTGATGACCTTGAGGTCTCACTTAAGCTTATTCTATTTTCTTCTATAGCAAACAGAATCAGAAAGCAAGAAGGGAAGAGGGATTTTTATTTTCTGCTACAGAAAAGAAGGTTGTGATAGTGGATAGAAGAGTAAGGAGTATAATCCTAAAATTACTACATTTTACCATACAGAAGAAAAGCAAGGAGTGAATATATATATATATATATATGAATGAAACTAGACTTCCAAGTGGTACAATGCCAAAAATTATAAGACTGTTATTTCAGCGTTCCTAAATTTGGGTCTCGCTCCCTCCCTGTTTAAAAGTTCTATGGCACAGAGGAAAGAAAAGGAATAACTCAATATTGACAGTAGCCTAGAACTACCTGCAGATTTTGGCTAAATTTTGTAAGAATTTGGGGATCAAAGTCATTTTCTTTGTGCACCAAAACTCTGAAATCACACACTTCCACAAGCACAGAATTATTTTTTTAGACAGCAAATGTGAATTTATTGATAGGAAAATGACACTGCTGCTTTTAAAAAACTATTTTAATATTTTCACTTATTTGAAAGAATAACTTCTCTGACCATAAGTCTTCTCTGTTTGAAAAAGCAACTTTTTTTAGTGGAGAAAGGCCTAGGGATTAGATATGAGTTTCATGAGTTAGTAAATCTGGTGGACTCCTCTCCCACCCTAAAATGTCTCTTATTTAGGAAAAGACCAGCACACTGTCTTTTCTTACAGCCATAGTTGGGATTAGTGCAAACTGAAGTATGTGACCTGCAGAGAACAGGCTACAGAGAGAGAGAGAGCCAGGTTTATGTTCTGCTCCCTCCCTTTAAACAGAATCTTAAAGCACTGAGCTTCTGTTGCCCCATCTCCACTTACAATGAAGAGTTCATTTCACTTTAGTGACTTAAAAATTACAGGACAATAACCTCACTGGAGATGTTTAAATTTATGCCTAGGCCCTATCCATTGTTCCAAGACTCTAGATTAATCTGGGTGGAGCCCAGAAATCCATAGTGCAAAGAGTTGTAATTCACAGTTCTAAGAGTTAAATAGCTAGTTCCAGAAGCAAATTAGCACCTTTATACAGTTAAATGATCAGTCTCAGATTCCAAAGGCAGTGAAATAATCTGTAAATCATTCAAGGCTTCCTACTGTAAGATCCAAGTGTGGTAAGAGCTGTTTCACCTTCGGTCTGGGACAGCTCTAGGACCAGATTAGACAATGAAGAGGGCCTTTGATTCCCCATCATCAGCACTCTCACTTCCCAATCCTGTCAGGTGTACTGCTCACCCACCTCCTGAGAGCACTCGGAAAGCAAAGGAGATGAAAGGACTCTGGTCCCTGAAAAGCTGAGTGTTAAGCTTTTCCTTGCTCTTGGTGACCTCTGTCTGCCACACAGACTAAGACCTACAGATAAACAATTTATTGCTGGTTCTGTGCTGACTCAACCCTTCCTCTGGGTTCCTAACCCTTGCTCACCCCATTTCTGACCTCTAGGGTCTCTCTCTTCCAGAGCCACAGCTCCAGCTTTTAGCTCAGGTTGTTGTGTGCAACACCTGTCCTTCTTGCCACGTGGAATTTGTTGATACATTTTACTCTCTGTCCTAACTACCACTAGCTGCCCTCTTGCACCAATGGGGAAACTCAGCCTAACAATCTTTGAAATTTTATCATAAAGGTGTTTAATGGGACCAAGGAGTTCTTAAAATAGTGCTCTATGCTGGAACTGTCTTTTAAGTTGTAATACAAAATTATATGTATTGTCTTTTTTTTTTTTACAGAAATAGGTGCACCTTTCTCTAACATTGGATTCTTCACCCCAAGAACATCTTTGCTGTTGGCCTGTATAGCTACATCTAGTCGCAAGAGGAGAACACTAGGGGAGAAAATCACCTGTCCCTAAGAGCCAGCCCCACAAATGGTAACAAAAGATAACACTGAATGCCAGAACCTGACCTCTCATACATGACCAAAACAGCACCAAAATGGACCAGATACCTGGAATTTCATTGTAGAAGGCGTTCTCTCTTATATCTGACACTTGGTTAGGGCTGACTGCCTTTCCCCAGTACAGAGATCTCCTACAATAATCTATTTTAGCCTCACTTCCTTAGAAATATTTGTTCTATTTCCTCAAAGTTGTTTTTGTTTTAGGATGGTTCTGTCACATGACCAGAAGTTCAAAAATCTTTGTTTGAACATATCATAATATCCTAGGTGGATAAAAATGTATGAGACACAATCTGACCTAAGCTTGAAAGGACAAATATATATGAGAATAATTACAATTTGTTTACTTTTAAAACCTAATAATTCATGGAGTCATCATGGGGTACAAGAAGAATTTCGAGGCTAGCCTGAGTTTCTTCTGGACAGCCAAGCTTCTCTATTTCAGAAGTGGACAATGAAGGCCTCAATACCCCGACACTTAAACCCCATCTAGGCCACATACATAGATGAGAAATCAGGTCAGACATGTGACCCTAGGTCATCCTTGGCTTAGATAGACTGACTTGAGATAAAGTAATTTTCTGTCTTGGTAGAAGAGTAACGTTGAATAAAGGTATCTTAATCTTGAGGCTCCTTGCAGGAAATTGACACAGTGCTGCAAACAATCTCTTTTCTCTTCACCTAAGGGGTAGTTTGTGTAAAATAAAATTAAAAAAAAAAAAAACACAGAAAACATGGAAACGAAGGAAGGCTCCAGCTACACTAGATTGAATTTGGCACATTAGAAATGCATTGGGATCAGAAACAAACACCATTAAAGTGCAGAAGAAGGCAGTAGAGAGAAATTTGGAAACTGTCAATAATTTGTATCTGATAGTTTTGAGACTTTGTGTGTCAGCCACTGTGATTCTGACGTACCATAGGTAGGAGAAGTCATCAGGATGTGTAACTACATGCACATTTTACGAAGAGATGAACAAAATGTTTGAAAAAAGTCAGAAAATGTTACTATCAGATACCCTGCCTGCCTGCCTATTCCCACCTCCCCAGCCCTACAGACTTGAGTGCCAGGAAAGATCAGTGCCAGGAAGACCCTGATAGCTTCATGTACTGTTCTTTGAGATGTCAAAGCCTCAGAGCCATACATCAGCTTCCAGGTAAGGAAATGTGATGCCAAGCTGGGGAGCACCTCATTCTCTTCATCTGTGCTTAGGCACCTCTAACTGTTGGCATTGTAGGGAGCATGGGTAGGCAGCATCCCCAGTATGGACATCCTGGCTCCCACAGAAGGCAGCAATAGAAAAGTTGTCCTTGGGTAGCTGCACAGAATCATCCAGGATTGAGGCCCATGTGTGATGACCAGTAATCACTAGGTTATAAGCATGTTATTGACAATCTCTGGCACCCCTGAGACATGAGTAACTATTTGTGGGGGGGAGGTACTGGAAGTCATGTTTTATGCAGTAGAGAGTAAGCACAGTGTGATTTCAGTCGCTCCTACTAAACAGTGCTTTGTGCCCACAAGGTAATGAGGTTTGGGAAAATAGTTTGCAAGCCCTTTAACATTTATTAAAAATGTGCTGGATGCCAGTCCCAAAAGCTGTGTTCTTTGCTATGTCTAAGGAACTGCCTAGCTCAGTAATGTTTATTTTTAAAAGAATTATTTATATATTTATTTATATACATATGTATGTATGTATGTATGTATGTATGTATTTGAATGTATTTGTAACAGAGAGAGGGAGAGACAGAAAGAGAAAAAATCTTCCATCCACAAGTTCACCCTCAAAATACCTGCAGCAGTCAGACATGGGCTAGGAAAAAGGTAGGAGCCTGAAACTCCATCCCGGTCTCCCACACGAGTGCAGGGAACCATGTAGTTGGGCCATTGTCTGCTGTCTTTCTAGGCACAATAGCAAGGAACTGCTTTGGAAGCAGAGCAGCCAGGACTCAAAAACCAGCACTCAAATATGGGATGTTGGCATCATAAGCAATGACTTAATCCATGATACCACAAAGCTGACCCAGTAATATTTAAATAAATGCTAAATGGATGGATGAAAATATAATGGGAATAAAGCCCAAATCTCAGACCAGTGATCCTCAAAGTGTGGCCCTGGATAAGTGGCATCAGCTCACTGGAGAATTTGTTGGAAACACAAACTGCTGTACAGTCTGGATTGGAACAAGCCCTGATGGTGGTCAAAAGTATGAGAACCACTTCCCTAGATGAGAAATAGAAGAGGGCAGGCCAGGAAAAAGAGAGGAAGATGATAAAAGAAAAAGGATAGTGTAAAAATTGTGAGAAGATTCAATGCCATATCTGCAGTTTGTTTGTATCTTTCCTCCCCCATTATGAGACTTTCACTCCTTCCTGACAATGTATCCACTGGATTGGAAGTAACAGGATATGTTGGTATCACACATAACAGCCCAGCCACCCACCCTCACCTGCCCAATCCCCTTTGTCAAGCCAAGATCATGTTGTATGGATGCTAGAAAAAGAAGGAACTTGAGAGAGACCAAAGTTCAGAGCACATGGAATGAAAACCAGGAGCACTTAAGACTGGGTGTGGAGGAATTGGCTAAGGAAAATTGCCAGTAGAAGTCAGTCCCCCACAGGCCATCACCAGTTATGTATCCATAAGGGCGCCTTTTATAGTAAAATCACACTGTTTTCCAAAGGCAGTCATCAGACTCCCAGGGTCATATAACTGGCAGCATAGCCAAAAATTATAAGCCTAAAAGCTTTTGGTTGGATGCCTGGAATGATACAAAGGAGTATAACACAGAAAAGAAAATTAAATATTTTTATGGGAATGAATATGTCATTTTTCTAAATATAAAATACCCCAATTATTTTTCCACAGGAAATGACCAGTGCTTTGGTTGAGAATGCACTGTCCATTACTGTTCTTTGGCAGAATGAAGCCATACTTGACTGAGGTAATCACAAGCTTAGTGGCAACTCCTTGCTTTATTTTCACACTGATTTCTTATAAGGTGTCCATTAGAGGGGATAGCATAGTGAGGGAGCAGGAAAAGCCACTGCCTGAGAGGCCAACATCCCATATGGGTACAGTTTGTGTCCCCACTGTTCCACTTCTGATCTACCTCCCTGATAATGGCTTGGGAAAAATCAGCAGCGGATAGCCCAAGAGTTTGGTCCCTGAAACCCACGTGGGAGTTCCAGATGAAGCTCCTGGCCATTGCTGCTGTCTGGAATGAACCAGCAGATGGAGGATATCTCTCTGTGTCTCTCCTTCTCTGTCTGTAGTAACTCTGACTTTCAAATAAATAAATAAATATTTGAAAAAAGTAATATACACTAGAGTCTATGATAATAAATATGCATTTAATTCAGATAAAGTGAGAATTTTATAAGCAAAAACATTTTTATCTCAGTTGGGTCCTTTTGCAAGATATTTTTCTCAGTTTCCTCATCTGAAACACTGGGATCATTATATCTAGTTCACAGGCTGGTTCTAAAAATTAAAGTAGCCTGGTGGTTGACATATTGTAGAAAGTAATTGCTCATTCACTTGTTCTTTCTTTCCAAGGATGATGCACACTCTAAAAAATCCAAAAGAAGACATTAACAGATAACACTTATTGATCAAAACTTAATTTTCAGGTTAAAGGAATAGCTGTCAGACTTACTGATGCAGCAAATTATCCATAGTTTTCTTCAATATTTCCTTTGTATTTAACAAAAGACCTGAAAGATAGTCAGCAATGTATTCTGCCTGCTATTTTGTATTAAAATCCTTGGTCATTTTTGCTATTGAAATTTAGAACCAGTAAATGTAAGGCAGACCCTTAGCAATGTAATTAATTTCTGGGTCATTAGTTGTAAAAGATAATAAGTTTCAGAACAGATATTGGAGAATTTCTTCTTGAAAGATTTGATACTTAAATACTGGTTAGGCACACTTCCCTTGGGCCTCAGGTAAGATTATCAGGATAATAATTATCAATAGCAATGATAGTATAATAGGTTAGCACCTATTTCATAAGGCTAGTGTGAAGTTTGAATAATGAATACATAGAAGCTGTTACCACACCAAGGAAAACAGAAGAATAGCTTTGTCATTGCCAGAACATTATGGTGGGAAAAAATAGACCTTTAAAATATATATTTATTATAGCCAAAAAAAAATTCAGAGCTGCTCATGCCCATTTACACTTGATCAGAGGAGAAGTCACATTACCATTGGGTCAATATAAAAACCCAATTTTCCTAGCAGGTATATCACTATTATGGAGAAAGTTGTAATGGCATTTCAAACATTGGGTAGGGTCAGGCATTGTGTGTGAAAGTGAAACCACTTCTGGGGACTCCCAAATCCCATATGGTAGTGCTGGTTGGAGTCCTGAGTCAGCTCTCTGCCTTCTTCCCCATCTTTTACCCTTAGAATAACCCAACCTACCAAATGTGTCTGGTTTCAGATCTCATTTCTTCTCCTTCCATCTTACCTCAATATCACTAAGTTGATCATGCCTATATACAAACTCGAATATGACTATCTCAATCAAGCCAGATTTGTCATGTGCCAAGTGACAGCACTGGACTTGTTTGGGGAGTTTTATACATAATTTATGTTAGTTAATAAATAATTCACCTGCCAATCTGTCATAAGTTTCAAACTACATCAAAGCTTATTTACACATGTTCCCTTACTGGATCCTAGAAAAAAAGGACATTCTCATTCTCTTAAGTAAGAGAAAAAATGCAACTAGTGAAATTTTTGCTAATAGAAGGATGTAAATTCCTGTAAAATATACAACTTTCTTTAAATAAGAGAAAACAAGTTTAATATGCTGGATTTGGAATTTCTGCTGCTAAAGCTTGTAAGTGTCTGAGAAGTTTGGTGAATTAAGCTCATCACTAAACATATTTATCACTTTTCAAGTTTTCTACAGGGAGCAAAAGTCAACATCAAAATGTGTAACTTTCTACTTCAAACAGTATAGCATGTCAAACCAGAAACTCTCAAAGTTCTCTAAAAGTAAAAGGTTCTCAAATTCAAACCTTCCACAAATTATCAATTTATATGAAATGAAATTGAAAAATCACAAGCATGCAAGAAAAACACAGAAAGACTGAGTGAGCAAGAGAGACACAGACAGAAAATGAGGGAGGGTACAAACATAATGATCAAAATTTAAACACAGACTGACAGGTGTACTTCAAAACATTTGTGAAAAATGCATACTACTTTTAAATTCCATTTTCCACAAACTGTCTGAAGTACTCTCATATATACAAAATATTTAAAAGATGACAAAGTGAGAATTACAAGAAGAGATTAAAAATTATTAGGTACATATTGAAAATAAATTAAAAACTACATTTAGAAATTATTAAGTAATTGCTGAAACTAAAATTCAGTAGATAAAATGTTGACCCCTGGGTCCAACAATGTGATTTGTATTAAACTAAATCGTCTCCAAAAACGACTTTTACAAAACCTGTAAACAATCTTCTGAAGGCATGTGAGAGCCATTGAAAGTGGTACCAAGAAGCTGCAGTTCTCAAGAAAGATAAATGCATGGGATGTACCCCATTTTCACACTTGAATTTTCCTGAGTGAATCTTCCAAACTGCCATGAAGGCGAAAAGAGCCCAAGAAGAAAACAGTCATCCCCAGGAAACAGAGGTTAATGTTTAAGGACACAAAAGGAGCTGGGCTTTGAGGAGCAAACTACGAAAGAGAAAGGATTCTGACAAAATATCCAAAAGTCTGCACCCAAATTTCCCTTAAATAATTATTCAACTTATGAACTAGGTCCGTACAAGGCAAGTGTCAAGAAATGTAGTATAAAGCAGCAGACAGAAGCTGCGAATGTTGATCAGAGATTATAGCAGCTGATGGCACTTGGGAATTAAGAGACTGGAATTCACAGCAGAAAGAACTTGCCAAACCTAGGCCCAAGAATTGGGAAAGGGCACTCCCTAAGATTAATGGTCACACCCCATAAATAACAAAACTAAAATAGGTTAGGCATAGCAAAGCTTAAAACCCTGTCTTGAATGAAATAGATCATTCACTGAACCTATTAATAATAAACAAAAATTAATGCTTCGTCTAAGAATATCATATAGAACCTCAAAAGCTTATCACCTATATCTAAAAATTATTGTAAATTGTGAAACCTGCCAAAAATAACAGGAGTAAATGACCAAAATAAACAAACAAAAACTGGAAATACAGAAGACCCCAGGTGCTGGGCCAGGCCTTCCAGGAAATGGATGACATGCTATACCAGCAGTAGCCAGAGCCCAATTCTGAAGAGCCAGTTTCTCTAGAAACTTGCATCACTTCCTGTGCCTGGGCTTGCTCCTGGACTACACAAAGTTCCACTTCCAGGTTTTGCACTCTTGGAGTTCCTGGCTCATATGATTCACCCATCCTGAATGCTGCCTGTACTGGGCAGGCAACTCCCTGATAGTCATCTCGAAAAGTCAACTGAAAGTTTCATATTAGGAGATGTTTGTCCGGTACCACCACAGTTCTCTGAAATAAAGTCTGTGAAAAAGGAAACTTTTGCTCCTCTCTCTGATTTACACAAATTTTTTTTGGATACTACTTTAGAAGGGTGAGAAAGATGGTGGCCATCCACATTTCAATTGATGGGCTGTTCCAATTTTTGCCAGGAAATGAGCTGTACTTAAAAGATTCAGACTTAAAAATTCATTTTCCACTACAAAATAAAAAAAAAGAAGTGATCATGACAGGGTGAAAAATTTCACTGAATAGTGATGAATATCACTCTTTTTTTTAAATATTTTTAATTTTTTATTTGAGAAGCAGAGTTATGGCCGGCACCACAGCTCACTAGGCTAATCCTCCGCCTGTCAAAAAAAAAAAAAAAAAAAAAGAAGAAGAAGAAGAAGCAGAGTTACAGACAGAGAGAGGGAGAGACAGAGAGAGAGAGAGGTCTTCCATCTACAGATTCACTCCCCAGATGGCTGCCAGGGCTGAAGCTATGCTGATCCGAAGCCAGGAGCCAGGATCTTCTTCCAGGTCTCCTACACAAGTGCAAGGGTCCAAGCACTTGGGCCATTTCTACTGCTTCCCCAGACCATAGCAGAGAGCTGGATTAGAAGTGAAGCAGCCACAGATGCCAGCATCGCAGGCAGAAGCTTAGCCCATTATGCCACAGTGCCAGCCATAATTGCTATTTTCAAAGTACCAACATACTATTCAAAGAATAAAGTATTTATTCTAACAGACATGTAGGCAGTAAGAGTCATTTGTAAAGTGCTGACCATTTGTATGGCTGACCTATACGAAACAGCACAAGGGAATAATGAGGGTTGACTAGTTTGTTTTGACTAGTTTGTTTTGTGCCTTTGAACATTATGGCACAGTCTTTTTTTTTTTTTTTTCTTTACAGGCAGAGTTAGTGAGAGAGAGATTTTTATTCCAACTGTATTATGGTGCACTCTTGCTTCCTTTAATCTGAAAAACATGCCATAACTGTAAAGTATTGTTACCAGAACAAGAGAAAGTACTGCTTTATTATCTCAAACATTAAAATAAGATGTTATACTGCCATTATTCTAACTATCTTGTGTACTACCACTTTCCTGATGTGCTTAGAAGGTGAAATTTCTCAGACTTCTGCTGGAATTAAGAATGACGATTGGCCGGCGCCGTGGTTCAACAGGCTAATCCTCCGCCTTGCGGCGCCGGCACACCTGGTTCTAGTCCTGGTCGGGGCGCCGGATTCTGTCCCGGTTGTCCCTCTTCCAGGCCAGCTCTCAGCTGTGGCCCGGGAGTGCAGTAGAGGATGGCCCAAGTGCTTGGGCCCTGCACCTACATGGGAGACCAGGAGAAGCACCTGGCTCCTGGCTTTGGATCTTCGGATCGGCACAGCGTGCAGGCTGTAGCAGCCATTTGGGGGGTGAACCAACGAAAAGAAGACCTTTCTCTCTGTCTCTCTCACTGTCTAATTTTGCGTGCAAAAAGAAAAAAAAAAGAATGACTGCTTAGATGATGAATAATAACTAGATGCAGGAAGTTTTCCAGTGATACTGTCACTTTCCTGTTACGTCTTTCATTTGATGATTACAATACAATTCCGTTTAAAACAAAATGGTATTCAATTCTTATATGTTCCCCAAATTAAAAATTTATTTCAGTTCATATTAAGTTCATTAAGTTCATTATATATATATATATATATATATATATATATATATATATATAAAATATGTCATGGCCGGCGCTGTGGCGCAGAGGGTTAACACCCTGGCCTGAAATGCCAGCATCCCTTATGGGCACCGGTTTGAGACCCGGCTGCTCCACATCTGATCCAGCTCTCTGCTATGGCCTGGGAAAGCAGTAGAAGATGGCCCAAGTACTTGAGCCCCTGCACTTGTGTGGGAGACCGGGAGGAAGCACCTGGCTCCTGGCTTTGGATCGGCGTAGCTCTGGCTGTTGCGGCCAATTGGGGAGTAAACCAGCGGATGGAAGACCTTTCTCTCTCTCTCTCTCTCTCTCTCTCTCTCTGCCTCTCCTCTCTGTGTAACTCTGACTTGAAAATAAATAAATTTATATATATATATATATATATATATATATATATATAGCCATATCCAAAGCCATAGTTATTTTTCTGGAGTGCTATCTAATGAATGTGAAGAAGTTAAAGAGATTTGGAGCTACTGAACTTTAATGGTGCTTCATCATGTTCACATTTAACATATTTAATATGGGCAATTTTTTCACTTTCCCTAAAAAGGAATAATATTTATTGATTAAAAGTGGAAAATGATAGTTAAAATACCAGTCTCTTTTTGGAATATTTCACTATATTATGCAATGTTGAATGGATTTTATTTTTCATGTAATTTTTTTCTTATCTATTAAATAGAGATAAAGATTTAGAGAGCGAGAGTGAGAGAAATTCACAGGTGATTGAGCCGATAAAATACAAAATTAATATACAGAAGAAAATAAAGCAAAAGAAGACCTATAAAGTTAGAGTGAGGGATTTGTAACACAAAATTGGAATGCATAAAATATAATCAGATAATCCCTCTGAACAAAATTATGAAATGAAAAATTATTTAGTTGGATTTAAAGGAAGATTGGGCAAAGCAGAATGCAGGGTTTGTAGAATCAAAGGACAGGCAGAAAACATAAAAACAGTATATCAGAACATAAAATGAATGGAAATAATTAGAACTGAGTGTTTAAGAGATGTGTAGGGCAGTTAAAGATCAAATGTATGTGTAATTGGATGTCTGGAAGAAAAGAGAAAGATAATGTGGCAGAAACAATATCTGAAAAGATGAACACCGAGAATTTTGAAACTGATAAAAAACATCAATCTAAACATTCAAGAAAACTATTAAACTTAATATAAGACATTTGTAAAGGCAGCTGTCACCAAATACTTTCTTAACTTATTAAAAGAAAAATATATGCGGAGGAGAGCGGTAAGATGGTGGAATAGGAAGGGAGCACATTGATAGTTCAGCAAGACACAGGTTAATAAAAGTGGAGATACTGCAGGGTCAAGGAAGAGTAGGGGAAGAAACAGCAGAGGAAACTCTTCCAGAACTAGTGATTCACAGTGGACCTGCGTGGAGAGCGTGGGAGCCCAAGTTCGGGACACCAGCGGCAGACTCAACACACCAGCACTGGAACGCCTGGTGAGCAGAACCTCAATAGCCCGAGACACCAGCGGGCAAGCGGAAAGAGGAGACTAGAGGGAACGAGGCTTGAAACCCCGTAGGGAAATGTTCACCAGGCTAACTAGAAGAGAGAGAGGAAAAAAAAAATAGTGACCGATACGGACACGAGTTTATCTCCCTCCGCTCACCCCTCAAAGGCTAGCAAGACAAAGAGCAGGTGCCATTTTGGACATATGTCATAAGCAGGGTGACCTCAGGTCTGCACCGGCCCTGAGCCTAGCAGAAAAACCTGACTCTGGGAGGAGGGGTGAAATAACAGGAGATTAGGATCTAAATTGGCAACCCAGTGGGAGACTGCAGGAGAATTGGAGCCCACACGGAGGGCAGCAGAGATTCCCTGTGTGGTCCTTGGGAAAGAGCTTCTGATCTCTGGCTCCTGTGGGTATATCATTCGCCTGCTAACTACCTCCAATTACGTTCAGCTGTGCAGAATTACTTCCCTTTTGAATCAAAAAAAAAAAAAAGAAAAGAAAGAAAGAAAGAGAGATTTACCACGCCTAACCTGGGAGTGTAATCTTTGACATACCCTCAACCCTGAGGAACCAAACAGAGCTCTCAGGCCACACTCATTACAAGCCTCTAAGGCTCCACCGAAAGCAGACAGTCCACTTAATATAGAGCCATAGTGTAACAAGAAAAAACACCACAGTGAAGAAACCAAAGAGTATCTCCAACATGCCATACAACAAATGCAAAAACCGAGGTAACAAGAACAAGGAAGACACTATGACGCCCCCAAATGAAAAAGACACCCCAATTCAAGATTATGATGATGATGAGATAGAAGAAATGCAAGAAGCTGATCTCAAAAAATTGATAAGAACCTTAAGAAGCTCTCAAAAACAAAGTCTTGAACTACAGAAATCCTTAATGGACAAGATAGAAAATCTCTCTCATGAAAATGAAATATTAAGGAAGAATCAAAATGAAATGAAACAACTAGTAGAACAAGAAACTGTGATAGTGATGAGAAATCATAATGAACTGAAGAATTCAATAGATCAAATGACAAACACATTAGACAGCCTTAAAAACAGAATGGGTGAAGCAGAAGAGAGAATATCAGACTTAGAAGACAGAGAACAGGAAAGGAAACAGGCAAACCAAAGAAAAGAAGAAACTAGAAATCTAAAAAATATTGTTGGGAATCTACAGGATACTATTAAAAAACCTAACATTCTGTTCTAGGAGTTCCTGAAGGCATGGAGAGGGAGAAAGGATTAGAAGGCATTTTCAGTGACATACTAGCAGAAAATTTCCCAGGTTTGGAGAAGGACAGAGGCATCTTAGTACAGGAAGCTTATAGAACCCCTAATAAACATGACCAAAAGAGATCATCACCACGACACGTTGTAATCAAACTCACCACAGTGAAACATAAAGAAAAGATTCTAAAAGGTGCAAGAGAGAAACGTCAGATTACTCTTAGAGGATCTCCAATTAGACTCACAGCAGACTTCTCATCAGAAACCCTACAAGCTAGAAGGGAATGGCGAGACATAGCCCAGGCACTAAGAGAGAAAAACTGCCAGCCCAGAATACTATATCCTGCAAAGCTCTCATTTGTGAATGAAGGTGAAATTAAGACTTTTCATAGCAAACAGAAACTGAAAGAATTTGTTGCCACTCATCCTGCCCTGCAAAAGATGCTTAAAGATGTGTTACACACAGAAACACAGAAACATGGTCATCAATATGAAAGAAGGTAAAGGAAGGAAACTTCACAGCAAAAGATCACAGGAAGCTCAATTTCTCTTTGACATAGAATTAAACTCTGATGCTTTGTTAAAGAAATGTGTTAAAGTAATCTATTATGTTCTCTTGATGTCTGTTAAATTCTAATTGTTCAAAAACAGCTGAATTTTTATTAAGAGCTATGGGTTATTTAAATATGTGCTTATTTTCAAAGATTTGAATGATCACTTTGTAACAATGATCAAATTTGGTCTATGTTATGTCATGATTTTAAGGAATCTTATTTCAACCAGATATTTTGGATTTTGAGCCTTCTTGGCATTCTTGACAGGCATTCAAAAAATCAAAGTTTCAAACAATCTGGACTCTCAAATTTCCAGTAAATCCTGGACTTTGGTTTTTCCAGTTTGGGCCCAACTGAAAAAATCGAAGGACCTATGTCTCTCATCTTATAGAGACACCAACTAATCAGGCTATTTGGATTATATTAGAAGTACTGTCAAGATGTGATGTGGTACCAAACTTTAAGTTTCTATAATGGAAAATGCTATGAATACAAATGTTTGAGAATTAAAGAGTCTAATGATTTTGTGTTACTAGACATGATAGTTATCTTAATGAGAAATCCCCAGAGGGATAAAGGGTTAAATACTTGTGAAATCCTACAGGTGCTTTCAAAAATACTGTGAAGAAAGCAAGTGCCTCTTGTTGGTTGATGAGTTTATAATTTTAAACATGGCAACTTAAAGTCTTTTGTCATCCACAGTTATATATAATTTGCTGCTCATAAAACTAAAGTGTTATTGGTTCTGTGTTTAGCTCTCCTCCTATAGGTTCCTATGGACTTTTTCCAGCCACTTCTATTGTATTCAGTGCTTTGGGATGGCTCTGTAAACAGATGAAGCCAATAATGTATTGAAGGTACCAACTGAGAGAAAGTATGGTTAACTGAGGTTACTAAAAACAAAAAGCAATTCAAATCAATTGGCATTCTACAAAAAGAGTTAAAGATTTTAAAAGCTATTATTAAAATTGCTATATTGGTCTATTATGTTATGTTATATGTGTGTACATATTGTATGTCCACATGGGGAAATTTTATGAAGAGTTTTATTTTAAATGTCTTATAGATAAGATTGTCCATAAATTTAAGCTGCTAAAATCAATCAAAGCTACATTTTAATTTGTGTGACCTGAATCTGTGTATCATATGTTTTAAACGTGTTGGTAGAAAGAAACTAAAAACATTTTAGATGGTTGTGCTTAAGTTTACTGGTTAAACAAACTACACCATGTTAGATATTTAACAGGTGTTTTCAAATACATGATTCTTACAATTTATAGAAGGCATTGGACCTTCTGGTAAATGTTTTCTTAAGTTGTTATCTAGTGGTTGAAACGGTTTGCTAAGTATTCATGTGATATTGCTATTGTCAGCAAGCGATCTAGGACTTGCTCCCTCATTTCTCTATTCTAAGCCCAACTTGTTCTTTCATTTCTCTATTCTCTTCAAGGTAGGAAACTAATTCTATTATGAAGGAATAGGATGCACAATTTAATCTTTAGACCTTATAAAAGAGATGGCTAACATTTTTATGTAATAGCATAGCCAAAATAAGAACTTAAATAATAATCTCATAGCTAGATTTACTTCGCCATCAGTGAAGTAAACAGTAAGTTTAAAAAAACCTCCCTTTCAGACCAAAGGGAAAGAAAGTTTTAAAGTGAGAATATAATTTTCCTCATGGGCATTGTCTACCTTAGAAAAACTACTACAGAATATGCCTGTGACTCTAGACTTGTAGTTCAGGCCACCGAAGATTCGAGATGGGACTTGGGCACTCCCTTGACTTGCATCCTCTGGTCTGCTTTAACACAAACCAGGAGGAAAAGAAAGCTAGGCATCAGAAGCAATGGGTGGCAGCCCTGTTAATGGCTATTCTGTACAGTGATCTGCCTTCAAGGAGACCCAACAGGCCAGTCCACTGCAGTGGCTTTCAATGTGGTAAGCCTGGGCTTCAGCAGAAGTCAGCTTGTGAAGAGCCCTGGCAGCTCTGCCAAGAGTTGGATCACTGGAAATGGACCTGCACTGGAGTTGAAGGATGCCCAGGTCAGAGGCACAGATCTTATTGGCTCTAAGCTGAAAAGCCCTTCACTCAGCCCAACTTCCAAAGTGACCACTGCAGCTGAGGGGATGGCCAAGTAGGGTCAGCAACATTGCAGGCAGAACTGTAAATTTCTTGTTAGAGACGCCCCCTGCCTTTACCTGGCCAGCTCTCCTCCCAAGCCAGCTAAGTAATGTAAGTCAACAGAGTGCCTTCCCCTAGGAGGTTCACACCTCCTTTAGGATATACCCCATGCAAAGAGATAGATAGGTCTGGGCCTCTTAACTTACAAGGCCTAAAGCTCACCAGATTATTATCAAGCCCCTTCTATCAGGTTCTATTTGCCTCTCAATCAGAAAACTTAAATGTAGCTTAGACAGCACCTTTCTTAGCTCCTCTAATAATGACTCTGTCCTTTGTTCTAGACCCTGTCTAGGGCTCTTGGGCCTCATTCCTTTGTAATCATAACCTCTACTCTACCACCAATGGCTCTACTCCCAACCTGTGTGTACTGATGGTCCTCTTCCCCACTTAATGCTGTATAATTGTTCAGACCTGGTTAACACTACTCTTAGGATCATTGGTTACTATCCTCACTCTGTCTTTTATGACCTTGTCTAAATATGATCAGAGTCGTTAAACTTGGAAGGCTTCCATAGCCTTGGCAACTCATGAGGACAGCCTAGGGTGGTTACTGGCCCCATAAACTAGAGTGTCAATCTGTTGGGTCAACAACAGGAGCCACTGTGCACTTGCTCCTCATGTGGGATCTCTGTCCTTAATGTGCTGTACATTTTGATTTAATGCTATAACTAGTACTCAAACAGTATGTTTCACTTTGTGTTTCTATGTGGGTGCAAACTGTTGAAATCTTTATACTAAATTGATCTTCTGTATATAAAGAGAATTGCAAATGAATCTTGATGTGAATGGAAGGGGAGAGGGAGCGGGAGAGGGGAGGGTTGTGGGTGGGAGGGAAATTATGGGAGGGGGAAGCCATTGTAATCCATAAGCTGTACACTGGAAATTTATATTCATTAAATAAAAGTTAAAAAAAATCAAAAAAAAGAAAAATATATGGAATAAGAAAGAGAAGTTTCAAACCAAGGTAGGTCACAAGAAAATATACAAATTGGGGGCCTGCATTGTGGCACAGCAGGCTAAGCCACCACCGGCAATGCCAGTATCCCATATCAAAGCACCACTTTGAGTCCCCAGTTCTCACTTCCAATCAGGTTCCTTGCGAAAGTGTTTGAGAAGGCAGCAGAAATGACCTAATTGCTTGGACCCTTGCCATCCACATACCAGACCTAGATGGAGTTTTCAGCTCCTGGCTTTTGGCATGGCCCACTAACCGTTGTGGCCATGCAAAGATTTATTTGAGGTACAAAAAGAAATCAGACAAGAACAATATTTGAAGAGAAAACAGTCAAATTTTTCAGATTCTACAAATGGTACAAACAGAAAGATAAACATTTTTTATAAAGTTTGGATAATTAGAGGCCAGTTGTTTTTTAATGGAATCTTAGAACTGGGAAAGAATCTGAAAGAGAAACTAAATATAACCCACTGATTGTACAGATGAAGCAGGCTGAAGGTTACACAAGTAAACGACCTAAAGAAAGTCAAATAAGGCACAGCAAGAATCTCAAGTCTTAACTTCAAATTCAGTGATCTTTTCACTGGAGGAGACTGTCAATAGCACAATCAGATCACATAGACTGTTCTCTCATTTTAAAGCTAAATTTCCTAAAGTATTTTTCAAATCTTTCCCACTGACCTCTACCTTGCCAACATATTGACAATCAGAAAGAATGTTTGGTCAGTCACTTGTTCAAGGTTATATAATGTGAGAGTTGAAGCAGTGACTAAAATTCAAATCTATGAACTTGCAAGTACTGAGTATTTTTTATATTCAGTGTTCCAAAAGCGGTGTTTGAGCACTTTAACTAAAATCATGAAACTACTGTTCATTCACTGTTAGCCTTAGGAATTGCTTGTTTTTTGATCCACCCAGTGGCCAATTCAATTCTTTGTACTTCATGAAAGAGGAGGGAGCACAGCAGAAAATGGAGAAAAGAACTATAATTTATTTTTGGTGGGTGTCTGATTTCTGTCTGCCTAAAACCTTCTTTATTCTAGAAAAAGACCCAATCACACCCCTGGATATGAGAATAAATACATGGGTTACTACAGCAAAAAGAGTAGAACTCAGTGTTAGAAAAGCAGTTGATTCAGGGTTGAAAACTTTGTTCAAGTTTGGAATATTAAATTTTTCTTAGGGTTTTAAATTGCTAACATTAATTTCTCATGATGAAACCATGAGTTTGTGACTTGACAAATTGATAGTGGCCATCATTTCAGCCAGCTTGAGAAAATGAAGCCGGTATTCAGAATGAAGCACAGGAGAAAAATATGATGACACGATTTCCTGTGAAAATGTTTTTTTTTTTAATACTTACTCTATTGGGGATAGAAAAAGAATCTAATCTTTCAATATAGCTTATTGCAAATTTATTTTTTATTATTTAAATTTTTGAAAATTTCTTTTCATTTTCACATCTAGTTGTTGAATTTTGTCATTCTCAAATTTCTCATTTCTTGGTCAGATGGCTTTTTGCCTGGGGTAAGCCCTCAGAAATCCAGTCCTTTGATATAGCTGAGTGTGCCTGCCTGCAGTTTACACATGTTGCATGTTTCTCTCTCTCTCTCTCTGTCTCTCTCTCTCTCTCATAGACACACACACACACACACACACACATGGCTTCTGCAGCAGCTGATCTAGTTAGCTCATCCATGTTCCACCTTTCTTCACCCCTTCAGACTTGGGATTTATAATGCTAGATAGCTGTGAAGTCTAATTCTTAATTCCTAGGCAAAAAGAGGAAGGAATCATTCATATTCTTCTCACTAGAGTTGAAGATAAAGCCCAGATACCTGATTGGGCCCACCAGAGGTTGCTACTGGAAGCCAAAGTAATAGTACTGATAACCCACTCTCTCTGTCCCTGAAACCTGGAAATACCACCTGACCTTACCAGGTGACCTTTAAGCTGGAATAGTCCAGTTGCTAATGTAAAACTGTGACTGCTACTTCCAAGCCAAAAAGAGCAATGTTAGTGAGACACATTTGAGCTTAAGCTGCTTTAGGTTCATGATACATCAATCTCTGAATAGAACTTAAGTGAAAGAAGTTTATTTTGCCAGTAACCATGAATTCTAGAAAGTTGAGAAATCAGGAGCTGTGCTAATAGCAAAGCTGAATTCCCTGCCTCTTGATTTAGGAAACTTCTTAATCTTTTCTTTTGTCCTTGCACTAGGTTTGTATATACCTACTCCTTCACCTTATGATATTTTTATAAGTTGATTATCACACCATTCTGATTTTTTTAAAAAGATTTATTTATTTACTTGAAAGTCAGAGTTATACAGATAGAGAAGGAGAGACAGAGAGAGAGAGAGAGGTCTTCCATCCACTGGTTCACTCCCTAGATGGCCACAACAACTAGAGCCTTGCCAATCCAAAGCCAGGAGTGAGGAGCATATTCATGTTTTCCCATGTGGGTTCAGGGGCCCGAGGACTTGGGCCATCTTCTACTGCTTTCCCAGGCCACAGCAGAGAGGTAGATCTGAAGTTGGAGAAGCTGGGTCTTGAACTGGCGCCCATATGGAATGCCGGCACTGCAGGCAGCGACTTTACCTGCTATACCACAGTGCCGGCCCCAGCACCTTATGATTTATTATTCCTCTCTACATCCAATAATTTCCCTTGTTTATTTGTAATATTTTACTTATTACTCAACATTATTTTTATTATTAGTTGGGTGTCTTTTTGTTTCATTTTGTTTCAGGGAACAGAAAACATGAAAATCAGCACAAGCTGCCACAGACAGAAATGTTATTGGTTGGTCTTACAAGAACATACAGAGATAAAGTAGGCTTTAGAGCAGTTAATCAAATCTGGATGCATTTCTCTGTGATTCTCTTGGCTTCACCCTTGTCCAAGGACTGGTCACATCCTTACGCTGACTTTCCTCCTGATCACAAGGTGGCTGTGAAGCAACAGAACTATATGCTCCCTTCTTCATGTCTAAGTAGAAAAGATTATAAATATTCCACAACTACCAGATAAGACTTCTGAGCTTTGTACAGAAGCCAGTCACGATAGATAAGAGTATCATATAGTAGATATTTGGTTGCATGCTCATTGTCGAACCAGTAATTATTCATAAATAATTTTGAATGGTTCCTGGACCTTACTGTAGGATCAGCACAACACATATACATACTTATCTCAAAACACCAGGGAGGATTCAGCTCTGTGGTGCAGTGGGTTAAAGTCCTGGCCTGCAGTTCTAGCATTCCATATGGGAACCGGTTCGAGTCTGGCTACTCCATTTCCAATCCAGCTCCCTGCTATGATGCCTGAAAAAGCAGCGGAGAATGACCCAAGTCCTTGGTCCACTGCACCTGCTTGGGAGATCCAGAGGAAGCCCTTGACTCCTGGCTTCGGGCTGGCTCAGCACTAGCCGTTGTGGCCATTTGAGGAGTGAATGAGCAGATGGAAGACCTCTCTCTCTCTCATTCCTTCTCTGTGTGTGTGTGTCTCTATCTACCTCTCTCTGTAACTCTGCCTTTCAAATAGATAAAATAAAAATCTTTAAAAAAGCACTGGGGAATGATGAAACTGGATGTTAGGTAGGCAAACAAAATGTCTTATAGTCATGGTAAATTTTCTTGTCTATTGCCCTCAAACCCCTGAGATCCTAAAAGACAGAGAGAGTACTGTACTGACATATCTGTAGCTTCAGGCCCAACCACTTTGTTGACATATAATCATACTCAACAGTCACCCAAATAAGTGAACAAATGAAAATTATTTTCCTCAAAAATATGTTTGTCACTAATCATTCTCATAATTCCTGAAGCATATTACAGTGGCAATAATATTTTCACAACACCTGGTTGTTCAATCCTTCCCTAAATAGTTATAATTTTTATCTATTGCTTCCTGGATCTTTCACTTGATTTCAACACAATGCTGATTATTTTTAGAGCTGCCATTAACAGAGACTTCCATTGTTGTCCTGTTTTCTCCTTGAGCAGTGAGGCAGTTGCCATGGAAACAGAATCCAATGCCTCCCTCTGGAGCCTCAGATCAATGCAATTTGATGAGAGGAACTAACATACTACCTCTTACCTGTATTTTATAAGACCAAGGAGCTATTTCCTGAAAAAGATGCAAGTCATTACCAGGGTAAAGTATACTTGATGAAGCATGAGGCTTGACAGCTTCTCTGAGAAGATGGATCAGAGCTCTCATCTATAAATAATGCCCTAGTCAGAAGTGGGAGAAAGGTTTTAATTCTTGAATTAACTAAAATTGTGAATCATAAGGTAAATTTTATTTAAAAGTGGATAGGGGTATCATTTTATTTGACACTTCCTGAAAACACAAAGTCACAAACTCATAGCAGCCATTCTCAGAGAACAAGGTATGGTGATTATGTGGGAGGAAGTCTCCCCCCCTCCAATTCCACTTTAAACAAAAAACTAGAATTCAAAATATAATCCAAGTAGACTTTGGGTGGAGGAGGAAGTAAATCCCCAAACCTCTCTAGTGGAGTCGACTTCTGTGGCGCCAAGGAAGATTCTCTGGGGGAAGTTGCAAGTCTTATACATTAACTTCTGCTCTCTCAGCAACTAAGGAAGAATACACTGGTTATGTGCAGAACTCTGAGGGACCAATAATATCATTTTCACATGAAGGAAAATGACTCATCACCAGTTTTTAATTGCCTAAAGTGGGCTATCTTAGAACTGAGATGTTTGTGCAAAACACCTTGTATATATCTCACAGGGCAACCTGGATTAATCCAAGGTCATGGTCTAGAACACTGGTGGAAAATGTCCAGCTTGAAGGCTTATGAAAGGCCCATGAAATCATTTTACAACTACAGTCAGGACTCAAAATTCAATGAATCTATAGCAAGCTAATTTTTAGGTGGATGATTTTGTGTGGCCCATGAATGATGTTAGAAATATCCAAATGACCCTTGGCAGAAAAATGGTTCCCACACCTGGTCTAGAAGAAGCCAAGATGTGACATATGCTAATGACAAAGGGCCCAGGAGAGGGGGAAGATTGAAGTACTAGATTCAACTATATCCATATGTATGTAAAACATAGAAACCTAAGCAAATCAAATGCACTGAGTAGATGAGCCACAGCTGAGTAATCAAACAAGCAATGTTGAATATCGAAAACAAGTAGGTAACAGTGTTCTAACAGAGTAGAAAAGTATGTGTACACACTGGAGCAGAGTCAATAAACTGAGATCAGCACCAGAAAAATAGAAGAGGCAAAAGATGTGACTGGGTTGTAAATCAATAGGCAGGATAAGACCCAGTAGATTTTTTTTGCAGGCTCTTTTTCCTAGTTTGGTGATTTATTATTGTTATTTTCCTATTTTTATTTATTTTCATTTCATTTGAAAAGCAGAGAAACAATAGTGAGCACAAAAAGATCTTCCACCCACTGGTTCCTTCCCCCAAATTCCTGCAACAGCTGTGGCTGGGCCAGCAGAAAAGAGGAAGCCAGAACTCAATATAGGCCTTCCATATGACAGGGCCCCAGCTATTTGAGTCATTAGCTGTTGCTACCCAGTGTATACACTAGAAGAAGATGGATGGGGCCAGCTTTGTGATGTAGCAGATATCACAGATAAAGCTACCACCTGTGATGTCAGCATCCTATATGGGTGCAAGTTGGAGTCTTTGTGCTCCACTTCCAATCCTGCCCTCTGCCTGAGAAATCAACGGAAGATGGTCCAAGTACTTGATCTCCTACACCCATGTGGGAGACCCAGAAGAAGCTCCTGGCTCCTAGCTTATTGGCCCAGCTCTGGCAGTTGCTGGGAAATTTGGGAAGTGAACAAGAGTATGAGAGCTCTCTTTTGGTCTCTTCCTCTCTCTCTCTCTCTCTCTCTCTCTCTCTCTCTCTTTCTTTCTGTGTAACTCTGCCTTTCAAATAAACAAATAAGTCTTTACAAACAGCAGCAGCAGCAGAAATCTGGAAGCAGAGCCAGAACTCAAATCCAGGCCCTCTGGTATGGGATGAGTGAATCTCATATAGCATCTTAAACCACTATGGCAAAAGTCCACCCTATTTATTTTTCCTTATTTTTCAGTGTTTTAAACCTGGCTTGGTTTTGATTTTGGTTCATTTTAATTATACGCTTGCTTTATCAATCAAGACTGTATTTTAAAGCTAACTTTCACTATTCCTGCAGCTAGTCTATGTCCTATCTCTGAACAAAAAGGACACTCTCCAAGATCAGGGTCAAGGCTGATTCTCCCAGTGTCCTAGCTACCACAGTTTGTTCATTGCTTACCTTCATCCTAGCTATGCCCCCAAAATTCCCAAGGAACTTTCAGCTATCATAAACCATCCATCATTTTTCTAGAAAGAATCAAATCCACATTATGAGTCCAGGTAGGACCACATACCACTTGCTTTGGAATTTTTTTCCTTTGTCTAGGCATGCATAGGCTTCCTAACACTGAATGCCTCTACCACAAAGCCAGACCACATTTTACCCATTTGCAGGACTCAGGAATATTCAAGGTTTCCAGATTCTCTGCAAGACAATTATTGAAGCTGCTTTGTAGTCTTCTTCATACTAGACCTATTTCCATGTGACTGGATTCAGATCTTGTTCTACTTTAGATAAAATTCCTGAACTGTTCCTACTCTACCTGAGTTTTACTTTTTGATCTGTACTGCTTGCACTATTCCTTCCACCACTGCCCTCATTGTCTTCACTATGCCCATTCTTGCTCTCTGCCCCATTCTTATTTTAACAACCCTATTAAACTGCTCACTCACTCTGTTATAGAATGACTAAGAGGAAAGACTAAATTGCCCTAAATGAGGGAATATCATAGGAGACAATTTCAGAGGAGAACTCAGAACGAAAACCTCTCACTAGCCCTCACATTAGTCTTAGTCCTAATCATACCTCTAGCCCCATCCCCAACACTAACCACTAACTCTAACCCTGACTCTTATTGTAGCATAGCTGTAATCCTAAACCTAACCCTAACCCTAAAACTAACCCAAGGGCACGGCCTAAACCTAACAGTAGCCATACCCTTAGCCCAAGCCCTTATCATACTGAAAGTCCCAAGCCTCAATCTAAGAACTAATCCTAACCCTAACACTTACCTTAAAACAGCAATACCCCTAATCCTAATCCTAACCCTAACCATAGCCCTAAAACTAACCGTAGCCCTGTTACTAAACCTCACACTAGTGCTTGCCTTAACCCTAGTGCTAAACCTAACTCTACTGTATACCTAACACTAAAAAATAATTCTAACAGTAACCCTAACCATGACATAGCCCTAATCCTAATGCTACACCTGACCCTAACTCTGACCCTGACCCTAGGCCTCAACCTAACTTTAAGAGTAGCCCTTCAGGTACCAGCGCACTTGGTAAAGTGATAAGTATAAATACACAACCGGTCAAAAAGATAGGGTATGTGTCGAAGAGATTTCACAAATAAGACCAGTGTAAGCAAATAATGAAGGATAGAATTAAAAGGGAGAGAATGATCCTGCGGGGGAAGCAGGACACATAGCAAATGCCCAAAACAGCACTCCTGCCTCAGAATCAACCCTTGGGGCATTCGGATCTGGCTAAAAGGTCCATGAGAGTCTCACAGGCATGGAAAGCCATGACACGGTGGCAAAAAAATCTAAATGAAAGACCCTGGTGAACAAGACCCCAGCAGAAGGAACAGGCTATCAAGGAGAGAGGCGCCTTTCTCTGAAGGGAGGAAGGAACCTCCACCGTGACACGGCCTTGACTAAACAAGTTCAGAGCTGGTGAACTCAAGGGGCTTCCATAGCATAGACAGCTCATGGCAAGAGTCTCGGGTGATTGCTGACATCATAAATAAGAGTGCCAATTGTTAAATCAACAACGGGAGTCACTGGGTACATGCTCCCCACGTAGGATCTCTGTCCTTAATGTGTTTTACTATGAAACTTAAAAACACTACTAGTCGAACAATACCCTATACCTTGTGCGGTTGTGTGAGTACAGCCTGTTGAAATTCTTGCTTAATATATACTAAGTTGATCTTCAGTATATGAAGATAACTAAAAATGAAACTCGATAAAGGGTGGGATGGGAGAGGGAGAGGGGAGGGCCATGGGAGGGAGGGAGGTTGGAGGGGGGAAAGCCACAACAATACAAAAGTTGCAGTTTGTAAATTCACATTTATGAAATAAAAAATATATAAATAAAATTAAAAAAAAGAGTAGCCCTTGCCTTACCCAAGCCCTAAACCTAATTTTACTCTAACCACTAATCCTAACTCTAACCATAACCATAAGCTTAACCCTAAATCTAACCATAGGCTTTGTCCTAATCCTAAAACTAGACGTTGCCTTAGTGCAGACCCTAAACCTAACTCTAGCTGTAACCCTCATTCAAACCATAAATCCTAACACTAATGCTAAATATAGCATAGTCTTTCCTCTAATCCTAATCCTAACCCTAACCCAAATAAGACCTCTCACCCTAACCTAACCCTAGACCTCAGCCTAACCTACTATACCTTCCCTTATTGCAGGCCCCAAACCTAATTCCAGCTTTAATCCTAACCCTAAATACTAACTGTAACCCTAACACTAACAGAAGGAAAGACCTAGCTCTAATCCTTATCCTAACCCTAACCCTATCCCTGGAGCTAACCCTCTCACTAGCCCCCACCTTAGGCCTATTCCAAAACATACCTCTAGCCCTATCCCCAATACTAAACACTAGTTCTAATCCTAATCCTAAATGTAGCATAGCCATAGCCATAACCCTAATCCTAACCCTAACCATAAACCTAAGCTTAGGCCTTGGCCTAACCCCCAAACTACCCCTAGCCTTAGCCCAATCTCTAAACCTAATTAAAGCCCTTACCATTACCCTAACAACTAATCTTAACTGTAACACTTACCATAGCCTACCAATAGCACTAACCCTAACCCAAAATCTAACCCTAAAACTAACCCTAGGCCTTGGTCTAATCCCCAAACTGCTACTAGCCTTAGCCCAATCTCTAAACTTAACTAAAGACCTAGCCATTATCCTAACAACTAATCTTAACTGTAACACTTACCATAGCCTACCAATAGCACTAATCCTAACCCAAAATCTAACGCTAAAACTAACTCTTGCTCTAAATCTGGCCCTGGCCCTAAAACCCACACTAGCTCTCTCCATAGCCCCAGTGCTAAAACTAACTCTAGCCCTACAGCTAATATTAATGACTAATTATAACAATAACCCTAACCATAACATAGCCCTAACCCCAGCACTAAACCTTACTCTTACCCTAACAATAACCCTAGGACTCAGCCTAAAGCCAACTCTAGCCAGAGCCTTACCACAAGCCCTAAACTTAACTCTAATTCTCATAGTAATGACTAATCCTAACACTGATGCTGACCATAGTGTACCCCTCCCATAATCCTAACTCTAACCCTAACTTTAAAGTTAAACCTAAACTTGCCCTGGCCCTAAGCCTCACACTACTCTTTGTGTTAGCCCTAGTGCTAAACCTAACTCTAGCTCAGTCACTAACACTAATGACTAATACTAACTACAACACTAACCATAGCATAACTCTAACACTAATGCTAAATCTAACACTAACATTAGCACTAACCCTAACCCCAGACCTTGCCCTAACCATCACACTAGCCATAGCGTTTTCCCTAGTCCTAAGCATAACTCTAACCTAACGATCATATTAACCACTAATCCTAACCCTAACACAAACCATAACATAGTTCTAGTCCTAACCCCAACACTAACCCTAACTATACCCATAACCCTAATCCGAGCCATGGTGCTAAACCTCACTGTAATCCTCAACTTAGCCCTTAACCTAATTCTAGCCCAAATCCCAATACTAACCACTAATTCTAACCCTAACTCTATCTGTGGCATAGCTCTAATTCTATTCCTAAAACTAACTCTACCACTAACTCTAGGCCTCAACCTTAACCTAACACCAGCCCTCACCTTAAACCAAGTCATAAATCTAACTCTAGCCCAAAACTTCATCCTTACCACTAATACTAACCCTAACTCTAACCATAGCATAACCCTGGCTCCAATTAAAATCCTAAATATAACACTAACCTGAACCCTAAACCTAAACCTAACCTTGAAACTAAATCTCACACTAACACTAGATGTAGCATGAGCCTTAAACCTGCCTCTAGATGTAACCCTCACCCTAACCACTAATCCTAACCCTAATCCTAACATTAACCATAGCATAGCCCTGGACCTAATCCTAACCCAAATACTAGCCCTAACACTATCCATAGCCCTGGCCCAAACCCTCACACTAGCTCTTGCTTTAGCCCTAGTCCTAAACCTAATTCTAGTCCTAAACCTAACTCTAGCCCTAGCTCTAACACTAACAACTAATTCTCACCCCAACACTAACTATAACATAGCACTAACCATAATCCTACACCTAACCCTAATTCTAACCCTAGGCCTTGGCTGAAACCTAACACTAGCATTAGACTTAGCCCAAACCCTAAACCTAACTAAAGCTCTAACCCTCACCCTAAAAACTAATCCTATCCCTAACACTGTAGCATAGCAATAGCCATAATCCTAACTCAAACCCTAACCCTAACACTAACACTAACCCTAGCCCTGGACCTAAACCTCTCATTGACCCTTGCCTCAGCCCTGGTACTAAATTTAACACTTGCACTATCCCTAACACTAACCATTAATTCTAACAATTGCCCTAACCATAGCATAATCCCAACTCTAATCCTAAACTTACCCATACCCCTAATCCTAACCCTAACCCTAACTCTAACCATAGACCTCGGCCTAACTCTAACAGTAGCTCTCATCTTATCCCAAACCCTCAAGATAACTCTGCCCTAACCTTCACCCTAACCATTAATCCAAACCCTAACCCTAACTGTTGCGTACCCTAGTAAAAATCCTAAACCTAACCCTAGCCCTAACCCTACCCTACCCCTAACCCTAGGCCTTGGTCTAACCCTAACACTAGACCTTGCAATAGCCCAAGCCCTAAATCTAATTCTAGCCCCAACCCTCACCATAACCACTAATCCTAACTCTAACTCTAACTCTAATCCACATGCTAGCCCTAGCCTTAGACCTAGTACTATGGCTAATACTAGCCCTAACTACTATACTAAAACTAACCACTAATTCTAACAATAACCCTAACTGTAGCATAACCCTAACCCTAACTCTAATCCAAAACCTAACCCTAACTCTAACCCTAGCCATGGCCTTAAACCTCACACTAGCCCTCTCCTTAGCCCTCATCCTAAACCTAATTCTAGTTGTTATCCTATCACTAACCACTAATTCTAATACTAACCCTAACCATAGAAATCCCTAATTCAAAAACTAACCATAACCCTTATTAAGTTTTGTTTTTAGGGCTAGGGCTAGAGTTAGGTTTAGATATATGACTAAGGAGAGGGCTAGTGTGAGGATTAGGGTCAGGGCTAGGGTTAGAGTTAGCATTAGGTTTAGGATTAGGAATAGGATTCAAGATATTGCTATGCTACAGTTATGGTTAAGATTAGTGATTAGGGTGAAGTTTAGGGTAGAGTTATATTTAGGGCTTGGGCTAAGGCTTTAGGATGAGGACTAGGGTTAAGGTTAAGGTTAGGTTTAGGATTAAGTTTAGGGTTATCCTATGATTAGGGCCATCGTTAGAATTAGTGGTTAGTGTTATGGATAGGGTTAGTGTTAGGTTTAGCACTAGGGCTAAGGTGAAAGCTAGTGAGGCTTAGGGCAGGGCTATAGTTAGGGTTAGAGTCATGGTTAGGTAAAGGGTTAAGGTAAAGATTAGGGCTATTGCTATGCTAAGTAAGTGTTAGGGCTAGGATTAGTCATTAGTGTGAAGGTTAGGGCTAGAGGGTTCGGGCTAGGGTTAGATTTAGGGCTTGGGCTAATGTTAGGGCTAGTGTTGGTGTTAGGCCAAGGCCTAGGGTTACATTTAGGGTTAGGGTTATGACTATGCTACAGTTAGGATTAGGGGTAGAATTAATAGTTAGTGTAGGGCATAGGGCTAGAGGTATTTTAGGATTAGGGCTAAGGTGAGGATTTTAAGAGGGTTAGGGCCAAGGTTAGTGTTGAGGTTAGTATTAAGATTAGGATTAGGGCTAGGGCTAAGGTGAGTGCTACTGTTTGGGTTAGTCTGAGACCTAGGGTTAAGGTTAGGGTTGCAGTTAGCTTTAGGATTAGGATTAGGGCTATGCTACTATCAGGGTTAGGGGAAAAAATAGTCATTAGAGTAAGGGTTAGAGCTAGTTAGGTTTAGGACTTTGGCTAAGTTGATACCTAGTGTGAGATTTGGGCCAGGGCTAGGATTAGTGTTTGTTAGGATTAGGGGTAGGCTTAGGGTTAGGAATAGGATTAGAGGTAGGGTTATGCTATGGTTAAGGTTAGGGTTAGGATTAGTGGTAGGGGGAAGGTAAGGGCTAGAGTTAGGTGTAGGACTTTGGCTAAGGTGAGGGCTAGTGTGACTATTAGGGCTAAAGCTATAGTTACAGTTAACATTAGAGTTAGGAATAGGATTAGAGCTACTTAGAATTAGGTCTAGGGCTATGCTATGTAGTGGAATGAGAAGGCCATGCCAAGGTGGCCACTGGCAAGCGAGCATCAGTTACTCAGGAATGGCTTTGAAACCCACCTGGCAATGGAGCCTGCCTGGCAACAGGCTGTGATTGGATGGCTTTGGAAACTGCCTGGCAACAGGCTGTGATTGGATGGATTTGAAACTGCCTGGCAACAGGCTGTGATTGGTTGGAGCATAGACCTCCCCTTGACCAGATTGGCTGGTCTTGGCTATATAAGCTGTTGTACCAACTGTAATAAACGAGTCTGCGGGCTGCTTGCCTCAAGCCTACTTTCACCCAACTCCCGGGGTCTGTATGTTGACTCCGCGCCTCTTGCCCCCACCACGCTGCTCCTCTCAGAAATGAATCCACAGCAACATTGTTGAGAAATCAACTGCAACAACACTATGGTTAATGTTAGGGTTAGGATTAATCATTTGGGTATTAGGGATAGAATTATCTTTAGGACTAGGGATAAAGCAATGTCCTGTGTTAAGGTTAGTCCTAAATAAGGTTAGGGATTGAGATTGGATTAGGGTTAGGGTTGGGATTAAGATTAAAGCTATTGTTCTGCTACTGTTTTGGTTTGTGTTAAGATTCCTGGTTGATGTGAAGGTTAGTGCTAGAGTTAGGTTTATGACTAGAGCTAAGGCAATGGGTAGTGAGAGAGCTAGAGCCAGGTCTAGGATTTGGGTTAGGGTTAGGATTAGGATTAGGATTAGGACTAGGGTATTCTGCTATGGTTATGGTTAGGATGAGTGGTTAGGGTGGGGCTTAAGGTGAGAGTTAAGTTGATGGCCTGGGATAATGTTATCCCTACTCCTAGAGTTAGGTCAAGGCCTAGGGTTATAGTTAGGGTTCTGGGTATGGTTAGGATTAAGGTTAGAATTAGGATGAGAGCTAGGGTTTTGCTACAGTTATAGTTAGGATTTGTATTAGTGGTGAGGATGAGGCTTATGGTTGAGTTAGGTTGAGGGCATGGGATAACATGAGGGCTACTTTTAAATTTATGCTGAGGCCTTGAATTAGGGGTGGGGCTAGGTTTAGGATTATGGTTAGGGATATATTATAGTTAGGGATAATTTTATAATTAGTGCTTAGTGTTAAGGATAGATCTAGGGCTAACACAATGGTTAGTGTGATGGTTAAGGTGAGGAGTATATTTACAGTTAGGGTTATTACTAAGTTAGGAATAGGGCTAAGACTAGGGCCACTGTTTGGGTTGGGCTGACCTCAGGTTAAGTTTAGGTTTATGGTTAGGTTTAGTATTAGGATTAGAGAAATGTGACAGTTATGGTTACGATGAGAATTATTCTTTAGTGTTAAGGTTAGGGATAGAGTTAGATTTAGGACTATGGCTAAAGGATAGGACTTGTGTGAGGGTTAGGGCCAGGGCTAGGGTTAGTGCTAGGGTTAGGGTTAGGAATAGGATTAGAGTAAAGGCTATGTTACAGTTATTGTTTGGGTTGGGTTTAGTGGTTAAGGTGAGGATTAGGGCTAGGGCCATGCTACTTTTAGTGTTGGAATTAGGATTAGTGGTTAGGGTGAGGATTAGGACTAGAGTTAAATTTAAGGCTGCTGCTAAGTTCAGAGCTAGTGGAAGTTTAGGGCCAGTGTTACAGTTAGGTTTAGGGTTACTTATTGTACTAGGGTTAGTGCTATGCTATGGATAGATTAGGGTTAGAATAATTTTTAGAGTTGGAGTTAGGGCTAGAATTAGGATGAAGGCTAAGGCAATGTCTACAGTGAGTTTCAGTGCCATGGCAAGGGTTAAGGTTAAGGTTAAGGTTAAGGTTAGAGTTAGGATTAGGGGTCGAGGTGAGGGTTAGGCATAGTTAAGTTTAGGGTTTGGGCTAAGGCAAGGACTTGTGTCAGGTTTAGGCTGAGGCCTAGTGTTGGGGTTAGTTTTAGGCTTTGTGTTGGTGTTAGGTTTAGGATTAGAGTTAGAGCTATGCTATGGTTATGTTTAGGGTTAGGGTTAGAGCTATGCTATGGTTATGGTTTTTGTTAGAATTAGTGGTTAGTGTTTGGGATAGGACTGGAGTTAGGTTTAGAACTAGGGCTAAGGTGAGGGATACTGTGAGACTTAGGACCAGGGATAGGGTTAGGGTTAGGGTTAGGGTTAGGGTTACATTTATGGTTAGGGTTAGCATTAGGATTAGGGCTAGAGTCATGCTACATGTTAATGTTAGTGCTTGGATTATTCATAAGGGTGAAGGTTAGGGCTAAAATAATCTTTATGACTAGGACTAAGGTGAGGGCTAGTGTCTGGGTTAGTCTGGGTTTATGCTTAGTGTTATTGTCAGTGTTTGAGTTATAGTTAGTTTTAGGATTAGGATTAGAGCTACTGCTATGCTACAGTTAGGGTTAGTGTTAAGATTAGTGTGTTGAAGTGAAATGGACACTATGAGAAACAATGACTTGATCAGCTCTTGTCCTGACTGTTGATGTACAATGTAAATCTTTATCTATTTTAGTATTTTTTTTTTGTTCTAGTACTAGTGGTTGAACTCTGTAATTAACACACAATTATTCTTAGGTGTTTAAATTTTAACTGAAAAGTGATCCTTGTTAAATATAAGAGTGGGAAAAAGAGAGGGAGGAGATGTACAATTTGGGGCATGCTCAATCGGACTTGCCCCAAATGATGGAGTTAGAAATGTGCCAGGGGATTCCAATACAATCCCATCAAGGTGGCATGTACCAATGCCATCTCACTAGTCAAAGTGGTCGGTTTAGTTCATAATTGATCATTGATCATAATGATAGGGTTAAGAGGCAAAAGGATCACATAAACAAGTTAGGTTTAGGGCTTGTTATAAAACTAGGGCTATTTTTGGGGTTAGGCCAAGGTCTAGGGTTAATGTTAGGGTTAGGGTTAGGATTAAAGTTACAGCTATGTTATGTTTAGTGTTAGAATTAGTGGTTAGTGTTAGGGATAGAGGTAGGTTTACTACTAGGGCTAAGGTGAGCACTAGTGAGATGGTTAGCTCCAGAGCTAGGGTTAGGGTTAGGGTTAGGGTTAGGGTTAGGGTTAGGATTAGGATTAGGTCTAAAGTGAGGGCTACTGTTTGTGTTAGACTAAGGCCTAAGGTTAAGGTTATGGTTAGAGTTCAGTTTAGGATTAGGATTAGGGCTATGCTATGGTTGGTTAGGGTGAGAATTAGTCATTAGTGTTAGGATAGGACTAGAGTTATGTTTAGGACCATGGCTAAGGTTAAGGCTAGTTTAGAGTTAGGGCCAGGGCTAGGGTTTAGTAATAATGTTAGGGTTAGGTTTAGGAAAAAGATTAGAGCTAGGGCAATGCTATGGTTAATATTAGGGCAGGATTAGTAGTTATGGTAAGTATTAGGCCTAGAGTAATTTTAAAGCTTTGTGTAAGGTTAGGCTTAGTGTTGGGGTTAGGATGAGGCCTAGGGTTAGGGTTAGGATAAGGATTATGGCTATGGTTATGCTATGGTTATGGTGAGAGTGAGAATTAGTGGTTAGTGTTAGGTTTAGGACTAAAGTTAGGTTTAGGACTTGGACTAAGGTGAAGGCTAGTGTGAGAATTTAGGCTAGGGCTAGGGTGAGGGTTAGGGTTAGGATTAGGGGTAGGGCTATGTTACCATTAGTAATAGTGTTAGAATAAGTGGTTTGAAAATGAAACTCGATAAAGGGAGGGATGGGAGAGGGAGAGGGGAAGGCCACGGGAGGGAGGGAGGTGGGGGGGGGGAGCCACAACAATATAAAAGTTGCACTTTGTAAATTCACATTTATGAAATAAAAAATAAAAAAAAGAATAAGTGGTTTGGGTGAAGTTTAAGGCTAGAGTTAAATTTAAAGCTAGTGCTAAATCGAGGGCTAGTAGGTGGTTAGGATTAGTTATTGGATTAGGTTTAGGGCTATGGCTACTTATAGGGTTAGGGTTAGAATTACTGGTTAGGGTTGTGGTTAAGGCTGGAATTAGGTATAGGATAAGGCCAAGGCAAGGGTTACAGTGAGCAATAGTGTCAAGGGTAGGGAGGGTTAAGGTTATGATTTGGGTTAGGGCTAGCGTTAATGTTAGGATTAGGATTAGGTCTATGCTATCATTAGTGTTAAAGTTAAGATTAGTGGATAGGGTGAGTGTTAGGGATAAGTTTGGGTTTAGGACTAGGGCTTACCAGATTCTGTCCCGGTTGCCCCTCTTCCAGGCCAGCTCTCTGCTATGGCCCGGGAGTGCAGTGGAGGATGGCCCAACTACTTGGGCCCTGCACCACATGGGAGACCAGGAGAAGCACCTGACTCCTGCCTTTGGATCAGCGCAGTGCGCCAACCATAGCACACTGGCCACGGTGGCCATTGTAGGGTGAACCAACAGCAAAGGAAGACCTTTCTCTCTGTCTCTCTCTCTCACTGTCCACTCTGCCTGTCAAAAAAAAAAAAAAAAAGGACTAGGGCTAAGGTGATGGCTACTGTAAGAGTTAGGGTCAGGGCTAAGGTTGGTGTTAGGTTTAGTACTAGTTTTAGTGTTAGGGTTAAGGTCAGGATTAGGATTAGAACTAGGACTATGCTGCAGTTAGGGTTAGAGTTAGTTATTATGGTAAGGGTTAATCCAGAGGTAAATTTAGGGATTGGGCTAAGGCAAGAGCTGGTGTTAGGTTTAGGCCAAGGTTTAGGTTAGGCTAGGGTTTGCTTTATGTTTAGGATTAGGGTTGCAGTAAAGATTAGGGCTAGTACTATGCAAAGGGAATGTCATGGTTAGGATTAGTTGTAAGGGTGAGAATTAGGGCTAAAGTTATCTTTAGGACTAGGGCTAAGGCAAGGGCTAATGTTAGAGTGAGTTTGATGACTAGGGTTATGGGTTGAGTTAGTATTGGGATTGGGATTAGGATTAGAGCTACTGCTATGCTATGGTTAGGGTTAGGTTTATGTTTAGTGGTTGGGTTGAGGATTAGGGCTAGAGTTAGGTTTAGGAATGGAGTTTATGTGAGGGCTAGATTGAGGTTTAAGTCAAGGGCTAGGTTAGGGTTAGAGGTATTGCTATTCAACTCTTAGGGTTAGTGTTAACATTAGTGGTTAGGGTGAGGGCTAAGGCTAGAGTAAAGTTTAAGACCTGGACTAAGGAGAAGTATAGTACTAGGGTTAGGCCAAGTACTAGGGTCAGGGTTAACATTTGGGTATTTTTAGATCTAGGGTTAGGATTAGGATTAGAAGTGGGGCTATGATATGGTTAAGGTTAAGATTAGGACTAGTGGTTTGGGTGAGTGTTAGGATAGAGTTATTTTGAGGGCTTGGGATAAGGTGGGAGGGCTATTCTTAGATTTAGGCTGAAGCCTAGGGTTAGGATTAGGATTAGGGTACAATTTAGAATTAGGGTTGGCATTATGCTATGGTTGGTTAGATTTCTTCTTAAAATTAGGGATCAGTGTTAGGGATAGGGTTCAAGCTAGGTTTAGCCTTATGGCTAAAGCAAAGGCTAGCATGAGGGTTAGGGCTAGGGGTACAGTTAGTGTTAGGGTTTGGGTTAGGGTTAAGGTGTGGTTTAGGTATAGGATTAGAGTTTGGGCCACGGTTAGTGGTTAGGGTGAAGTTTAGGGTTCGTTGTAAGGCAAGGGCTAGCTTTCAGGAGAGCTCAAGGCCAACAGTTAGGGTAGAGTTAGGTTTAGAATGAGTGTTATGACTATACAGTGATTTAGGTTGGTGTGAGAATTAGCAGTTAGCATTAGGGTTAGAGTTAGTTTTAGGACTCAGGTTAAGGCTATGGCTAGCATGAAAGTGGACCAGGGCTAGGGTTACTGTTAGTTTTGGGGTCAGGTTAGGATTAGGGCTAGTGCTATGCTACCATTAGTGTTGGGGTTAGGATAGGTGGTTAGGGTGAGAGATAAGGCTAGAGTTAGCTTTAGGACTAGGGCCAAGGGGAGTGCTACTTTGAGGTTTAGGGCCAGGTATAGAGTTAGGGTTAAGGATACGATTAGGATTAGGATTAGAACTAGGGTTATAATTTATGTCTTGGGCTATGTGAGGGTTAGTGTTAGGGTTTGGCTGATTTGTAGAGTTAGGGTTAGGTTTAAGTTTAATTAAGATTATGACTATGCTACAGTTAGGGTTATGGTTAGAATTAGTGGTAAGTATTAGGGATAGAGCTAACATTAGTTTTTCACTAGGATTAAGGTGAGGGCCAGTATGAGGCTTAGGTCCAGAGCTTGGTTTAGGGTTAAGGATTTAGGTTAGGAATGGGGCTAGGGTTATGCTTTAGTGTTATGATTAGGATTAGTGGTTAGGATGAGGGTTATGGCTAGAATTATGTTTAGGACTAGGGTTAAGTCAAGGGCTACTGTGAGGGATAGAGTTAGGATTAATGTAAGGGTTATATTTAGATTTAAGTTTAAGGTTAGCATTAGAATTAGAACTAGTGGGGCCAGCACTGTGGTCTTTAGTGTCGTTTGGCATCCCATATGGGCACTAGTTCAGGTCCCAGCTGCTCCACTTCTGATCCAATTCTCTGCTATGGCCTGGGAAAGCATTAGAAGATGGCCCAAGTCCTTGGGCCCCTGCACCCATGTGGGAGATCCAGATGAAGCTCCTGGCTCCTGGCTTCAGATTGGCCCAGCTCCAGCCATCACAGCCAACTGAGATGTATTAGTGTTAGGGCCACGGCTAGGATTACAGATAGGATTAAGGTTAATGTTAGGATTATTGCTGTGCTATGGTAAGTGATGGGGTTAAGATTAGTAGTCAGGGTAAGGGTTTGGGCTTTAGTTATGTTTAGGGCTTGGGCTAAGGTTAGGGCTAGTGTTGGAGTTAGGACAATTCTTAGTGTTAAGATTATTGTTAGGGTTAGGATTAGCATTACAGCTATGCTACAGTTAGGGTTAGGTGAGGATGAGGACTATCCAGTGAAGATTCATGCCATGGTTAGGGTGAGGTAGGTTAGGTTTAGAGTTATGGTTATCACTAGGGTTACATTGTTGTTAGTGTTATGGTCTGGATTAATTGTTAAGGGATGTTTAGGGTTTGAGTTATGTTTAAGTAGAAGGTGAGGAGGGTTAGTGTGAGGTTTAGGGCCAGGGCCAGTGTTAGGGTAAGGGTTAGAGTTAGGGTTAGGGTTAGGGTTAGGGTTTGTGTTAGGATTAGAGCTAGGGCTATTCTACTGTTAGAGTTAGGGTTAGGATTGGTGGTTAGGGTGAGTGCTCATGTAGAGTTAGGTTGAGGGCTTGGGGTAAGGTGAATGTTACTGTTAGAGTTACGCTGAGGCCGAGCACTAGGTTTAGGTATAGGGTTAGGCTTAATGCTATGGTTAGGATTATGGTTAGAATTAGTGGTTATTGCTGGCACCACAGCTCAATAGGCTAATCATCCACCTGCGGCACCAACACACCGGGTTCTAGTCCCGGTTGGGGCGCCAGATTCTGTCCTGGTTGCCCCTCTTCCAGTCCAGCTCTCTGCTATGGCCCGGGAGTACAGTGGAGGATGGTCTAGGTCCTTGGGTCCTGCACCCCATGGGAGACCAGGAGAAGCATCTGGCTCCTGCCTTTGGATCAGCACAGTGTGGCGGCCACAGCGCGCTGGCTGCGGCGGCCATTGGAGGGTGAACCAATGGCAAAGGAAGACCTTTCTCTCTGTCTCTCTCTCTCACTGTCCACTCTGCCTGTCAAAAAAAAAAAGAATTAGTGGTTATTGTTAAGGACAAGGCAACTCTTAGGTTTAGCACTAGGGCTAAGGCGAGGGCTAGTGTGAGGTTTAGAGCAAGGTCTAGGGTTAAGGTTAGGGTTAAGATTTATAATTTGTCTAGGGCTATGCTACTTTTAGTGTTAAGCATTAGGATTAGTGATTTGGATGAGAGTTAGGTCTAGAGTTATGTTTCAGACTAGTGCTAAGATGAGAGGGTTAGGGTTGTGAGGGTTAGGGTCATGGTTAGGATAAGTGTTAGGGTTGGGGTTAAGATTAGAGTTAGAACTAGGACTATGCTACAATAAGGGTTAGGCTTAGGATTAGTTGTTAGGGTAAATGTTAGGGTTAGAGTTATGTTTCAGCCATGGGATAAGTTGAGGACTACTGTTAGAGTTAGGCTAAAGCCTAACATTAGGGTTAGGGTTGAGATTTGGTTTGGGTTTAGAGTTAGGGCTATTCTATGTTTAGGGTTATTGTTAGAATCAGTAGTTAGCATTAGGGATAGAGCAGGAGTTAGGTTTAGCACTAGGGCTAAGACAAGGGCTAGAGTGAGTTTTAGGGCCAGGGCTAGAGTTAAGGTTAGGTTTAGGATTAGGGCTTGAGCTATGCTATGGGTAGTGGTAGGGTTAGGAGTAGTTGTTAGGGTGAGGATTAGGGCTACAGTCAGGTTCAGGGCTTGGGATAAGGCTAGGGTTAGTGTTAGATATAGGCTGAGACCTAGGGTTAGTGTTAGTATTAGAGTAGGACTAATGTTAGGGCTATGCTACAGTAAGCTTAGAGTTAGAATTATTGGTTATTGTCAGGTTAGGTCTAGAATTAAGTTTAAGCCAAGGTGTATGGTGAGGGCTACTGAGAGAGTTCGGGCCAGGGCTAGGATCAGGGTGAGGTTTAAGGTTAAATTTAGGCTATGCTACTTTTATTGTTACAATTAGATTTAGTGGTTAAGGTGAGGGTTAGTGCTAGAGCCAGGTTTTGGGCTTGGTCTAAGGCTAGAGTTAGTGTTGGAGTTAGGCCAAGGCCTAGAATATGGTAAAGTTTAGGGTTGGGATTACTGGTTAGTGTTGGTAATAAGGCTAGAGGTTTAAGACTAGGCTTAAGGAAAGGGTTAACATTAGGGTTAGGGCCACAGCTAAAGTTAAGTTTAGAATTGGAGTTAGGGGCTGGGTTAGGGCTAGGGCTAAAGTGAGCACTACTGTTTGGTTTAGACTGAGGCCTAGGGTTAAAGTTAGAGTTAGGGTTAGGTTTAGGATTAGGATTAGGGCTATGCTACTGTTATGGTTAGGTTGAGAATTAGTCTTTAGAGCTAGAATTAGTGCTAGAGTTAGGTTTAGGACTTTAGCTAAGTTTAGGGCTTGTGTGAGATTTGAGCCAGGACTATGGCTAGTATTAGGGTTATGGTTAGGGTTAATCTTCAGGTTAGCAATAGGTTAGAGATTGAACTATGCTATGGTTAGAGTTAGGGTTAAGATTAGTGGTTGGGGTGAGGGTTAGGGCTAGAGTTAGGTTTAGGACTATGTCTAAGGTGAGGACCAGTATGAGTGTTAGGGCCAGGGAAAAGGTTAGTGTTAAGGTTAGGGTTAGGGTTAGGGTAGGTGTTAGATTAGGTTTAGGAATAAGATTGTAGCTATAGTTTTTGCTACATTTGGGTTATGTTTACAATTAGTGGTCAGGTGAGGGTTTAGGCTAGATTTATGTTTAGGGTTTGTTGTAAGGCCAAAGCTAGTGTTGAGGTGTCTGAGGCCTAGGCTTAGTGTTAGGGTAATGTTGGGTTTAGTATTAGGGTTAGGGATATTCTATGGTTAAGGTTACGATGAGAAAGAGTGATTAGTTTTAAGGTTAGGGATAGAGTTAGGTTTAGTATTCATGCTAAAGCAAGGGATTGTGTGAAAGTTTGGGCCATGGCTAGGGCTAGGGTTAAGGTTTGGGTTAAGAGTAGGGTTAAGATTAGGTATAGGGCTATGCTATGGTTAGTGTTAACATTAGCATTAGTTGTTGGTGTGATGGTTAGGGCTGAAGTTTTATTTAAAGTTAGTGCTAAGTCAATGGCTAATTGTAGGTTTAGGGACAGGGTTAAGGTTACTGTTAGGGTTAGTTTTATGGTTAGGGTTAGAGCTATGCCATGGATAATGTTAGGGTTAGAATTAGTTGTTAGTGCTGGAGTTAGGGCTAGAAATAGGTTTAGGATGAGGGTTAAGACAATCCCTATAGTAAGGTTAGGGCCATAGCTAGGCTTAGGGTTAGTACGAGGTTTAGGGTTATGGTGAGGGCCCGTGCTATGTTACTTTTAGTGTTAGGGTTAGGATTAGTGATTAAGATGATGGTTAGGGCTAGAGCTATGTTTAGGACTAGGGATAATGTGAAGGCTAGTGTGAAGGTTGGACCAGGTTAGTGTTAGGGTTAGGGTTCAGGTTAGGATTTGGGTTAGGTTCAGGATAAGGATTAGGGCTATGCTACAGTTAGAGCTATTGTTAAAATTGTTAGTGTTATTGATAGAGCTAGAGTTAAGTTTAGCCCTAGAGCTAAGTGAGAAGTAGTTTGCGTCTTAAGGTCAGGTCTTGGGTTAGAGTTAGGGTTTGAGTTAGGATTAGGACAAAGGTTAGGATTAAGATTAGAACTTGGGATGTGCTAAGTTAGGGTTAAGGTTAGCATTAGTTTTTAAGGTGAGGGTTAGTTTACAGTTAGGCTTATGGATTAGCATGAAGCAATGGATACTGTTAGCATTAGGCTGAGGCCTACGGTTAGGATCAAGGTTTTGGGTTAGGGTTAGGTTTAGGATTAGATTTAGGGCTCTCCTTTGGTTAGTGTTATTGTTAGAGTTAGTGATTAGTTTAATGGATAGGGCTAGAGTTAGGTTTAGCACTAGGGTAGGGCTAGGGTTAGGGTTAGGATTAGGGCTGTGGCTATCTACTTTTAGTGTTAGCATTAGATTAATGATTCATGTAAGGGTTAAGGCTAGAGTAAGGTTTAGGACTAGAGCTAAGGTAAGAGCTAGAGTGGGGATTAGAGCCAGGGGTAGGTTAAGAATTAGGATTAGTGTTGGGTTTAGGATTTAGGATACGATTAGGATTAGAGTTAGGGTTATGCTATTAGCCTTAGCCCAAACCCTAAATGTAACTAAAGCCAAAACCCTCACCCTTACCATAACAACTAATCCTAACCCTAACATTTATCATGGCATACAATAGCCCTAAACCCTAGCTCTAATCCTAACCCTAACCCTAATCCTAGCACTGGTCCTAAGTCTCATGTTAGCATTCACCTTAGCTTTAGTACTAAATCAGGAGCTATCCTTAACACTATCAACTAATTCTAAAAATAACTCTAACTATAGCAAAGCCCTAAACCTAATTCTAAACCTAACTCTAACGCTATCCCTAACACTAGCTCTTGACCAGATCCTAACTAGCTATTATCTCAGCCCAAGCCAAAATTAACTCTAGCCCTAACCCAGACCCTAATCACTAATCCTAATCCTAATACTAACCATAACATAGCCCTAACCCTAATCCAATCCTAACCCTAACCCTAACCCTAACCATGACCATAACCCTAGCCAAGGCACTACCCTTCTCTGTATCCTCACCTTAGCCCTCATCCCATACTTAATTCTAACTGTAACCCCAACACTAAGTATTCATTCTAACCCTAACTCTATCCATACCATATCCCTACTCTTTCTTTCTTTCTTTCTTTCTTTTTTTTTTTTTGACAGGCAGAGTTAGACAGTGTGAGAGAGAGACAGAGAGAAATGTCTTCCTTCCGTTGGTTCACCCCCTAAATGGCCACTATGGCCAGTGCGCTGCGCTGATCCAAAGCCAGGAGCCAGGTGCTTCCTCCTAGTCTCCCATGCTGGTGTAGGGCCCAAGGACTTGGGCCATCCTCCACTGCCCTCCTGGGTCACAGCAGAGAGCTGGACTGAAAGAAGAGCAGCTGGAACAGAATCCGGTGCCCTGACTGGGACTAGAACCCCGGGTGCCAGTGCCACAGGTGGAGGATTAGCCTATTGAACCGCAGCACTGGCTAAGTATATCCCTACTCTTAATCCAAAAACTAATCCTAAGCCTAACTCGAACCTTGGCAAAATGTCACACTAGCCCTCAACTTAGCACTAGCTTTAAACTTAACTCTAGCTCTAATCCTCACCCATTCCACTAATTCTAACACCAACACCAACCATAGCATAGTGCTAGCCCTAATCCTAACCCTAATCTGAACCTTAGCTCTAACCATATCACTAGTCCTGACACAAACCCTCAAACCAGCCCTTAACTTAGCCTGAGTCCTAAACCTATTCTAGCCCTAACTTTAGATACTAATCCTAACTTTAACGTTAACAACTAATTCTCACCCTAACCCTAACCATAGCATAGCCCAACCTTAATCCTAAACCTAACCCCAACCCTAACCCTAACCTAGGCTTTGGCCTAAAACTAATACTAGCCCTTACCTTACAACAAGCATAAATCTAGCTCTAGTCCTAACCCTCACCCTAGCCACTAATCCTAACCCTAACCATAACATAGCCCTATCTCTAATCCTAACCCTAACCCTAACCCTAACCCTAACCCTAATCCTAACCCTAACCCCTAGCCCTAAAACTAACCTAAGCCTCTCCCTAACCCTTACACTAACCCTTGGCTTAGCTGTACTCTTAAATCTAACACTGGCAATGAAACTAGCACAAATGACTAATTCTCACCCTACCTTGATCTTATCATAGCCCTAATCCTAATCATAAACCTAACCCTAACCTTAAACCTAGGTCTCAGCCTAACCCTAACAGTAGCCGTCACATTAGCCCTATACCTAACCCTAACCCTATTCCTGGCTCTATTCTTTCACTCACCTCTGCCTTAGCCCTAATTCTAAACCTTCCTTTAGCCTTATTCTCATATTAACCACTAATTCTAACCTCAACCCTAATTGTAGCATAGCCATAAGCCTAATACTAACCCTAACCCTAATACTAACCTTAGGCCTTGACCTAATCTTAACACTTGCCCTAGCCTTAACCCAAGCACTAAATGTGACTAAAAACTAATCCTAATGACTAATCTTAACCCTAACACTTACTGTAGCACAGAAATAGCCCTAATCCTAACACTGACCCTAACCATATCCTAGCATTGGCTTAAAACATTAGACTAGCCCTTGCAGTAGCCCTAGTGCTAAAATTAGCCTTATCTTTGACACTAACCACTAATTCCAAAAGTAACCCTAACCATAGCACAGCCCTAACCTTAATTCTAAATCAAACCCTAACTCTAAACTTAATGCTAGGCATTGGCCTAACTCTAGGATTAGCTCTGCAATATCCCAAACCTTCAACCTAACTCTATCCTAACCCTCACCCTAACCACTATCCTTAACCTTAACCCTAACCATAGCATAGGCCTATTTTTCATCCTAATCCTAACCCTAACTCTAAACATAATCCTAACCCTCACTCTTACCTTATGCCTTGGCCTACCCCTAACATTAGATCTTGCCTTAACCAAGGCCCTAAATTTAACTCTAACCTTAACCCTCACTCTAATCACTAATCCCAACTCTAACCCTAATATTATAATAGCCCTAGCTTTCATCCTAATCTGAATCCTTGCTCTAATCATAATCATAACCCTAACCCAGGCTCTGGCCCTAACCTTCACACTAGCCCACGCCTTAAACCTAGCCCTATAAGCAACTATAGCCCTATCCCTCACCCAAACCACTAATCCTAACTCTAACCCTAACTGTAGCATAACCTTACCTCCAATACTAATCCTAACATTAACACTAACCCTGACCCTCCTACTAGTCATTGCCTTAGCCCTAGTGCTAAACATAACTCTAGTACTAACCCTCACCCTAATCACTAATCCTAACCCTAACACTGACACTATCCTTAGCCTTGGCACAGACCCTCACATTATCATTTGCCTTAGCCTAAGTCCTAAACCTATCTCTAGTCCTAACCTTAACACTAAGCAATAATTCTCATCCTAATCCTAACAATGGCATAGCCCTAGCCCTAATCATAATCCTAATCCTAACCTAAACCTAGCCACAGTCCTAAATCTCACTGTAGCCTTCTTAGCCTTCTGCCTCTACTTAATTATAGCCCTAACCCCAACATTAACCACTAATTCTAATCCTAACACTACCTGTAGCAAAGTCCTAACCCTAATCCAAACCCTTACCCTCACCCTAACCCTAGGCATCAGACTAATCATAACACTAGCCCTAGCCTTAGCCCAAAACCTAATGTAACTCTAGCCCCAACCATCACTTTAAACACTAATCCTATCTCTAACTATAGCATAGCCCTAGTGTAATCCTAATCTTAAACTCTTACCCAAACCCTGGTGCTAAGACCCACACCAGCCTTTGACTTAGCCCTACTTCTAAACCTAACTATAACTCTATTCCTAACACTAATCACTAATTCTAACAATAAACCTAACCATTATTATAATGTCCTATTATTAACCATAAACCTAGGCTTTGACATAATCCTAACAGTAGCCCTCGCCTTAGCCCAAGCCCTAAAATTAACTCTAGCCCTAACCCTCACCTTAACCACTAATCTTAACCCTAACCCTAACTGTAACATAGCCTTAGTGATGGTCCTAATCCTAACCCTAGCCCTAACTTGAACTCTAACCCTAACCCTAATCCTAACACAAACTCTAACCTTAACCCTATCCCTGGTCTGTAATCTCACAGTAGCCCTCACTTTAACCATAGTCCTAAACATAACTCCAGCCCTCACCCTCACCCTAATGACTAACTTTAACCCTAACACTAACTGTAGCACATCCCTAACCCTAACCCTAAACTTAACCCTATCCCTATCCCTGGCTCAAACCCTCACTCTAGCCCTTGCCTTATCCCTAGTCCTAACCTTAGCTCTAGCCCTAAGTCTCACCCTAACCATGAATCCTAAACCTAACACTAACCATAACATAGTCTTAGCCCTAATCCTAACCTAGTCTAACCCTAACCCTATCCCCCAGCCCAAGCCATGGCCTAGACCCTCATACTAGCCCAAATACTTGCCCTAATCCTAACTCTAGCACTAACCCTAATATTCATTACTAACTCTCACCCTGACCCTAACCATAGCATAAACCTAACTCTACTCCTACACCTAACCCTAACCATAACTCTAACCCTAGACCTGGCTCTAAGTCTCATACTAGTCATCATCTTAGCCCTAGTGCTAAACCAACTCTAGCCCTATCCCTAACATTAACCACTAATTCTAGCAATAACCTTAACCATGGCATATCCCTGACTCTAATCCTAAACCTAACCTTGAACTTAAACTTAAAACTAAACTAACACCCTAAGAAAAGAGTAACCCTTAAACTAGCACAAGTCCTAAAACTAACTCTAGCCCTATCCATCATCCTAAACACTAGTCTCAAACTTCATCTTAACCATAGCATTGTTCTAGCTCTAATTCTAATCCTAACCCTAAACCTAACACTTACTGTACCCTATTGCTCAGTCCTAAACATAACTCACCCTAGCTCTAGTCCTAAACATAACTCATCCTAGCCACTAGTCCTAACCCTAAAACTAACAATAACATAGCCCTAGCCCTATTCCTAATCCTAACCCTAACCATAGGCCTCAGGCTAAAACTAACACTAGCCCTCTATTTAGACCTAGCCCTAAACCTAATTCTATCCATAACCCTCCACAGAAGCACTATATGCTACACTTACCCTAACTGTAGTGTAACCTTGACTCCAATATCAACCCTAACCCTAATCCTAACCCTTAACAGTAGCCAAGGCCCAACCCTCACACTAACCTCTGCCTTAGACTTAGTTCCAATCTAAGTCATAATCCTAACACTAACCACTAATTCTCACCCTAACCCTAACTGTAGCATAGCCCTAAATCTAACCCTAATACTAATCCTAACCGTAACCATAGCCCTGGCTCATAGCCTCAAACTTGCTCTTGCTATAGCCCTGGTATTAAACCTAAGTCTAACCTATCCCTAAAAATAAGCACTAATTCTAACAATAACCTTAACTGTAGTATAACCCTAACCCAAATCCTAAACTTAATCTTAACCCTAATACTAACCCAGGTCTTGGCCTAATAAAACAGTAGCCCTTGCCTTAGCCCAAGCCTTAAAACTCTAGCCCTACCCCTCACTCTAAGCACTAATCCTAAACCTATCAGTAATACTAACCCTAACCCAAACCATACTCCTAGCCTAAGCCCTAGCCCTCACACTAGTCCTCACCTTAGCCCTGCTAGTTGGGTCAGGGTTAGGGATAGGGATATTCTTAGGCTTATGGTTTGTGTTAGTATTAGGGTTATGGCTATGCTATGAATAGTGACAGGGTTAGATTAGTGGTTAGGTTCAGGGTTAGGGTTATTGTTAGGATTGAGTCTGGTGCCAAGTCAAAGGCTAGTAGAAGTAAAGGGTTAGGGTTGGGTTAGTGTTAGTTTTTGGATTAGGTTTAGGGATATGCTGTGGATACATTTAGGGTTAGAATTAGTGACTAGTATGGAGCTTATGGCTAGAATTAGTTTAGGATGATTGCTAAGGGTGGGGCTACAGTGAGAATTAGTGCCATGGCTATGGTTACAGTTAGGGTTAGGATTAGTGCTAGGGCTATGATACAATTAGAGTTGGAATTGGGTTAGTGGTTAGGATTATTGTTTATTACAGAGTTAAGTGTGGGGCTTGGGCTAAGATGAGGTCTAAAGTTAGGAGTAGGCTGATGCTCAGGGTTAGGGTTTGGTTTAGGGTTAGGTTTATGATTAGGTTTAGAGCTCTGCTTTCTTTATGGTTATTGTTAGAATTAGTGGTCAGTGGTGGTGATAGAGCTGGAGTTAGATTTAGAACTAAGGCTAAGGTAATGGCTACTCTGAGGTTTAGGACCAGGGCTAGGGTTAGGGTTAGGTTTAGGTTTAGGATTAGGGCTAGGACTATGACTATGGTATGATTATGTTAGGGTTAGGGTTAGTAGTAGTTGTGAGGGTTAAGGCTGCAATTATCTTTAAGACTAGTAGGACTAAGGTTAGGGTTTGTGTTAGGTTTAGTTTTTGGTTTAGGGTTAAGGATATGCCACCTACAAGGTTAGGGTTAGAATTAGTGATTATTGTTGGGGATAGAGCTAAAATTAGGCTTAACAGAAAGACTAAGGAGAGGGCATTTGAAATGGTAAGGGCAAGGGCCTGGGTTAGGGTTAGGGATAGGGTTAGGGTTAGGCCTATGGCTAAGGCAAGGGCTACTGTTTGAGTTAGTCTGAGGACTAGGGTTATTTTAAGGTTAGGGCTAGTGTTATATTAAGGATTAGGATTAGGTCTTGCTATTTTTAGGGTTATGGTGAGAATTTGTCATTAGTGTTAGAACTAGGACTAGAGTATTTTAGGACTATGGCTAATGGCATGGCTAGTATGAGGTTTAGGGCCAGAGCAAAAGTTAATGTGAGGGTTAGGGTTAGATTTAGGTTTAGGGTTGGCTTAGGAATCAAATTAGGGTTAGAACTATACTATGGTTAGGGTTAGGGTTAAGATTAGTGGTTTAGGTCAGGATTAGGGCTAGAGTTAGATTTAGGGCTTTGTGCTAAGGCTAGTATTAGAATTAGGCTAAAATCTAGGATTAGTATTAGGCTTAATGTTAGGTTTAGGATTAAGTTAGGGCTATGCTATGGCTAGGGTTAGTGTGAGAATTAGTGGTTAATTCTAGAGTTAGGCCTAGAGTAAGGTTTAGGACTAGGGATAATATGAGGGTTAGTGTGAGGTTTTGGGCCAGTGCTAGCACTAAAGTTTGGATTCAAGTTAGGATTAGGGCTAGGGCTATACTATGGTTTTAGTGTTAGGGTTAGGATAAGTGTTAGAGATAGAGTTAGGTTTAAGGCTAGGGCTAAGTTGACAGTTACTGTGAGGTTTAGGTCCAAGGTTAGGGGTAATGGGTTAGTTTTTGGATTGGGTTATGGCTATGTTATGTACAGGGTTAGGGTTAGAATTAGTAGTTAGTGTTGGGGTTAGGACTAGAATTAGGTTTAGGACAAGGGCTAAGTTTAGCATTACAGTGAGGGTTGTTGCCATGGCTAGGGCTAGTGTTAGGATGGGGGTTATGATTATTACTATGGTTAGGTCTAGGGGTATGTTATGTTATTGTATTGTAAGCATTATTGTTTAGGGTGAGGCTTAGGGCAAGAGTTAGGTTTAGGACTAGGGATAAGGTGAGGGCTATGTGGTATTTGGGACCTGGGCTAAAGCTAGGGTTAGGGAAAGGCAAAGGTTACAGTTAGAGTTAGGGTTAGGTTTAGTATTAGGGTTAGGGCTATGCTATGGTTAGGGCTATTGTTAGTATTAGGGATTGAGCTAGAGGTAGGTTTAACACTAGGGCTAAGGTTAAGAGTAATGTGAGGCTATGGTCCAGGGTAGGCCTGAGTTTAGAGTTAGAGTTAAGGGTAGGATTATATTATGATAGGGCTATGCTATGGTTAATGTTAGTTTAGGATTAGTTGTTACCAAGAAATTTAGGGTTAGAGTTGATTTAGGGCTTGTGCTAAGTCTAGGGCTAGTGTTAGGGTTAGACCAAGGCCTGGGGTTAGTATTGGTTTTAGGGATATGTTAAGGTTAGGATTAGGGTTAAAATAAGGGGTTATTGTTGGGGTGAGGGCTAGAATTACATTTAAGACTAGGGCTAAGACAAGGGATAGTGTGAAGATTAGGTCCAGGGCTAGGTTTAGGGTTAAGTTTAGCATTAGGGTTATAGAGTTTGGCTAAGGATTTTATCTAGGTCTAAACTATAGCTATAGTTAGGGTTATGACTACTGGTTAGTCATTAGTGCTAGAGTTATTTTTAGGTTTTAGGGTAAGGTAATGACTACTGTTAGGATTATGCTGAGGCCTTGGGTTAGGATTAGGGTAGTTCTATGCTACAGTCAAGGGTTATTTTTAGAAGTATGGCTACTGTTATGGTTACAGCTAGAATTAGGTTTAGAACTGTGGCTAGGGAGAGGGCTAGTGTGAGGCTTATGGCAGGGCTAGTTTTAGAGTTAGGGTTGCATTAGGGCTAGGGCTATGCTATTTTTTGTATTAACATTAGAATTAGTGATTAGGTCAGGGTTAGGTCTACAGTTATGTTTAAAACTAGGGCTAAGGCTAGTGCTAGTGTAAGGGTTAGAGCCAGGGTAGTTTTAGGATTGGGGTTAGGATTAGGATTAAATCTAGGGCTATGATATGGTTGGAATTAGGGTTAGGATTAGGGTTAGGTTAAGAGTAGGGTTAGGTCCAAGAGCCTTGTTGCTCCTGTGAGTTCAGCACATGTGTTCCATATTTCAAGTAGGATATGTAGTTATTCTGAGTTCGCTCAAATGCTCAGTTTACATTCATGAAAATACACAAAAAGGCTATGAAAATGAATACACAGGGAAGTGTCTTTTCCCCAAACCAAATGTACTCCTGAAACTTTGCGCTCCTTGCTACTCTTGTAATACCGCTATTAAGTAAAGTCACATCGTGACAGGTACTGTGGCTCACTTGGTTAATCCTCTGCCTGTGGCACTGGCATCCCATATGGGCACTGGGTTCTGGTCCCAGTTGCTCCTCTTCCAGTCCAGCTCTCTGCTGTGGCCCAGGAAGGTAGTGAAGAATGGCCAAGGTGCTTGGACCCCTACACCCGCATGTGAGACCAGGGATAAGCACCTGGCTCCTAGCTTCAGATTGGCACAATGTCAGCCGTAGCAGCCATATGGGGAGTAAACCAATGGAAGGAAGACCATCCTGTCTCTGATAACTCCGTTCAGTTTCCTGAGTGTTTACTTGCTGATACGAGTATATGAGCTTAAATGAGTATGCTGTAACACACAAGGTGAGGATTTATGGGTTCCTGGAAATGAGTGATATCCCTAAGTTCTATCATGAAATGGAGTTCCTACTGGATTTTTACCCTCCTGACAGCAGATATCAGTTGGAATAGATGACAAAACTTTCAGCTGCATGCTACTACAGCATTTATGCACCCAGAGCTTGAAACGTACTGTAGGGAAATGCTCTGAGAGTGACATTGCTTCCCTGATTTCACAGAACGTGTCCATATCTCAAGTAGAACATTGCAGCAGCACTTAGCTTTACCAGATGTTTGGTAATGTGCAAAAAGTATACCAAAATGAGTATGCATGGACGTGGCTATTTCCCCAAAATACTGTATACCTGAAAATTCTCAGTAACTGCTTCACTGTAGTACCTAACTATTCGGTGAAGTGGCTTCATGCGAAACATCAGTTTCTGTAATGTCAAAATATTGGGTGTTTACAATAATGTACTGATTTTGCTGGAGGAACATTTCCAGTCCTTGTAGTATATGCACTTTGGAAGCAATGTTGTCCCATTGATTCCCACGTGGCTCACCTGAATCTTGCTCTAGAGACATGTTGTGCCAGACATGCCTGCCAGGAATAGAGGTAGTCTCTCTTCACAATGCAGCAACTCCTTTCAGTTTCGAGAGTTTGCCAAATACACTTACATGTCCATAATCAGTATGCTAAAATACACAAGGTGAGGACTTGAGGCTTACTGGAAACAAGTGATTTCCTGAATTTCAGTCATGTAATGGAATTCCTACCAGCTTGGTTCCCATATGATGGCAGATTTCAATTGGAAAACAAAAACATATGTTGCAGCCACAGGCTACTGGCAAATGTATCCATAGCTTGAAGTAGCCATAGTATCCATAGCTTGAAATAGATGGGAGATGAAAGCTCTGATAGCCACATTGATCGCAATTTTTCTTTAACGTTTTAAATTTATTTGTAAGGAATATAAATTTCATAAGTACAACTTTAGGAGTATAGTTATTCTTCGCACCATGTCCACCATTGCACTCACACACAAGTTTTTGTATGATAGAGTATGCATGGGCCATAATGAGGATGAGGAAACATGCTAGGCAGGGATTTGAGAGTAAATGGAAACAAGTAATTTCTTGAATTTTTGTCATGGAGTGGAAGTCCTACCAGATTGGCATCTATCTGACATCAGATTTCAGTTGGAGTAGCAGCCATAGGCTGCTGGCAATGTGGTCAATATGAATATAGAGCTTGAAATGTATGGTAGGCTTAAGCTCCAAAATTCATGAAGCTCCCATGATTTTAGAGAATGGGTTCTGTAGCTCAAGTAGGATATAGTTGCTATGCTAAGCTTCATTGATTTTCTCAGTTTGCATATATGTTCATACTCATAAAGCTAACCAAAGTGAATACTCAGGGAAGTGGCTGTTCCTCAAAATGATTGCAACCCTGAAATCTGATTGTCACCACTGTTCACTGTAGTATCTACTCCATTTGGTAAAGTGACTTCAGGGCAACCTCAGTTTTTGGCATGACAAATTATTGAATAGTTAGAGTAACATAGTGATTCTGTGGAAGGAACATTATTTACATCCCCACAGTGCATGCACTTTGGAAGTCTGTAGTCCCACTGCTTCCGATGTGAACTTCCTGCATTGTGCTCGAAAGATATATTGTGCCTGAAGTGACTGCCAGGACTAAAGATAGTCTTTCCTTGGCAATGTAGCTACTCCTTTCACTTTCCTGAAAGTATACTGGTGAATACACAGACATGGGATGTAATGAATATGCCAAAACACATAAGGTGGGATTTGAGGGTTACAACAAACCAGTGGTTTCCCAAAGTTCTGTCATGAAATGGAGTTCTTACCAGCTTGGAGTACTACTGACAGCAGATTTCATTTGGAACAGGCCATGTATCCATGGTCCATATGAACCCAAATTTTGAAATGTATTTTAGGTGAAAGCTCCCAGAGCCATGTTTCTCCCATAATTTCAAAGAATGTGCTCCTAACATCATTAGAACAGGGTAGCTTTGCTAAGCTTTCTCAGTATGTTCAGTTTGCATCCACAGTCATATGGATAAAGCCTTCTGAAAAGAGTATGCATGTTGTAACTGTTCCCCAAAATGAGTGCACTCCTGAAAATTGACCATCACTGCTCTTTATTGTAGTATCCAACTCCATTTGGTGAGGTGATTTTGGTGGAATACCAGTTTTCGATATGTAAAGTATTGAGTAATTAGAGTAACATATTGAGCATTCCTCTCATCCTCACAGTGTATGTTCTTCAGAAGCCATGTGGCCCCCACTGTTTTCAACATGCCCTACCTGCATCATGCTCGAGAGACGTGTTGTATCCTTGGTGTCTGCCAGTAATGGAGGTAGTCTCTCCACAGCAATGCAGCAACTCCTTTCAGTTTCTTAAGAGTTTACCAACCAATACACATACATGAGTTATGAGCATGCTGAAACACACAAGGGGAGGATGTGAAGGTTACCGGAAACAAGTGTTTATCTGACATGCTGTCATGGAATGGAGTTCCTACCAGCTTGGTATATCCACCTGACAGCAGATTTCAGTTGGAACAGATGATATAACTTGCAACCAAAGACTACTGGCAGAGTGGTCCATATGGATACAAACCTTGAAAAGTATGATAGGCAAAAGCTCTGGAAGCTATGTTGCTCCCATAATTTCAGAGAATGGGTTGTGTATCTCAAGTAGAACACAATTGTTAGGCTGTGCTTCAGCATTTTGCTCAGTTTGCATCCTTGGTCAGACACAGAATGTCTACCAAAATGAATATGCACAAGGTGATTGTTCCCTCACTGGAACACCTGACTCTAAATGATGAAGTGATGTCAAGCCAAACACCAGTATTTGATATAACAAAAAAAAAAGTAGTTGCAGTAACGTAGTGATTTCATGGGAAAATGTTCTTCTTGTCCTTACTGTGTATGCAGTTTGGAAGCAGTGTGGTCCCATTGTTCCCAGTGTGGCCTTCTTGAATCATGCTGGAGGGATATGTTTAATTGGGTGCTGCCCAATTAAAGAGATAGTCTTTCCTTGGCAATGTAGCAACTCCATTCAGTTTCCTGCATGTTCACTCAATGATACATGTACATGGACCTTAATGGGTATGTTGTCCATACAAGGTGAGCATTGAAGTTTGCTGGCAACAAGTGATTTCCTAATGTTCTGTCATGCAGTGGAGTTCCTAATAGCATGATATCCACCTGACAGTAGTTTTCAGTAGGAACGGATGGATGACATATCTTACAGCCACAGGTTATTGGCAGAGTGGTTGATATTCATCTAGAGATTGAATTCTATAGTAGGGGGATGATTTCAAGCTGTATTGCTCCCATGATTTCAGAGAATGGGTTCCAGATCTCAAGCAGACCATATTAGCTATGCTGAGCTTCATCAATATGCTAAGTTTACATGTATAGTCATAGTCAGAAAATCTGCCAAAATTAATATGCAATGAATTGACTGTTCCCGACAAGTTCCCTCCTAAAATCTGGTAGTCAACAGTGTTCACTGGAGCAGCTGACTTCATTTGGTGAAGTTATTTCAGGTCAAACACTTGTTTTTCAGCATGATGAAGTATTCAGTAGTTACAATAATATAGTGATTTTGTAGGGCAGTTATATTTGTCTACACATCATATGCATTCCAGAAGCAGTGTGGTTGTGATGCTTCGAACATAGCCTACTTGAATTATGTTCAAGAATATGTTGTTCCTGAGTTGCCTGCCATAAATAAAGTAATTCTCCTTGCCATGCAACATCATTCAGTTTCCTGACTGTTCACTGACCAAAAGATGTGCACGGGCCTTAATGAGTTTGCCTTAACAAGCAAGGTGAGGATTTAAGGGTTACGATAGAAAAGTAGTTTCCCAAAGTTCTGTCACAGCATGGTGTTCCTACCAGCTTGGAGTACAACTGAGAGCAGATTTCATTTGGAACAGACCACATATCTTGCAGCCACAGGCTACTGGAGAGTGGTATGGATACAAAGCTTGAAATGTACCTTAGGTGAACACTCCTAAAACTGCAATTCTCCCATAATTTCAGAGAATGTGTTCCCAATCTTAAATAGAACATGGTAGCTTCACTGAGCTTCCTTGGTATGCTCAGTTTACACCCATGGTCATAAGCATAAAGCCTTCTGAAACAAATATGCATGGAATTGGCTGTTATCCAAAATGAGTGCACTCTTGAAAGTTGACTGTCATCACTTTCCACTGTAGCATCCAACTCCATTTGGTGAAGTGATTTCAGGCTGAACACCAGTTTTCAGCATGTCAAAGTATTGAGTAGTTATAGTAACATGTTGATTTCATGGGAAAAACATTCTTACCCTCACAATGTATGCTCTTCAGAAGACATGTGGTACCACTGCATCCAATGTGTCCTACTTACATTGTGCTTGAGAGAAACGTTGTGCCTGAGGTGGCCTGCAGTAATAGAGGTAGTCTATCCTTGGCAATGTGGCAACTCTTTTCAGTTTCCTGAGAGTTCACCAACCAATACATGTGCATGAATGTGCCAAATGAATATGCCAAAACATGCAAGACAAGGATTTAAGAGTTAATTAAAACAAGGCATTTCCTAAATTCTGTCATTGAATGAGTTCCTACAAGCTTAGTATCCACCTTAGAGCAAACTACAGTTGGAACAGATGACATATCTTACAGCCACAGGCTACTGGCAGTGGTCAATATAAAACAAAAGTTAAAATATATGGTAGGATTAAGTTCTGGAGAGCTATGTTGCTCTCATGATTTCAGAAAATGGGTTTTGTAACTAAAGTAGAGCATGACTTTACACTGAGACTTGTAAATATGCTCAGTTTGCATCCACAGTCATATACATGAATCTACCAAAGTGAGTACACAAGGAAGTGACTGTTCTTCAAAAGGAGTGCACTCACAAAAGATCAGTCATGGCTCTTCACTGGAGCACTTGGCTCCAAACAGTAAAGTGAAAGCAGTAGAAGATGGCCTAAGTCCTTGGGCCCCTGCACCTGCGTGGGAGACCTGGAAGAAGCTCCTGGCTCCTGGCTTCAGATCGGCACACCTCCGGCTGTTACGGCCAATTGGGGAGTGAACAATGGGATGGAAGACCTCTCTCTCTCTGCCTCTCCTCTCTCTGTGTAACTCTGACTTTCAAATAAATGAATAAATCTTTTTGACAGGCAGAGTGGATAGTAAGAGAGAGAGAGAAAGGTCTTCCTTTTTGCCATTGGTTCACCCTCCAATGGCCACTGCACATCTCGCTGATCTAAAGCCAGGAGCCAGGTGCTTCTCCTGGTCTCCCATGGGGTGCAGGGCCCAAGGACTTGGGCCATCCTCCACTGCCTTTCCGGGCCATAGCAGAGAGCTGGCCTGGAAGAGGGGCAACCGGGATAGAATCTGGCACCTCAACCGGGACTAGAACCCGGTGTGCTGGTGCCGCAAGGCAGAGGATAAGCCTGTTAAGCCACGGCACCGGCCTCCTTTTTAATTCTATCTATTATTATTACCAGTTACTTGATTGTATTTATGTGATCTCTTTTACACTTAATCTTAACTGTATGTTCACTTTAACACTTAATATGATCACTTTAACAATTAATATGGCATTTTAACCACCAAATTTAATGGGATTTGGAGTCCCATGACAACTTTTTAAATGTACCTTTAGAAGTAAGTCCAAAGGAATGTATGCAGAACTATACTCCTTTACAGTTACATACAGCCTCCTCCCCCTGTTATTGCCACCCTTAGTTTTTACTGAGATCTATTTTCTTTATTAAAAAAATACTAATGCTTTATTATAGCATAAAGCAGTATTTTAAAGATTGGTTCATTTTACAGTAAAACATTTTATGTACAACTGTAAGGAAATCGCTGTACACATAGCCCCAACCTAAAAATGGGTTATAATTTAAAAGTAAATTGAATTGTTTGATACATAAATTGAAAATATTTGTACAATAAAATGGAGGAATCTGGAACACATCATGCTGAGTGAAATAAATCAGTCCCAAAGGGACAAATATCATATGTTCTCCCTGATCGGGGACAACTGACCAAGTACCAAAAAGGAAACCTGTTGAAGTGAAATGGACACTATGAGAAACAGTGACTTCATCAGCCCTTGTCCTGACTGTTGATGAACAACTTAATGCTTTATTTCATTTAGTATTTTTTGTTCTTTTAATATTATTGGTTGATCTCTGTAATTAACGCAAAATTATTCTTAAATGTTGAAACTTAACTGAAAAGTGATCCCTATAAAATATAAGAGTGGGAATAAGAGAGGGAACAGATGTACAATTTCGGACATGCTCAATCGGACTTGCCCCAAACGGTAGAGTTAGAAACGTGCCAGGGAATTCAATTCAATCCCATCAAGGTGGCATGTACCATTGCCATCTCACTAGTCCAAGTGATCAATTTCAGTTCATAATTGACATAATGATAGGAATAAGAGTCACAGGGATCACATAAACAAGACTAGTGTCTGCTAATACTAACTGATAGAAGTAAGAAGGAGAGAACAATCCAACAAGGGAAGCAGAATACACAGCAGACTCATAGAATGGCAGATGTCTTAAACAGCACTCCGGCCTCAGAATTAGCCCATAATGCATTCAGATCTGGCTGAAAAGCCCACGAGAGTATATCAGGCATGGAAAGCCAAGACACTCTGGGGGGGGGGGAATCTCTGCGAGTGAGATCCTAGTAGAAAGAATGGGCCATCAAAGAAGGAGGTACCTTTCTTGAAGGGAGGAGAGAACTCCCACTGTGACTATGACCTTGTTTAAATAAAATTGGAGTCGGCAAACTCAAAATGCTTCCATAGCCTTGGCAACTCATGACAAGAGCCTAGGGTGATTACTGACACAATAAACAAGAGTGTCAATTTGCTAAGTCAACAATAGCAGTCACTGTGTACTTACTCCTCATGTAGGATCTGTCCTTAATGTGTTGTACAATGTGAATTAATGCTATAACTAGTATTCAAACACTACTTTACACTTTGTGTTTCTGTGTGGGTGCAAACTGTTGAAGTCTTTACTTAATATATGCTAAATTGATCTTCTGTATATAAAGATAATTGAAAATGAATCTTGATGTGAATGGAAGGGGAGAGGGAGTGGGAGAGGGGAGGGGTGTGGGTGGGAGGGAAGTTATGGGGGGAAAAAACTGTACTTTGGAAATTTATATTCATTAAATAAAAGTAAAACAAAACAGTAAAAATGGTAACATTGTCCAGGTTAGCACAACAAGCCCATTTAAACCAAACAGTAGCTGAATTATACATTTATAAATATGGTTTGAATTCTATGATCCAGAAAAAATGTTGGCTTAATTTATCACAATAGTCATTCTATTTTCTTTTTTTTCGCATTTTTCTTTTTTTTAAAACTTTTATTTAGTAAATATAAATTTCCAAAGTACAGTTTATGGATTACAATGGCTTTTTCCTCCCCATAACTTCCCTCCCACCTGCATTCCTCCCATCTCCCACTCCCACTCCCATTCCATTCATATCAAGATTCATTTTCAATTATCTTTGTATACAGAAGATTGATTTAGTATATATTAAGTAAAGATTTCATCAGTTTGCACCCACACAGAACGTAAAGTGTAAAAATACTGTTTCAGTACTAGTTATAGCATTAATTCACATTGAGCAACACATTAAGGACAGAGATTCTGCATGAGGAGTAAGTCTACAGTGACTCCTGTTTTTTTTTTTAACTTTTATTTAATGAATATAAATCTCCAATGTACAGCTTATGGATTACAATGGCTTCCCCCTCCCATAACTTCCCTCCCACCCACAACCCTCCCCTCTCCTGCTCATCTCTCCCCTTCCATTCACATCAAGATTCATTTTCAATTATCTTTATATACAGAAGATCAATTTAGCATATATTAAGTAAAGATTTCAACAGTTTGCACCCACATAGAAACACAAAGTGAAACATACTGTTTGAGTACTAGTTATAGCATTAAATCAAAATGTACAGCACATTAAGGACAGAGATCCCACATGAGGAGCAAGTGCACAGTGGCTCCTGTTGTTGACCCAACAGATTGACACTCTAGTTTATGGTGCCAATAACCACCCTAGGCTCCCGTCATGAGTTGTCAAGGTTATGAAAGCCTTCCAAGTTCGCTGACTCTGATCATACTTAGACAAAGTCATAAAAGACAGGGTGAGGATAGTAACCAATGATCCTAAGAGTAGTGTTAACCAGGTCTGAACAATTATACAGCATTAAGTGGGGAAGAGGACCATCAGTACACACAGGTTGGGAGTAGAGCCATTGGTGGTAGAGTAGAGGTTATGATTACAAAGGAATGAGGCCCAAGAGCCCTAGACAGGGTCTAGAACAAAGGACAGAGTCATTATTAGAGGAGCTAAGAAAGGTGCTGTCTAAGCTACAATTAAGTTTTCTGATTGAGAGGTAAATAGAACCTGACAGAAGGGGCCTGATAATAATCTGTTGGTTGGGCTTTAGGCCTTGTAAGTTAAGAGGCCCAGACCTATCTATCTCTTTGCATGGGGTACATCCTAAGGGAGGTGTGAACCACCTGGGGGAAGGCACCCTGTTGACTTACATTACTTAGCTGGCCTGGGAGGAGAGCTGGCCAGGTAAAGGCAGGTGGCATCTCTAACAAAAAATTTACAGTTCTGCCTGCAATGTTACTGACCCTGCTTGGCCATCCCCCTCAGCTGCAGTGGTCACTTTGGAAGTTGGGCTGAGTGAAGGGCTTTTCAGCTTAGAGCCAATAAGATCTGTGCCTCTGACCTGGGCATCCTTCAACTCCAGTGCAGGTCCATTTCCAGTGATCCAACTCTTGGCAGAGCTGCCAGGGCTCTTCACAAGTTGACTTCTGCTGAAGCCCAGGCTTACCACATTGAAAGCCACTGCAGTGGACTGGCCTGTTGGGTCTCCTTGAAGGCAGATCACTGTACAGAATAGCCATTAATAGGCCTGCCACCCATTGCTTCTGATGCCTAACTTTCTTTTCCTCCTGGTTTGTGTTAAAGCAGACCAGAGGATGCAAGTCAAGGTAGTGCCCAAGTCCCATCTCTAATCTTCGGTGGCCTGAACTCCAAGTCTATAGCCACAGGCATGTTCTGTAGTAGTTTTTCTAAGGTAGACAATGCCCATGAGGAAAATTATATTCTCACTTTAAAACTTTCTTTCCCTTTGGTCTGAAAGGGAAGTTTTTTCTACTTACTGTTTACTTCACTGATGGCAAAGTAAATCTAGCTATGAGATTATAATTTATTATTTTGGTTATGCTATTACAGAAAAAATGTTAGCCATCTCTTTTATAAGGTCTAAAGATTAAATTGTGCATCCTACAGATTCCTTCATAATAGAATTAGTTTCCTACCTTGAAGAGAATAGAGAAATGAAAGAACAAGTTGGGCTTAGAATAGAGAAATGAGGGAGCAAGTCCTAGATCGCTTGCTGACAATAGCAATATCACATGAATACTTAGCAAACCGTTTCAACCACTAGATAACAACTTAAGAAAACATTTACCAGAAGGTCCAATGCCTTCTATAAATTGTAAGAATCATGTATTTGGAAACACTTCTTAAATATCTAACATGGTGTAGTTTGTTTAACCAGTAAACTTAAGCACAAACATATACAATGTTTTTAGTTTCTTTCTACCAACAAGTATAAAACATGTGATGCAGAGATTCAGGTCACTCAAATTAAAATATATCTTTGATTAAATTTAGCAGCTTAAATTTATGGACAATCCTATCTATAAGCCAATTAAAATAAAATTCTTAATAGAATTTTCCCATGTGGCCAGCGCCGTGGCTCAACAGGCTAATCCTCTGCCTTGCGGCGCCGGCACACCGGGTTCTAGTCCCAGTCGGGGCACCGATCCTGTCCCGGTTGCCCCTCTTCCAGGCCAGCTCTCTGCTGTGGCCAGGGAGTGCAGTGGAGGATGGCCCAAGTGTTTGGGCTCTGCACCCCATGAGAGACCAGGATAAGCACCTGGCTCCTGCCATCGGAACAGCGCGGCGCGCCGGCCGCAGCGCGCTACTGCGGCGGCCATTGGAGGGTGAACCGACGGCAAAAGGAAGACCTTTCTCTCTCTCTCTCACTGTCCACTCTGCCTGTCAAAAATAAAAAAAAAAAGAATTTTCCCATGTGGACATACAATATGTACACACATATAACATAACATAATAGACCAATATAGCAATTTTAATAATAGCTTTTAAAATCTTTAACTCTTTTTGTAGAATGCCAATTGATTTGAGTTGCTTTTTGTTTTTAGTAACCTCAGTTAACCATACTTTCTCTCAATTGGTACCTTTAATACATTATTGGCTTCATCTGTTTACAGAGCCATCCCAAAGCACTGAATACAATAGAAGTGTCTGGAAAAAGTCCATAGGAACCTATAGGAGGAGAGCTAAACACAGAACCAACAACACTTTAGTTTTATGAGCAGCAAATCATATATAACTGTGGATGACAAAAGACTTTAAGTTGCCATGTTTAAAATTATAAACTCATCAACCAACAAGAGGCACTTGCTTACTTCACAGTATTTTTGAAAGCACCTGTAGGATTTCACAAGTATTTAACCCTTTATCCCTCTGGGGATTTCTCATTAAGATAACTATCATGTCTAGTAACACAAAATCATTAGACTTTTTAATTCTCAAACATTTGTATTAATAGCATTTTCCATTATAGAAACTTAAAGTTTGGTACCACATCACATCTTGACAGTACTTCTAATATAATCCAAATAGCCTGATTAGTTGGTGTCTCTATAAGATGAGAGACATAGGTCCTTCGATTTTTTCAGTTGGGCCCAAACTGGAAAAACCAAAGTCCAGGATTTACTGGAAATTTGAGAGTCCAGATTGTTTGAAACTTTGATTTTTTGAATGCCTGTCAAGAATGCCAAGAAGGCTCAAAATCCAAAATATCTGGTTGAAATAAGATTCCTTAAAATCATGACATAACATAGACCAAATTTGATCATTGTTACAAAGTGATCATTCAAATCTTTGAAAATAAGCACATATTTAAATAACCCATAGCTCTTAATAAAAATTCAGCTGTTTTTGAACAATTAGAATTTAACAGACATCAAGAGAACATAATAGATTACTTTAACACATTTCTTTAACAAAGCATCAGAGTTTAATTCTATGTCAAAGAGAAATTGAGCTTCCTGTGATCTTTTGCTGTGAGGTTTCCTTCCTTTACCTTCTTTCATATTGGTGACCATGTTTCTGTGTTTCTGTGTGTAACACATCTTTAAGCATCTTTTGCAGGGCAGGTTGAGTGGCAACAAATTCTTTCAATTTCTCTTTGCTGTGAAAGGTCTTTATTTCACCTTCATTCACAAATGAGAGCTTTGCAGGATATAATATTCTGGGCTGGCAGTTTTTCTCTCTTAGTACTTGGGCTATGTCTTGCCATTCCCTTCTAGCTTGTAGGGTTTCTGATGAGAAGTCTGCTGTGAGTCTAATTGGAGATCCACTGAGAGTAATCTGATGTTTCTCTCTTGCACATTTTAGAATCTTTTCTTTATGTTTCACTGTGGTGAGTTTGATTACAACATGTCGTGGTGAGGACCTCTTTTGGTCATGTTTACTAGGGTTTCTATGAGCTTCCTGTACTAAGATGCCTCTGTCCTTCTCTAGACCCGGGAAGTTCTCTGCAAGTATCTCACTAAAAAGACCTTCTAATCCTTTCTCTCTCTCCATGCCTTTAGGAACTCCTAGAACCCAAATGTTGGGTTTTTTAATAGTATCCTGTAGATTCCCGACAATATTCTTTAGATTTCTAATTTCCTCTTCTTTTCTTTGGTTTGACTTTATACTTTCCTGTGCTGTGTCTCCTAAATCCGATATTCTCTCTTCTGCTTCACCCATTCTGTTTTTAAGGCTCTCTAATGTGTTTGTCATTTGATCTATTGAATTCTTCATTTCATTATGATTTCTCATCACTATCACAGTTTCTTGTTCTACTAGTTGTTTCATTTCATTTTGATTCCTCCTTAATATTTCATTTTTGTGAGAGAGATTTTCTATCTTGTCCATTAAGGATTTCTGTAGTTCAAGAATTTGCTTTTGAGAACTTAATGATCTTACCAATTTTTTGAGATCCGCTTCTTGCATTTCTTCTATCTCATCATCATCATAATCTTGAGTTGGGGTGTCTTTTTCATTTGGGGGCATCATAGTGTCTTCCTTGTTCTTGTTACCTCAGTTTTTGCATTTGTTGTTTGACATGTTGGAGATACTCCTTGGTTTCTTCACTGTGGTGTTTTTTCTTTTTATAATATGACTCTAGAATAAGTGGACTGTCTGCTTTTGATGGAGCCTTAGAGACTTGAGATGGGTGTGGCCTCAGAGTTCTGTTTGGTTCCTCAGGGTTGAGGGTGTGTCAAAGGTGACACTCCCAAGTTAGGTGTGGTAAATTTCTTTTTTTTTATTCAAAAGGGAAGTAATTCCACACAGCTGAACAGAATTGGATGTAGTTATCAGGGCAATGATATACCCACAGGAGCCAGAGATTGGAAGTTCTTTACCAAGGACCACACAGGGAATCTGTGCTGCCCTCAGTGTGGGCTCAAATTCTCCTGCAGACTCCTACTGGGTTGCCAAGGTTACCAAAGTGTAGCCTCTCTGGAGAGTACTCATGTGAATTCCGTGAGTTCTCTCCCCCACCGTCTCTTTTTTCACAGTCTCAGTTCTTTAGCAACACACATTCACTAGGTCTCAATCTCCTGTTATTTCACCAGCCCCTCCCCCAGAGTCAGGTTTTTCTGCTAGGCTCAGGGCCGGTGCAGACATGAGGTCACCCTGCTCATGACGTATGTCCAAAATGGCACCTGCTCTTTGTCTTGCTCGCCTTTGAGGGGTGAGCGGAGAGAGAGAAACTCGTGTCCGTATCGGTCACTTTTTTTTCTCTCTCTCTCTCTTCTAGTTAGCCTGGTGAACTTTTCCCTATGGGGTTTCAAGCCTCGTTCCCTCTAGTCTCCTCTTTCCGCTTTCCTGCTGGTGTCTCAGGCTATTGAGGTTCGGCTGACCTCGCGTTCCAGCACTGGTGTGTTGAGTCTGCTGCTGGTGTCCTGAACTTGGGCTCCCACGCTCTCCATGCAGGTCCACTGTGAATCACTAGTTCCAGAAGAGTTTCCTCTGCTGTTTCTTCCCCTACTCTTCCTTGAACCTGCAGTATCTCCACTTTTATTAAACTGTCTCTCCCCGGACTATCAGTGTGCTCCCTTCCTATTCCATCATCTTGCTGCTCTCCTGTTGTTGACTTAACAATTTGACACTCTTGTTTATGGTGTCAGTAATCTCCCTAGGCTCTAGTCGTGAGTTGCCAAGACTATGGAAGCCTTTTGAGTTCGCCGACTCTGATTTTATTTAAACAAGGTCATAGTCACAGTGGAAGTTCTCTCCTTCCTTCAGAGAAAGGTATCTCCTTCTTTGATGGCCCATTCTTTCTATGGGATCTCACTCGCAGAGATCTTTCATTTAGGTTTTTTTTTTTTTCCAGAGTGTCTTGGCTTTCCGTGCCTAAAATACTCTCATAGGCTCTTCAGCCAGATCCGAATGTCTGAAGGGCTGATTCTGAGGCCAGAGTGCTGTTTAAGACATCTGGCATTCTATGAGTCTGCTGTGTATTCTGATTCCCATGTTGGATCGTTCTCTTCATTTTTTATTCTATCAGTTAGTATTAGCAGACACTAGTCTTGTTTATGTGATCTCTTTGACTCTTGGTCCTGTCATGTGATCAATTCTGAACTGAAATTGATCACTTAGACTAGTGAGATGACATTGGTACATGCCAACTTGATGGGATTGAATTGAATCCCCAGGCACGTTTCTAATTCTACCGTTTGGGGCAAGTCTGATTGAGCATGTCCCAAATTGCACATCTCCTCCCTCTCTTGTTACCACTCGTATATTTAACAATTGAAAAAGAGAGAATCCTCCCAAATTCTTTCTATGAAGCCAGCAACACCTTAATTCCTAAGCCGGAGAAAGATGCAGCATTGAAAGAAAATTACAGACCAATATCCCTGATGAACATAGACTCAAAACTCCTAAATTAAAATTCTTGCCAATAGAATGCAACAACACATCAGAAAGATCATCCACCCAGACCAAGTGGGATTTATCCCTGGTATGCAGGGATGGTTCAATGTTTGAAAAACAATCAATGTGATTCACCACATTAAAAGACTGCAGAAGAAAAACCATATGATTCTCTCAATAGATGCAGAGAAAGCATTTGATAAAATACAAGACCCTTTCATGATGAAAACTCTAAGCAAACTGAGTATAGAAGGAACATTCCTCAATACAATCAAAGCAATTTATGAAAAACCCACGGCCAGCATCCTATTGAATGGGGAAAAGTTGGAAGCATTTCCGCTGAGATCTGGTACCAGACAGGGATGCCCACTCACACCACTGCTATTCAATATAGTTCAGGAAGTTTTAGCCAGAGATATTAGGCAAGAAAAAGAAATCAAAGGGACACATATTGGGAAGGAAAAACTGAAACTATCCCTCTTTGCAGATGATATGCTTCTTTATTTAGGGGATCCAAAGAACTCTATTAAGAGACTATTAGAACTCATAAAAGAGTTTGGCAAACTAGCAGGAAATAAAACCAATGCACAAAAATCAACAGCCTTTGTATAAACAGGCAATGCCACAGCTGAGAAAGAACTCCTAAAATCAATCCCATTCACAATAGCTACAAAAACTAGTCACTTATCAAGGAACACGCCTGCGGGCATGAGTAAGCCGCCTAAGCTTCTCTTGGGGACGCTCTGGGCCCAGCGCCCCCATGCACCTTGCGCATGTGCAGTGGATGCCTTCTGGCACCAGGGGGCGGGGACTGGGCCTGGGGCTGGGCCTGGGGCTGAGGCTGGGGCTGGGGTGGGTGAGTGGGTATGACCCTCTCCCACAGGCTGCTGGTGTGATCCATTCATGACCAGCAGTGTGGGCACTCAGGGCAGAACTGTGGCTGAGTTCGGGGCTGTCACAGGAGGCCTGGAGGGGCACATGGACTGTCTCATGATCCCCGCATGAGTGGAGCATGGGCAGTCATGCGTTTGGTGCTAAGCGGCACCTGAGCCCCTCATGTGACCCCAGTGGGCCAGCGGGGGGCGGCAGCGCAGAGCAATGAGGGACTGCTTGCACGTGGAGGCCTGTGGGCAGCAAGCTGCGGTGTGCCGACCACCGGGCCTGGCACTCCAGGCTGCCTGGACAGATGTGCAGTGGCTTGTCCAAGCCAAGGGCTCCAGCCTGCCTTCTGAGAATACTGAGGTTACTGGGCTCTGCTCCAGGGCTGTGCCTCAGCCCCCTCTCTCAGGTCTTGGGGTCGGGCGTTCAAAACCCATACCCACTTCAGGCCCCCATCCTCCTGGCCCGCAGCTGCCCACCACCCAAATGGCAACCTCATTCTCCGGTTCTGGGTCTCAGTGGGGACGGCCCCCGGATTACGTGTTGCATAAAGGCCAAGAGCTGAAGGCTAGTGGAGGGGCCCCCTAGCCCGGGAACGGAAACCCTGTGCGCGGCTTGGCTTACAGAAACTGAGATAGAGACCAGGAGAGAGACTGGCCGGTGCTCCGGCAGGCTAAGAGGCCTTAGGCTTGGGGCATGGGGACAGCCCCCTGAAGCTTTGCGGGCAGCCTGGGAGGCCCGCGAGCTCTAGAGCAGGGCCTAGGGCAGTGAGTTAGGTGTCGGGGTGGGAGGCACACACGCACAGTGCTGCACAGCCCAAGACGGCGCGTTGGGGACAGGGCTGAGCTCAGGTGCCCAGCAGAATGCAGGGCCAAATGCAGGCCGCGGCTTGAGAGAGGCCCACGGTCAGGCCAGCAGGCCTGGCCACGCTGGGCTTGGTCTGCCTCTTGCCCGCCCCAGGGCACGCAAGAGCCAGCCCGGCACTCCAAATGGCCCCAAGTCCTACCTAGAGGCTGAGGCCGGCCTCTGGGGGCCTCAGGCACACGCCTGCGGGCAGCAGCAAGCCAGCTAAAGCTACTCTTGCAGATGTTCTGGGCCCTGCGCCCCCATGTGGCTTACGCATGCGCAGTGGATGTTTTCTGGCACCTGGGGGTGGGGGCTGTTCCTGGGGTGTGGCTGGGTCCGGGGCTGGGGTGGATGGGTGGGCGTGGCCCTATCCCCCAGGGCTGCTGGTGTGATCCATTCATGACCAGCAGTGTGGGCACTCAGGGCAGAACTGTGGCTCTGAGTTTGGGGCTGTCATGGGAGGCCCGGAGGGGCATGTGGACTGTCTCATGATCCCCGCATGAGCGGAGCATGGGAGGTCATGGGTTCGGTGCTGAGTGGCACCTGGACCCCTCACAAGACACCTGTGGGCCAGCTGGGGGCAGCAGCGCAGTCAATGCGGGCCCGCTTGCGCGTGGAGGCCTGCAGGCAGCAAGGTGCCGTGTGCTGACCAACTGACTATTCCTATAGCATTAAATAACTGTTTTATGGCTCGCCTTTTTTAACCCTTGCTTCTCGTGCCTTGAGTGAGGCTTCTAGCCCTTTTACAAACATTTCTTGCTTAGTGAGTGTCCCATAGTTTCGTCGCTCCACTTACCCTCGTAGCCTGTATCGTGGACAGGTCAGGACGCGGTGGCCACTATGCAGGTCTTCACTCGCTTTCTCTAGGCCTGTATCACAGATGAATGCAGGCCGCAGCTTGAGAGAGGCCCGCGGTCAGGCCAGCAGGCCTGGGCGCACTGGGCTTAGTCTGCCTCTCACCCACCCCAGGGCACGCAAGAGCCAGCCCGGTCTCCAAACGGGCACCAAGTCCTACCTAGAGGCTGAGTCTGGCCTCTGGGGTCCTCAGGCACATGCCTGCGGGCAGGAGCGAGCCAGCTAAAGCTTCTCTTGCAGAAGCTCTGGGTCCCCGCGCCCCCATGCGGCTTGCGCATGGGCAGTGTATGTTTTCTGGCACCCGGGGGCAGGGCTGTGCCTGGGGTGAGTGGGTGGGCGTGTCCCTGTCACCCAGGCTGCTGGTGTGATCCATTCGTGACCATCAGTGTGGGCATTCAGGGCAGAACTGTGGCTCTGAGTTCGGGGCTGTCATGGGAGGCCCGGAGGGGCACATGGACTGTCTCATGATCCCCGGGTGAGCGGAGCGTGGGCAGAGCTTGGGCGGCACGTGGGTGGAACGTGGGCCTAGTGTGGGCGGAGCGTGGGCAGGAGGATGAGGGCCTGAAGCGGGTATGGGTTTCGAACGCCCGACCCCGAGACCCGAGAGAGGGGGCTGAGGCGCAGCTCTGGAGCAGAGCCCAGCAACGTGAGTATTCTCAGAAGGCAGGCTGGAGCCCTTGGCTTGGACAAGCCAAGGCACATCAATCAAGGCATCCTGGAGTGCCAGGCCGGGCGGTGGGCACAAGGCAGCTTGCTGCCCTTGGGCTTCCATGGGCAAGCGGCCCTGCATTGTTCTGTGCTGCTGCCCCCCGCCTGCCAACAGGGGTCACGTGAGGGGCCCAGGCGCCGCTCAGCAGCGAACGTGTGACCGCCCACGCTCCGCCCACATGCCATCCACGCGCCGCCCACGTGTGCCCACGTGCCGCCCACGTGTTCCCACCTGCCGCCCATGCACAGCCCATGCACTGCCCACGCTCTGCTCATGCGGGGATCATGATACAGTCCATGTGCCCCTCCGGGCCTCCTGTGACAGCCCCGAACTCAGAGCCACAGTTCTGCCCTGAGTGCCCACACTGCTGGTCACGAATGGATCACACCAGCAGCCCTGGGGGAGAAGGCCATGCCCACCCACCAACCCCAGCCCCGCACCAGGCACAGCCCGCCCCCAGGTGCCAGAAATCATCCACTGCGCATGGGAAAGCCGCATGGGGGTGCAGGGCCCAGAGCTTCTGCAAGAGAAGCTTTAGCTGGCTCGCTCCTGCCCGCAGGCATGTGCCTGAGGACCCCAGAGGCCGGCCTCAGCCTCTAGGTAGGACTTGGGGCCATTTGGAGCACTGGGCTGGCTCTTGCGTGCCCTGGGGTGGGTGGGCGAGAGGCAGACTAAGCCCCGCGTGCCCAGGCCTGCTGGCCTGACCGCGGGCCTCTCTCAAGCCGCGGCCTGCATTTGGCCCTGCATTCGGCCGGGCACCTGAGCTCAGCCCTGTCCCCAACGCGCCGTCTTGGGCTGTGCAGCACTGTGCGTGTGTGCCTCCCACCCCGACACCTAACTCACTGCCCTAGGCCCTGCTCTAGAGCTCGCGGGCCTCCCAGGCTGCCCGCAAAGCTTCAGGGGGCTGTCCCCATACCCCAAGCCTAAGGCCTCTTAGCCTGCCGGAGCACCGGCCAGTCTCTTTCCTGGTCTCTATCTCAGTTTCTGTAAGCCAAGCCGCGCACAGGGTTTCCGTTCCCGGGCTAGGGGGCCCCTCCACTAGCCTTCAGCTGTTTGCCTTTGTTAGGTGGGAAGTCAGTTTTGAGCTTATGTGTGTGTTACATGCCCTAAGTGAAGACTTCTATGTCCAGTATATGCATCTGCATCTCAAATTCATCCTGTGAATGTTTCAGGTGCAGCCCAGAGTTCGCATCCTGCCCTGCCCCCTTCTACCTGATAACCTGCCAGGTGGAGCTTCCCACCCCTTCTGCCTCTCAAGCTTCCACAAGCTCCCAGGTGCAGCCCAGTATCTGCATCTCAAACACCTTGCTGCCTGCCTCCTGTCTGAGAACATTTGCATCCATAAAGTCCTTTGTGTCAGACCTTCAAGGGAAGTTTTTCTATTTACATCCAAAAAGCCCTTTGTTCCAAGAGGAGCAGAGGTGGGGAAGCCAGATCCATCTCCCTAAAATCCCCAGCCTCAACTGGACTGTGGGCTCAGCCCTCTGCGTCTTTGCTGAGCAGCCCGCCTGGCCTGGTCATGTGTAATCTCTCCACTCAACATATAACTTCCCTCCTTCCTCCTCCCCAGTCTCTCAGGCTCTGTCTGGAGAGGTGCCCATCCATCCTTTCAGATGTCCCTTCTCTAATATACCTTGCTATTTTACCTCCCACTACTCTCTGTCTCACGCCTGAATTCTTTCTTTCGCGAAGACAAGAACCCTGCAATTTCTCCGGTAACATTTTTCACAACCATGAAGGGATTTTAAGAAGACATTGGAGGTCAGTATTCCTTCCCTCAAGCGGGACCAGATCTGTGGAAGTGACCATTGAGTGTCTGGCACCCCACAGCTCTCCAAGAATGTGGAGTCCTCCAGCCACGGCTTAGCTATGGCCAAAACTCCAGAGGGATTGTAAGGAACGGAAGGGCGATTAGGAAGGGCAGTTGGCTGAGAGCCTGGAGACCCCCTGAGCTCGCTTTGGCTTCCCGGCAGCCGGACCGCGACCCAAGGACCTGGTCTCTCTCTTGGAGGGACGCCTGGTCATGCTGCCTACTGCTATGCAAGCAAGGCTTAGCTTCGGTTGAGGCTAATATTGGCCCTCCAGGTAAACTCGGACAACTAGGTAGTGGGCAATCTTGAGCGATAGGAGATTTTGAACCCCACTCAGCCCCCAGACATCAGGGCCTTTCCCTATGCTCTCCTCCAGCTGAGATTCATAGGGGAAGGTGGGGGCAGCCACTCACATCTTGTCCTCTGTGGCTTTCTGGCTTTCTGCCTTCCTCCTCCTCCCAGGGCTCCCTCCCCCACTCTTTGCTCTCTTCATCTCCATTCCTAGACCGCTAGCCAGGAGAAAGGGAGAGGGAATTGCACAGGTTTCTGCACCTAGGGAAAAGCTGTTACCAGTTAACCCTTTCCAACCTGGTAGGAGGTTTTCTGTCTTTGCAGCTTATGGTAGCTTTGATGCGTCTTGAAGTTTTTGTGAGCTGTTGCTAAGCTTTGATTGTCTGAGGACTGAATCTGGAAAGGAGCTAAAGTTAACTATCTGTCTTAATTGACTGAGTGTTTTCAGTAGTCCTGATTGATCTGGCTTTGTTGAATTAGAGGAGGTCCCCAGCACTCTTGGTGAAATGGCACACCTACCCAACCCCACGGCCAGTCCTGCCAGGCCCCGGTGTGCACAGTCTTCCCTGTAAATGGGGGACCACTGCCTTCCTCTGCACTCTATTCCAGTCCATGTGGCCTGTTGCACCCAGGCAGGCATAGCCAGATATCTCTATGGAGAGTGGCCCCCCAGGGCTGCTTTTTTCCTCTCCTGGAGGAATTTCCAATTCAATACTACTGCTGGCCTTACCTAAGGGAGCCAGAACCTTAAGCCATGAACCCTTTCCAACCTGATGGGTTTTTCTCTTTGCAGTGAATGAACTATGGCTAGCTAGTTCTTTTCTGTGCTGCTGTCCCTGACTTATCTGATGAGAGCAATCACCTGTCTTGAAGGTTTTGCATTTTTTTCTATTGCCATTAGAGTCTTGATTGGGAAAACTGCAATGTGAAGTTGTTTACATTGTTTATCTGTTTTTCATGTTCGGGTAATTACCCAACTAATCAGAAATGTACTGTTAGGTAGGAAGTCAGTTATGAGCTTATGTGTGTGTGAGTGACAGGCCTAAAGAGAAGACATCTATATGCATCTGCATCTCAAAGTCATCCTAACAATGTTTCAGGGGAAGCCCAGATTTTGCATCCTGCCTGCCCTGCCCCCTTCTACCTGATAACCTACCAGGTGGAGGCCCTCACCCCTCCTGCTTGCTGACAAATCTTCCACAATCTCCCAGGTGCAGCCCAGTATCTGCATCTCAAACACCCTGCTACCTTTCTCCTGTCCGACAACATTTGCATCCATAAAGTCCTTTGTTTCAGACCTTCCACAGGAAGAAGCTTCTTAACATTTACATCCATTAAGTCTTTCTTTCCAGGTGGAAGCATGTGAAGACAAAGACCTACTTCTTTAAAAACCCCAGCCTAAATGTAGACTGGGCACTCTCTCTCAGGTCCTGTCTGGACAGGTGCCCATCCGTTTTTATGGATGTCCCTACCCTAATAAACTTTGCTACTTTTACCTCCCACTACTCTCTGTCTCATGCCTGAATTCTTTCTTGCGCAAAGAACCCTGCAATTTCTCCGGTAACAATACTAATTGTTGCCTAAACTGACTCTCTGACAGATTAATTTCTAAACTGAGTCTTCCAACTTTGGGCTTCCAGTTGGATCCCTGGGACTCTCAAAGGATGAGACTCTAAAATTTGTTAAAGTAACAGCTGCTTGAGTCAATTCAGATTATGTGAAATGTATTAAAATGTTGTGAATGGTGTCAGACCTATGCTGTATTCATATTTTTGCTTTCCAGCTAGAGTGGTCTTATAAAAATGAGAGTAAATTCTGTGTATACAAGCCCTTATGTTGTTAACTAAAGTAAGCCAATACAGATTGGTTCAGAATATTAAGTTAATGCAAAAGCCCTTCGGTTTGCTTGGTAGCTCACTTGCTCAGTTTTACATGTCTTTGATATGCTTTAAACTTGTTTCTCTTAACGATGAAGATCTTTTCAGAGTTGTAAACATGTACTAGTGTCCATGTTTGCTGTCCAGGAGGAGTTATTCTTATGTTACTTAAAAGCATGGAAATGTAATTTTAACTTTTAATTCAGATAATGGTGTGGTATTCATTAATAACTCAGTGTCTTAAGCCATCTAGGCATCAATGCTAAACAAAATGTGGGAAAATATATTATGTGTACTTTTCACATCTTAAATTCGGTAAGAGAGACTGTTTGAGTTTGTTAGCATGTATTCTCATAGATTGTCCATACATGACAATTCAAGACTATGTAAAAGTAACTACAGGTATAAAGTCTCAGAAGGTGTGAGCAAGTCATGAACAGTTTTAAAAGGTTTACAACTTTAAAATTGTTTACAGAGTTTTCTTTGAGTGCTAATGCCAAAATTACATTGACCTAAAGTTGAAGTCTGACCTAAAGTTGAAGTCTGATCTTCTGTTACAACAATGAGGTTTTTAAAAAATGTGCACTAATGTTAGTAAATATCTGGAAATGGTCTAAATCGTAAATCTTGAAATCTGTTTTTGCAAAAACTGTAACATCCATTTTAACAGTGTCTGCTTAATTGGTTGTTCTGCCATTTCTAAAGTTAGGTCGTGTAAGCTCTTTTTGACTGTTAAATGAAGGACTTCTGAAAATTTACCTGCTAAAAAAAAAAAAACTAGGATCTTAGGGAACTCTAGTAAAACAGTTCCTGGAAATTGGGCCGAAACCATGAGTCAAGGGCAGGCAGCTGCAGTTTGAGATAACGGCGCCAGATAAAGGCATGGGAAGCACCCAACCGCCCCTTATCTGTGGGTCCCGGCAGACGGCCAAAGTATGCAAGGTATTTTCTGCATGCCCCCACCCCATTGTCTTATTGAAACCCTGTAACCACGCTTTTTTTCTGCTTCTGTATCCCCCGCCCTGCTTGAGAAACTGCCCGCACTACCCCCTTCCCTAGCCCCTTACCCAGTAACCATTAACATATCCAATGGAATTATAACACGACCAAATATGCTAATGTTGTAGTTTTAAGCTTTAAATACCCTGTAAAACTAATGTTCAAGGCCGCTCTCTCTGCACTACACTAGAGTGTGCTGTTGAGACGGCCCATTTGCAAATGAAATAAACTTCCTCTTGCCTTTGCATCGATTGGAGTGGAGTCTGTGTTTCTGGGGATCCGGATTGTGGGACACCTGCTTAAGGGGTCTTACATTTCTGGGGGCTCGTCCGGGATTTGGAACCCCAGATCCACCCTCCATCTCCCAATCGGAGGTAAGTCTTTTCTGTTCCGTGTATTTTTGTGTGTTCTATTGTTTGTCTGTACGGGCGATAGAGCGTCCGGGCGATAGAGCGCCGAAAGAGTGGGGAGCCAGTAGTAGGCAGGGACAGACGTGTCCGGACCCCTGGCTTCAGCAGTGGGGGGACGCCCCAACGGTGTATTGGGGGGAAGGGAAGGACCTTGTCTCCCTCCTCCCCCGGGAAAGGCTGATAGAGCGGCCGACCCCATCTGAAGTTCTTGTTTCAGCTTTGTTCCGTTCAGTTGTTGCGCGCTTGTCTTCGTGAATCTTGTAATTGTCTTCTGTGTCACAATTTACTTGCCTTTTATCCTCAATATGGGACAGGGACTAACTACACCTTTGAGCCTAACTTTAGATCACTGGAACGAGGTCCGAGATCGGGCCCGGAACTTGTCTGTGGAAGTGCGGAAGAAAAACTGGACGGTCTTCTGCACCACCAATTGGCCAGCCTTCAATACCGGGTGGCCACGGGATGGGACTTTTGACTCTCGTATTATCTTACAGGTGAAGAACCAGGTCTGTAAGGAAGGAAAAGAAGGGCACCTGGACCAAGTGCCTTACATCTTTGTGTGGGAGGACCTGGCGCAAAATCCCCCGAAATGGGTGAAACCTTTTCTATTTACTGACAGAATCATGGCGGAGCCAAGCGCCACACCCGCCCTACCTCCGTCCGCAGCACCTCTGTCACCGCAGCCCGCGGATCAGGGCAGATCTCCGCCGGTAGTGGAGCCGATCCCAAGCCCGCCCCGCCTCCGTCCGCGACACTCCTAAAACCGAAACCTGCGGATCAGGGCGGGCCTCCGTCAGAGGGCCCCACCTCGACCCTTTACCCATTGGAGGAGTTAGACTCCCTCAAAAGCAAGAAACCCTCAGTCCTCCCAAGCGGGCAGGAGGATCTTTTGCTTTTTGACACCCCACCACCTTACGCATCCCCCCCGAGGGAGCCTATGGCACCCTCCCCAGATTCTACGCAGGGAGAAAGGGAGGAGGGTCCCCCGGTTCGTTCGACTCCCATGAGTGCCAGGTTGCGTCTGCGTCGGGGGGGAGGAAGTGAGGACGGGCAGTGGGAGGCTCAGGCTTTCCCACTTCGCTCTGTGGGGGGCCAGATGCAATACTGGCCGTTCTCTGCCTCAGATTTGTGCAACTGGAAATCCCATAACCTGCCTTTTTCTCAAGACCCACAGGCTTTAACAGGATTAACTGAATCTATTCTTTTAACCCACCAACCGACTTGGGATGATTGCCAGCAGCTCCTGCAAGCTCTCCTGACCGCAGAGGAGAGACAGCGAGTTCTCACGGAGGCTCGGAAAAATGTTCTGGGGGACAACGGTCAACCTACCCAACTGCCAAACGAGATTGACACAGCGTTCCTGTTGACCAGACCAGATTGGGATTTTAGTACGGCAGCCGGTAGGGAATGACTTCGTCTCTATCGCCAGATTCTCCTGATAGGTCTCAGAGGGGCAGGGAGACGCCCCACCAATTTGGCTAAGGTACGTGCCATAACCCAGGGTAATGAAGAAACCCCGGTGGGGTTTCTGGAAAGATTAATGGAGGGATACCGGATGTACACCCCGTTCGACCCCCAGGCTCCTGACCGACAGTCGGATGTAATAATGTCTTTCATCGGCCAATCGGCCCCAGACATCCGAACGCGGCTGCAAAGGCTGGAGGGCCTACAGGGTTATACATTGCAGGACCTCCTAAAAGAAGCAGAGAGGATTTTTAATAAGAGAGAAACTAAAGAGGAAAAAGAGGAAAGAATGCAGAAGGAACAGGATCAGAGAGATAAAAAGAAAAATAGGGAATTAGTTAAAATCTTGGTCACCGCAGTGAACAAATCAAACAGGCAAGGTAGGTCAGGTTACGGTAGAGGTCAGACAGGGAAATACCCGGGAGACAATAATAAACCGCGGTTAGGTCGGGACCAATGAGCGTACTGCAAGGAGAAAGGACACTGGTATAGAGACTGTCCAAATAAAAATGCCACCAGAGAAAAGAGGGAAAAGGACATTCCAGTCCTTCACCTGGAGGAGGACGATGACTAGGGGGGTCAGGGCCAGGAGCCTCCCCCTGAGCCCCGGGTAACCCTTAGAGTGGGAGGCAGGCCGGTCACATTCCTAGTGGACACCGGAGCTCAGCACTCTGTCTTAAACAAAAATACCGGCCCCCTTAGCTCAAAAACCTCATTTGTCCAGGGAGTGACTGGAGGAAAGATGTACCAATGGACCACAGAACGCCAGGTAGACCTAGCCACCGGCCGGGTCACCCACTCGTTTCTCCTAGTACCAGACTGTCCATACCCCTTATTAGGAAGAGACTTACTATCCAAAGTGGGAGCCCAGATCCACTTCCAGAAGGAAGGGGCCTCAGTAGCAGACCCTAGGGGAGATCCTCTACAAGTATTGACTCTTCAATTGGAAGATGAACATCGTCTATACGACAAAAAGGGAACGGAGGCCCCGCTAGCACCTGAGTGGCTAGAAAAATTTCCGGGGTCCTGGGCAGAGACTGGGGGAATAGGATTAGCAATTCAGCAGCCACCCATAATAGTAAATGTAAAGCCCACGGCTGAACCAATATCCGTGCGGCAGTACCCTATGACCAAGGAAGCAAAAGATGGGATTTGGCCCCACATTAAGAGACTGTTGGACTTGGGAATATTAAAGCCTTGCCAATCCCCCTGGAACACACCCTTACTACCGGTACGGAAACCAGGCACTAATGACTTTCGACCCGTACAGGACTTACGCGAGGTAAATCGTCAGGTTGAAGATATTCACCCGACAGTGCCAAACCCGTACAACTTGCTAAGTACCTTGCCCCCGTCGCGCATGTGGTATACGGTGTTAGATTTAAAAGATGCTTTCTTCTGTCTGAGGTTGAGCCCCCAGAGCCAACCCTTGTTTGCCTTCGAATGGAAGGACCCGGAGACTGGATTTTCAGGACAACTAACTTGGACAAGACTCCCTCAAGGATTTAAAAACTCGCCCACACTATTCGATGAGGCCCTACACCATGACTTGGCCAGCTTCAGGGTGAGTAACCCTCAATGGACTCTCTTACAGTACGTGGACGACTTGCTCCTGGCAGCAGAAACTGAAGCGGACTGTAAACAAGGCACGGAAGCCTTGCTCCGGAGACTAGGTGAACTGGGGTATCGCGCCTCTGCTAAAAAGGCCCAACTGTGTGCTCGACAGGTAGTCTACCTGGGCTATAGATTGGAAGGGGGCAGGAGGTGGCTAACGGAGGGGCGTAAACAGGCAGTGGCACTCATACCCCCACCCAAAAATCCATGCCAGTTGAGGGAATTTTTGGGGAGCGCCGGCTTCTGCCGCCTATGGATTCCTGGGTTTGCGGAAATAGCGGCCTCCCTATACCCCCTCACGAGGACCAATTCCCCCTACATATGGGGAGAAGAACAGCAACTGGCCTTCGATACACTAAAAAAGGCCCTCTTGGAAGCCCCCGCGCTGAGCCTGCCTGACCCTAACAAGCCATTCACCCTCTATATAGACGAAAGAGGGGGAATTGCAAAGGGAGTCCTGACCCAAAAACTGGGACCTTGGAAGAGGCAAGTGGCCTATTTCTCAAAGAAATTAGATAGTGTCGCCTCTGGGTGGCCTCCATGTCTCCACATGGTAGCGGTGGTGGCCACCATTGTGAAAGACTCTGACAAACTGACTTTGGGACAGCCACTGACCGTAGTGATGTCACATGCCATTGAGACGGTCATACGTCAGCCACCTGATCGATGGTTATCGAATACCAGAGTCACCCACTACCAGGCGATGTTGCTCAACCCCGAGCACATCTGGTTTGGAACAACAGCCACCCTCAACCCTGCCACTCTGTTGCTGGAACCAGGAGACCAAACGCAGGTCAGCCATAATTGCCAACAGGTGTTGGCCGAAGCCCATGGAACCCGTAAGGATTTGACAGATCAGCCCCTGCCAGATGCAGAGTACACCTGGTATACGGATGGCAGCAGCTTCCTCCATCAAGGTGAGAGGAGGGCAGGGGCGGCGGTGGTCGACGGGAAGGCTGTTGTTTGGGCCTCTGCCTTGCCACCAGGCACTTCAGCACAGAGAGCTGAGTTGGTAGCACTAACTCAAGCCTTAAAACAGGTAAAAGGAAAGAGGGTAAACATTTATACGGACAGCCGGTACGCCTTTGCCACTGCACATATACATGGTGAAATATATAGGAGAAGGGGATTGCTGACTTCAGGAGGCAGAGAAATCAAAAATAAGCAGGAGATCCTAGACCTCCTACAGGCCCTCTTCATGCCAAAAAAGGTGAGCATCATGCATTGCCCAGGCCACCAAAAAGGAGAGGACCCGGTGGCACAGGGCAACCGGAGGGCGGATGAGGCGGCCAGGGCCAGTGCCCTGGGTAGCAGCGTGTTAAACATCAACGCGCAGGATTCCCCCAGCCGGGAACAGGGATGGACATATACAGAACAGGACGTGGTCGCTATACAAAGACTAGGGGGAACATATGATGAAGCCACTAAAAATTGGAAAATACAGGACAAAATTGTGTTGCCAAAAAAAGAAACTAAAAGACTAGTGCAAGATCTGCACAGATGGACACACTTAGGGTATAAGAAACTAAAAGCCTTGCTGGATAGGGAGGAGATTTCTCATTTTTTATTGGGACTGGATACAGTGGTAAAACAAACCATAGAGGCCTGCATCCCGTGTGCCAAGGTGAATCCCAGATGTTCTAAAATACCTGAAGGAATACGAATACGGGGAGCTAGGCCTGGAGTCAATTGGGAGGTAGATTTCACCGAGGTCCGTCCAAGCAAATATGGAATTAAGTACCTTCTAGTGTTCATAGACACCTTTTCCGGTTGGCCTGAAGCATTCCCAGTGAAGAAGGAGACGGCACAAGTCGTGGTTAAGAAACTATTAGAAGAAATCTTCCCGCGGTTTGGCCTACCTAAGGTATTGGGGTCGGACAACGGGCCCGCCTTCGTCTCCCGGGTAAGTCAGTTGGTGGCCAAGGTGCTGGGGATTGATTGGAAATTGCATTGTGCATATAGACCCCAGAGTTCAGGCCAGGTAGAACGTATGAACAGAACAATCAAAGAGACCTTAACTAAATTAATAGTGGAGACTGGCACTAGAGACTGGGTCGAACTGCTGCCGATGGCTTTGTTTAGGGCCCGAAACACACCTTCTGTATGCGGGTTAACACCCTATGAAGTATTGTATGGAGGACCTCCACCCGCAGCAGATTTGTTGGGACCCAGTATTGACTCTTTTGCAACATCTCCTACTTTGCAGACCCGCTTCCGTGCCTTGCAGCTGATCCACAAGCATATAGGGAAGCAGCTGGCTGCTGCATACCAGTCCAAGTGCCCCACGCTCCCACACTCGTTCCAGATTGGGGACGCCGTCTACGTCCACAGGCACCAGACTAAGACGCTCGAGCCACGCTGGAAAGGACCCTACACGGTACTGCTGACCACACCGACGGCGATAAAGGTGGACGGGATCGCCGCTTGGGTTCACGTGTCACACGTCAAGAAGGCGGTGACCGAGCAGAATCAAAGGATCGACAGCCCTGCTGACGAGCCGACACCGGAATGGAGACTACAACGCACTCAAAACCCCCTCAAGATAAGACTTTTAAAAGCTATTTAGCATTGTTGTATATGACCCTACTACCTTGTGGCCTGGCTGTGCAGAACCCACATCTTCCTCAAACCCTCACGTGGCAGGTACTGTCAGCTACTGGGAGGGAGGCGTGGAGCACAACCTCCATAGCGCCACTGGGCTCATGGTGGCCCTCCCTTTACCCGGATGTTTGTCAATTGGCCGTAGGATTAGACACCTGGGACATACCAGACTTGGGGGACTTAAAAAGTACCAACGACATTAGAGCACAGGGTATAGAGGGTAATCCATCGCCCATGTCAGATGCGGGGTGTGGATGGAAAAGTAAAAGGTGCCGCTTACGGCAACATGAGTTTTACGTGTGCCCCAAGGATGGTAGAAGCCCGGAGCTTAGGTGGCGATGTGGTGGGCCAGAGTCCTTGTACTGTAAAGCTTGGGGATGTGAGACTACTGGTCATGCATATTGGAAACCCTCCTCTAGCTGGGACTGGATAACTGCACACCGTAACTTCACCCCGAAGGGAATACAAGGGTGTGATAGTGACCCTAATTTGTGTAGTAAAAGCCAACCCGAGTGTAATCCCCTTAACATCACCTTCACTAGTAAGGGCCGAGACCCGAACACTGTCACTGAGTGGATAAAGGGCAGGACCTGGGGATTAAGATATTATGCCAGTGGACATGATTTTGGTCTCTGGTTCACTATAAAACTCCGGGCTACACCGGTAAACTCGGTCCCCGTAGGTCCGAGTCAAAGGTTAGGGCCGGTATTCAGACCAGCAGCTAAACCACCGGTTGCTGATCGAGTTCCAGTGAGACTGCCCAATCCCTCTGTTGCCAGTGGGGAGACTCAAGGGGGCGGGGCCAGTGCGGACCAGCCAGGACCATCTAGTTTTGATAAACTGTACAGCCTAGTGGCAGGAGCATTATCCGCACTAAACAATACCAACCCTAACCTGACTGAGTCTTGCTGGCTATGCATGGCTGTCAGCCCCCCTTACTATGAAGGGTTGGCCATAAATGCTACCTATTATCAGTCCAATCTTCATGACCAATGCACCCTCCAACCCGCTCTGACATTAACTGAGGTTTCGGGGGCTGGCACTTGTGTTGGAAACCCATCTTCCTCCCACAAGCACCTCTGTGCCACCACCGATAATGCTAAACTGGACTCGGACAAATACCTGATACCGCTTGACGGTTTGTGGTGGGCGTGCTCACAGGGACTCACTTCCTGTGTATCAGCTCATATTTTGAGTCAGACTAATGATTTCTGTGTCCTAGTCCAGGTGCTCCCTAGGGTAACATACCACCCTCCCGGGGAAGTAGAGGACCACTTTGATCCCACCCTAACTCGGCATCATCGTGAGGTGGTGACCGCGGTAACATTGGGAGTGTTGCTTGCTGCCGGGGTGGCGGCTGGAGTAGGTACGGGGACTACTGCACTCATTCAGGGAGATGCTAAACTGGTGGCTCTTCAAAAGGCTGTAGATCAAGACATTCGAGACTTACAAAAAAGTGTTCTGGACCTACAAGAGTCTCTTACTTCCCTGTCTGAGGTGGCCTTGCAAAACAGGAGAGGCTTAGATCTATTGTTTATGAAGGAAGGAGGTTTGTGTGCTGCCTTAGGGGAAGAGTGCTGCTTCTATGTTGACCATTCAGGAGTAGTCAAGGACACCATGAAGAAACTAGAGGAACGACTTAATCAGAGAAGGAGGGAAAAAGAAGCGGCTCAAGGATGGTTTGAAGAATGGTATAATAAATCCCCCTGGCTAACTACCCTACTCTCCACCATTACGGGTCCTTTAGTCATACTTCTGATAATTCTAACCTTTGGACCCTGTATTCTTAACAGGCTCCTACAATTCATCCGAGAAAAATTGTCCATTATACAAGCCTTGGTTTTAACTCAACAATATCAGAGTCTAAGAACAGAGGATATAATAGAGACAGGGGTTGAGGGTGATCCCTAAAATTTTAAGATTAAAATTGGCCAAAAACAAAAAGGGGGGAATGAAGGACTTCTGAAAATTTACCTGCTTAAAAAAAAAAAAAAAAAAAAAAAACTAGGATCTTAGGGAACTCTAGTAAAACAGTTCCTGGAAATTGGGCCGAAACCATGAGTCAAGGGCAGGCAGCTGCAGTTTGAGATAACGGCGCCAGATAAAGGCATGGGAAGCACCCAACCGCCCCTTATCTGTGGGTCCCGGCAGACGGCAAAAGTATGCAAGGTATTTTCTGCATGCCCCCACCCCATTGTCTTATTGAAACCCTGTAACCACGCTTTTTTTCTGCTTCTGTATCCCCCGCCCTGCTTGAGAAACTGCCCGCACTACCCCCTTCCCTAGCCCCTTACCCAGTAACCATTAACATATCCAATGGAATTATAACACGACCAAATATGCTAATGTTGTAGTTTTAAGCTTTAAATACCCTGTAAAACTAATGTTCAAGGCCGCTCTCTCTGCACTACACTAGAGTGTGCTGTTGAGACGGCCCATTTGCAAATGAAATAAACTTCCTCTTGCCTTTGCATCGATTGGAGTGGAGTCTGTGTTTCTGGGGATCCGGATTGTGGGACACCTGCTTAAGGGGTCTTACATAAATAGTTCTGAATTATGTGAACCCTTATGTTCAAGGTTTTTATTTCTGGTTTACTCAACAACAAAAGACATAGACTTCATGTTCTGCCAAAGTAATCTATTGTGTACTCTACTGTCTCTGTTAAGTTCGGATTGATGAAAAGCATTGTTAAATATCATTATGATTAGACCTGGTTTAAAAGTGTTAAAATCACCCTGACTAATGAATGGCTATCATTTCAGGATGTTAAGGAATTCTATTTTGACCAGATACTCTAAGTTCTCTTGGCACCTTTAACAGACGTTCTGAAAATCAAAGTTGTAAATTATCCAGACTTTTGACATCCCCAGATGGGCACCTGGAGATGTCAAAAGAGATATCTCTCATCTTGCAGAGATAATAACCAATCGGCTGTTTAGATTAAAAGTGATGCCAAGATGTGAAATGATGCTAAGCTTCAGTTAAACGGGTTTCTTTCTCGCTGCTCCAGTCTCTGGCTCAGAAGCCAGATCCTTTAAAGAGGGACTGACGAAGTCTCTGTCCAGCTAACACTGAACAACCAGGCATTGCTAGTTCAAATGTATTGCTAGTTCAAATGTGGATCAAACGGGAGGTCTAGCCAAAAGGGAGAAAGTGTTCCAAAAGAGACTTAGAGATGACGGGAGATGGTTATGTGGCAGATGCTAGAGAACTGGGTTCCAGGAGCCCAAGAAAGCTCTAGTGTCCACAGGCCACACGGTGAAAGCCCGGAAGCCCAAAAACTTAAACTTATGGATTACGCGGTAAGACTAGTTAAACCCAGAAACCCAAGCCCATAACCCACTGGCTACATGGTAAATATCCGGAAGCCAAAGGATGGCAGACACCTCTGCCACAATTTCTCCTCTAAGTCAGGCTATGCAGTAAGCACTGGTTAAACCACCAGTTTAATCTGAAAGCCCAGGAAGTCAGTCTAGAGACCCGACTCATTGCCTCACTTCTCCTCTTTTCTCTACCAGAAGGGAAGTTACTACAGTTCTGCAGGACTCTCCACTGTGATGTACGGTTTGATCCCCAGACCTTATGTAAGGAATGGTTGACCTTTTCTGTAATAATGCCTGGCCACAGTATGGAGGACCAAACAGCATAGCCAGAATAAGAGGTTAAACTATGAAATAATGTGACAGCGAGATCGATTTTTCGGTGTAGGCGGTAAATGGGCAGAACTCCCCTTTTAAACCAAATTGAGGGATAAATAGGAAGTTGTACTGATGACCTCAAAGTATGCAAACAGGTCACCACAGTTGATCTTACCTAAAGGGTCATAGTTCTCATGGGCACGGTCTTAACTCGCAGGAAAATACTAAGTGTCAGAATTTGCCCATGACCATAGTTTTTTTAGCTCACCCTGATATTAAAGAAATCAGGGTTGGGTTGAGCACCCCCTTGACTGACATCATAGAGGCTGCCTCCTTGGTCTACTTTATTAGAGACCAGGAGAATGAGGAGCAAGCTAGCAGCAGAGGACAGGCAACAGGCCAGTCAATGGCTGCTTTCCACGGTGATCTGCCATCAAGGAGACCCAGCAAGGCCAGTGCACCCCAAGCGGCACCTGTTGCTGATATAAGGAGCCAGGGCATTGGGCAAGCAGCTGTCATGACAGAAACTACCTTCTGTCAACTCTGCCAAGAGCAAGGACACTGGACACAGAACTGCCCTGGGTGTCGAAGGACTCCTGGTTCAGAACCGCAGACCTTGTGGCCTGGAGCTAAAAAGCCTTTGGCTGTGCCCAGCCTCTGCCCAGCTTCCAGCTCCAGCCACTGCTATTGAGGGGATGGCCTAGGGTCAGTGAAACGCAAGCTGCCTATTTCTATCAGCCTCCTATTCAGCTCTCCTCCTAGTCCAGCCATGTAATGCAAGTCAACAGGGTGCCTCCCTTAAAGGAGATTTGCATCTCTTACAATTCTCTTCTAGCACCCCCTGGATATGTCTGGGCCTCACACACCTAGCCAGGCCTTAAACGTCTATCCAATAGTATGAAGCTTAGAGAAAGCCCTCCTTGCCTGTTCCTAAAAACAGGGCTTTCAGTAACAGCTAGCTCAGATAGTCCTGCACCTATTTGGACAGGTCCTCACTGAGGGCTTAAAGGGCCTATCTCTTGAGGGGGCTGCACAATAATTCATAATGTGGATGGTTAAATGTAAAAGATTTGTTCCTCTGTCTCCTTTCCCAGCCTGAGACTCTAGTCTTGTACTTTGGCTTAACTTGCTAGCAAAACTAGCTACTAGGTATCTGGAGGAAAACAAAGCATAGCTAGTCCATTCAAGTATTAATTATTTAACCCTTAGCCTTTCCCCTGGGGAGAGAAAACCAGCCCCAGAGAGGATATGGGCCATGCAACAAATTCCTACTTCTGCAAACTTCAGACAGTCCCAGCTTTTCTCTATCAGGTGACAGGTTCCTAGATACAGGGAAATGACACAGTTCCTAAACCAGGCTCTCAACAGGCAGCCAAAGCAGAGCCCCTCCATTGGAGGGGAAGAGCAAACCACGGCCCTTACTCAGCTAAAGGATGCTATGACTGCCAAACCCAAAGAGACCCTCCCAGCTGTACTTCACTGGGAGATTCGGGGGGCTGTCCCCACGCCCCAAGCCTAAGGCCTCTTAGCCTGCCGGAGCACCGGCCAGTCTCTCTCCTGGTCTCTGTCTCAGTCTCTGTGAGCTAAGCCGCGCACAGGGTTTCCATTCCCTGGCTAGGGGGCCCCTCCGCTAGCCTTCAGCTCTTGGCCTTCATGCAACACGTAATCCGGGGGCCGTCCCCGCTGAGACCCAGAACCGGAGGATGAGGCTGCCATTTGGGTGGTGGGCAGCTGTGGCCAGGAGGATGGGGGCCTGAAGCGGGTATGGGTTTCAAATGCCCGACCCCGAGACCCGAGAGAGGGGGCTGAGGCACAGCCCCGGAGCAGAGCCCAGTAACCTCAGGATTCTCAGAAGGCAGGCTGGAGCCCTTGGCTTGGACTACCCACCACACATCTGTCCAGGCAGCTTGGAGTGCCAGGCCTGGTGGTCGGCACACAGCAGCTTGCTGCCCGTGGGCCTCCACGCGCAAGCGGCCCCGCATTGCTCTGCACTGCCGCCCCCCACTGGCCCACAGGGGTCACGTGAGGGGCCCAGGCGCCGCTCAGCACCAAATGCATGACCGCCCATGCTCCGCACATCGGGGATCATGGGACAGTCCACGTGCCTCTCCGGGCCTCCCATGCAGCCCCGAACTCAGAGCTACAGTTCTGCCCTGAGTGTACAGACTGCTTGTCAGGAATGGATCACATGAGTAGCCTGGGGGAGAGGGCCACAGCCACCCACCCACCCCAGCCAGGGCCCCGGCCCAGCCCCAGGCATAGCCTCCACCCCCAGGTGCCAGAAATTATCCACTGCGCATGCGCAAACCGCATGGCGGCGGGGGAGGGCCCAGAGCTTCTGCAAGAGAAGCTTTAGCTGCCTCGCTCCTGCCCGCAGGCATGTGCTTGAGGCCCCCAGAGGCCAACCTCAGCCTCTAGGTAGGACTTGGGGCCAGTTTAGAGCGCCCGGGCTGGCTCTTGCGTGCCCTGGGGTGGGCGAGAGGCAGACCAAGCCCCGCGCGGTCAGGCCTGCTGGCCTGACCGCGGGCCTCTCTCAAGCCGCGGCCTGCATTCGGCCGGGTACCTGAGCTCAGCCCTGTCCCCAACGCGCCGTCTTGGGCTACGCAGCACTGTGCGAGTGTGCCTCCCACCCCGACACCTAACTCACTGCCCTAGGCCCTGCTCTAGAGCTCACGGGCCTCCCAGGCTGCCCGCAAAGCTTCGGGGGGCTGTCCCCACGCCCCAAGCCTAAGGCCTCTTAGCCTGCCGGAGCACCGGCCAGTCTCTCTCCTGGTCTCTGTCTCAGTCTGTGAGCCAAGCCGTGCACAGTGTGTCCAGTCTCGGCATAGGGTGCTTGTTAGGAGCCACTGTGCTGGGTTCCCTGTCTAGGCCTTTGTTTAGAATAGCCTTCAACTGTATTCCTGTAAGGAGGATTCACTAGAAAATTGCATTTGTACCATTCACTGATGTGGTTAGCGTCTGGCCATCTGGCTTCACTGCTCTCTTCTTGCACCTTGATAAGCCTATCTGCTAGCTGTAACTCCCTTTGTCAAATTGATGCTGATTCCTGTGAAATTATTCCTTTGAACTATGTTGTAAGATGACCCCTGCTTGCCCTCGACTGTTACAATCCTTGCATTGTATTATATAAGCTGCCTCCTTCTCCAATAAAGTGAGACCTTGGTCAGAATACTGTCTTGGTCTCCCTTCTCATGTCTGGTTTGTCTCTCCATTCAGGTCTGCCCTCCTCATGTCCTAGTTCATTACCCAGCGGGCCGGGGCAGGTGCTGCTCGCTAGTCTTCAGCTGTTTGAATTCATGCCACAAGTAGTCCGGGGGCCATCCCCACTGAGACCCAGAACCGGAGGATGAGGCTGCCATTTCAGTGGTGGGCAGCTGCGGGCCAGGAGGATGGGGGCCTGAAGTGGGTATGGGTTTTGAACGCCCGACCCCGAGACCTGAGAGAGGGGGCTGAGGCGCAGCCCTGGAGCAGAGCCCAGTAACCTCAGGATTCTCAGAAGGCAGGCTGGAGCCCTTGGCTTGGACTACCCACCACACATCTGTCCAGGCAGCTTGGAGTGCCAGGCCCGGCGGTATGCACATGGCAGCTTGCTGCCCGTGGGCCTCCACGCACAAGCGGCCCCGCATTGCTCTGTGCTGCCGCCCCCCGCTGGCCCACAGGAGTCTCATGAGGGACCCAGGCGCCGCTCAGCACCGAATGCATGACCGCACATGCTCTGCTCACGCGGGGATCATGAGACAGTCCACGTGCCTCTCCGGGCCTCCTGTGACAGCCCCAAACTCAGAGCCACAGTTCTGCCCTGAGTGCCCACACTGCTGGTCGCGAATGGATCACACCAGCAGCCTGGGGGAGAGGGCCACGTCCACCCACCCACCCCAGCCCCAGCCCACGACCAGGCCCAGGCCCCAGGCCCAACCCCTCTCCCCAGGTGCCTGAAAGCATCCACTGCGCATGCGCAAGACGCTTGGGAGCGTGGGGGCCCAGAGCTTCCCCAAGAGAAGCTTTAGATGACTCGCTCATGCCCGCAGGCATGTGCCTATGGCCTCCAGAGGCTGGGCTCAGCCTATAGGTAGGACTTGGGGCCCCTTTGGAGCGCGGGGCTGGCTCTTGCGTGCCCTGGGGCGGGCAAGAGGCAGACCAAGCCCTGCGTGGCCAGCCCTGCTGGCCTGACCGCAGGCCACTCAAGCCGCGGCCTGCATTCAGCCCTGCATTCGGCCGGGCACCTGAGCTCAGCCCTGTCCCCAACGCGCCATCTTGGGCTGTGCAGCACTGTGCGAGTGTGCCTCCCACCCTGACAGCTAACTCACTGCCCTAGGCCCTGCTCTAGAGCTCGCGGGCCTCCCAGGCTGCCCGCAAAGCTTCAGGGGGCTGTCCCCATGCCCCAAGCCTAAGGCCTCTTAGCCTGCCGGAGCACCGGCCAGTCTCTTTCCTGGTCTCTGTCTCAGTCTCTGTGAGCTAAGCCGCGCACAGGGTTTCCGTTCCCGGGCTAGGGGGCCCCTCCGCTAGCCTTCAGCTCTTGGCCTTCATGCAACACGTAATCCGGGGGCCGTCCCCGCTGAGACCCAGAACTGGAGGATGAGGTTGCCATTTGGGTGGTGGGCAGCTGTGGCCAGGAGGATGGGGGCCTGAAGCGGGTATGGGTTTCGAACGCCCGACCCCGAGACCCAAGAGAGGGGGCTGAGGTGCAGCCCCAGAGCAGAGCCCAGTAACCTCAGGATTCTCAGAAGGCAGGCTGGAGCCCTTGGCTTGGACAACCCACCACACATCTGTCCAGGCAGCCTGGAGTGCCAGGCCCGGCGGTATGTACACGGCAGCTTGCTGCCCGTGGGCCTCCACGCGCAAGCGGCCCGCATTGCTCTCTGTGCTGCCGCCCCCCCCCCCCCCGGCCAACAGGGCTCACGTGAGGGGCCCTGGTGCAGCTCAGCACCGAACGCATGACCGCCCACACTCTGCTCATGTGGGGATCATGAGACAGTCCACGTGCCCCTCCGGGCCTCCCGTGACAGCCCCAAACTCAGAGCCACAGTTCTGCCCTGAGTGCCCACACTGCTGGTCATGAATGGATCACACCAGCAGCCTGGGGGAGAGGGCCACGCCCACCCACCCAGCCCCAGCCCTAGCCCCAGCCTCAGCCCCAGCCCCTGCCCCCGGGTACCAGAAAGCATCCACTGCACATATGGAAGCTGGATGGGGTGCTTGGGGGCTCAGAGCTTCCAAAAAAAGGTTTTGATGCTCATTCGTGCCCCGCCCACCCATCTCTGCCCATCCACCCCCATCCCTGGGTGCCAGAATCCCTCCAACAAGTTCTGCCTTCCGGGTTCCTTCCGAGAGATAGGGTGTGCCTCTGTTTCCTGCCAGGTTAGTGATGCAGTCTCTCCTGTGCGATCTCACCACTCCGTTTCCTTTTGTCATTGTCCACCGGCCGAAACAGGTTCTGGATCCTGAACGGGTCTTCTCTTTCATGCATGGGAAGCCTTGCGTATTGTGGGGATTCCTTGGATTTTTCATAGTGCCACTCTGGTTCGCAGCTTCACCCAGCTGGTTATCCACGTGACAGGCAACTGCGGTGGGAACACACCACTGTCACAGATTGATGTCACAGTTGTCGTCGTGGATCCCATGTCTGCAAGGGACAGTTGGCCGATGCTCCCAGAGCCGCGTTGCTCCCCACTCTCAGAGACTAGCTTCCGAGGCTCTGCGTGGCAGCACGGTGGCTCCAGAGAGAGTCCTCATTATGCTCAGTTGGCTTCAGGGTCGCAGGCAAACAGTGCTCCACACGGGGAGGTAGGGAAGTGATGGGTAACCCAAGAAGAGGTTCCCTCCAGGGATTTTGACATTCCTCCTCACCGTTGCCTGGAGCAGCACACCCCCTTCATTCAGTGAGGGGCTTTCCGGGCTGGCCCCAGTTTGCAGCAGGACCAAGAAGTGAGTAGCTTCAGCCAGTCTGCCTTTCTGGTGTGGGTGTACGTACACTCTCGTTCGCAGAGCCTCTGTGTGCCCCAGAGGCAGGCTTCTCTAGAGCTGAGGTTGGGGACTACGAGAATCCTGTCGAGAGCCCTGTGGTGCCTCTGCTGCTTGCCCGGAGGAGAGGCAGTGAGCATCTCCTAGGTGCATGGCAATGCCTTTCAGCATCCTGAGCGTACACCAAGAGCTGCGTGTTCGTGAAATGAAGTGGGGTTGCCGCTGTGCATAAGGGGTGCCTGAACTTGTTCTGGACACAAGTGATTTCCCGAGCTTCTGCTATGCAGTGCTGTTCCTAAACCTTCGGGGGAACCCGACAGCGCATTTCATTGGAACGAGGGCACACGTGACAGGCCAGTCTGATGGCACGGTGCACCTGTGCAGGCAGACCTTGCAACGTACGGTTGGCCAACCCTCCAGGAGCCGTGTTGCTCCCATGCTGATTCAGTGCACGGACACCGTATGTGGATCAGAATACCGTGGCACCACCTGGCCTCCTTGGGGGCTCACTTGGCAGTCTCAACTATGCGCACACCATGGAGGAAACAGGTATGCAGGGAAGTGACAATTCTGCCACAGGATTAAATCTCACACCCAGAGCTTCCCAGTCCCTGCTCTCTGCTGAGACTTCAGGTCAGACTTGGTTACGGGGCACAACCAAGCGGTGGGCAGCCATGGTGTGGTAGTGAGTGCTTGTGAGAGAGGAACGCTGGTGTGCCTATCAGGTTGTCCCTGCTTGCTTGCAAAGCATTGAGGTCCCAGCGCTTCCACGGAGGCACGATGGAAATCCTGCCTCGATAGGTTGCTCTTCTGCTTCCCACCGGCTATAGAAGTCACTGTGTTTTGCTGCCTGTGGCTTGCTCCCATTTGCAAGTCACACCGCAGAGTGCAGCTCCCACTAGCTTGTTTCCACCCAATGGTGCATCACAGCTGCGATGGAGGATGGGTCTGAGAGCCACAGGCCAAGCTGAGGGGGATCCGCGGTGAATCCTAGCTTGCAGGCTATAGAGCAGAATACACTGAGAGTTGCGTCACTAGGCTAGGGCTAGGGTTAGGGTTAGGGTTTGGTTATGATTAAGTTTAGTGTTAGGGTAATCTGTAGAGTTAGGGTTTGGGCAAGGGCTAGGGCTAGGGTTATGGTTAGGGTTAGGTTTATGTCTAGGGCTAGGGCTAGGGTTTGGGTTATGGATAGGGCTAGGGTTAGGTTTAGTGTTATTTATAGGGCTAGGGCTAGGGCTGGGTTTAGGGTTAGAGATAGGGTTAGGGTTAGGGTTAGGTCTAGGGCTAGATGTACAGTTGGTGTTAGGATTAGGTGTATGGTTAGGTCTTAGGCTAGCGCTAGGGCAAGCACTAAGGCTAGGGTTTTAGTTAAGGTTAGGGCTCGGTCTAGGTTCATGTTTAGGCTTATGGTTAGGGTTAAGACTAGGGTTAGGGTTAGGATTAGGGCTAGGGTTTGGGCTAGGGCTAGGGCTAGGGCTCGGGCAAGGTCTAGTTCTAGGGCTTGGGCAAGGTCTAGGGCTAGGGCTGGGGGCTGGTTTAGGTCTAGGATTACGGTTAGGGTAACAGTGATGGTTAGGGTTAGGGCTGGGGTCTGGGTTAGGCTTAGGCTTAGGCTTAGGGCTAGGGCTATGATTAGGGTAGGGCTAGGGCTAAGGCTAGGGTTAGGGCTAGGGCTAGGGTATGGTTAGGGTTAGGCTTAGGTTTAGGTTTAGGGCTACGGCTTGGGCTAAGGCAAGCACTAAGGCAAGGGTTTCAGTTAAGGTTAGGGCTAGGACTAGGTTAAGTTTAGGCTTATGGTTAGTGTTAGGACTAGGGTTAGGGTTAGGATTAGGGCTAGGGTTAGGGCTAGGGCTAGATGTACGGTTGGTGTTAGGATTAGGTGTATGGTTAGGTCTTAGGCTAGCGCTAGGGCAAGCACTAAGGCTAGGGTTTTAGTTAAGGTTAGGGCTCGGTCTAGGTTCATGTTTAGGCTTATGGTTAGGGTTAAGACTAGGGTTAGGGTTAGGATTAGGGCTAGGGTTTGGGCTAGGGCTAGGGCTATGACTAGGGCTGGGGTTAGGGTTAGAGGTAGGGCTAGGGTTACGGTTACTGTTAAGGTTAGGGTTAGGTCTAGGGCTAGATGTATGGTTAGTGTTAGGATTAGGTTTAGAGTTAGGGCTACGGCTAGGGTTAGGGCAAGGTCTAAGTCTGGGGTTTCAGTTAAGGTTAGGGCTAGGGCTAGGTTAAGTTTAGGTTTATGGTATGGTTAGGACTAGGGTTAGGATTAGGGCTAGGGATAGGACTCAGACTAGGGCTAGGGTTATGGCTAGGGTTAGGGTTAGGGCTAGGGTTAGGGTTAGGGTTAGGATTAGGGTTATGGCTAGAGTTAGGGCTTGGGCTAGGGCTAGGGTTATGATTAGGGTTATGGCTAGAGTTAGTGCTTGGGCTAAGGCTAGGGTTAGGTTTATGGTTAGGGTTACAGTTAGTGTTAGGGTTACATCTAGGTCTATTATTAGTTTTAGGGCTAGGGCTAGGGTTAGTGTTAGGGCTAGGTTTAGGGCTAGGGCTAGGGCTAGGTTTAGGTTTAGGTTTAGTGTTAGTGCTAGGGTAAGGGTTACATTAGGGTTAGTGTTATGGTTAGGACTCGGACTAGGGCTAGGGTTCTGGCTAGGGTTAAGGTTTGGCCTAGGGCTATGGCTAGGGCTTGGATTAGGGTTAGGGTTAGGTTTAGGGCTTGGGCAAGGGCTAGGGCTAGGGCTCGGGCAAGGTCTAGTTCTAGGGCTTGGGCAAGGTTAGGGCTAGGGCTGGGGGCTGGTTTAGGTCTAGGATTAGGGTTAGGGTAATAGTGATGGTTAGGGTTAGCGCTGGGGTCTGGGTTAGGCTTAGGCCTAGGCTTAGGGCTAGGGCTATGATTAGGGTAGGGCTAGGGCTAAGGCTAGGGTTAGGGCTAGGGCTAGGGTATGGTTAGGGTTAGGCTTAGGTTTAGGTTTAGGGCTACGGCTTGGGCTAAGGCAAGCACTAAGGCAAGGGTTTCAGTTAAGGTTAGGGCTAGGACTAGGTTAAGTTTAGGCTTATGGTTAGTGTTAGGACTAGGGTTAGGGTTAGGATTAGGGCTAGGGTTAGGGCTCGGTCTAGGTTCATGTTTAGGCTTATGGTTAGGGTTAAGACTAGGGTTAGGGTTAGGCCTGGGGCTAGGTTTAGGATCAGGGTTAGGTTTAGGGCAAGGTCTTGGCAAGGGCTAGGATTAGGCTTAGGAGGAGGGTTAAATATAGGGTTAGGGCTAGGCTAGGTCCTGGTCTAGTGTTAGGGTTAGTGTTATGGTTATGTTTAGGGTTAGGTCTAGTGTCAGGGTTAGGGTTTTGGTTAGGGTTAGGGTTAGGGCTAGGACTACAGTTAGGGTTAGGACTAGGGCTTGAGCTTGGGTTCATATAGGACTAGGGTTCAGGTTAGGGTTAAGGCTAGGACTAGGTTAGGGCTAGGTCTAGGGTTAGGGTTAGGGTTAGGGTTAGGGTTAGAGTTAGGGCTAGGGCTAGGGCTAGGTCTAGTACTATGGCTAGGGCCATGGTTTGGGTTAGGGTTATTGTTAGGGCTAGGGTTAGGGCTATGGCTAGTGTTAGGGCTAGGGTGAGTGCTAGGGCTAGTGTTAGGGTTGGTGTTATTTATAGGGCTAAGGCTAGGGTTGGACTAGGGCTATGGCTAGGTTTAGGGGTATGGTTAGGTTTATGGTTAGGATTAGTGTTAGGTTTAGTGTTAAGGCTAAGGCTAGGTTTAATGTTAGGGTTAGAGCTTGGGCTAGTACTAGGGATAAATTTACGGTTAGAATTAGTGTTAGTATTAGGTTTAGGGTTAGGTAAGGCTAGGGATACAGCTAGGGTAGAGCTTTTGCAAAGGCTAGTGTTAGGTTTAAGGATTAGGGTTTCAGTTTGGGTTAGAGTTAGGGTTAGGGTTAGTGTTAGGTCTAGAGTTGTCCTTGGGTTAGGGTTAGGGCTAGGGCTAGGACTAGAGCTAGGCCTAGGGTTAGGGTTAGGTATAGAGTTTGGTATAGTTCTAGGGCTAGGGCTAGGGTTAAGGCAAGGCTATGTTCAGGGTTAGGGTTAGGGTTAGGGCTAGGGCTAGGTCTTGTCTAGGGCTAGGGTTAGGTTTATGGTTTTGATTAGGGTTAGAGTTACATCTAGGTCTACAGTTAGTTTTAGGGCTAGGGTTAGTGTTAGGTCTAGGTTTAGTGTTAGGTTAAGGGCTAGGGCTAGGGCTATGGATAGGTTTAGGTTTAGCATTAGGGCTAGGGTAAGGGTTACAGTTAAGGTTAGGGTTAGGTAATGGATAGAGCTAGGTTAAGGGTTAGGGTTAGGGTAGGACTAGGGCTAAGGCTGGGGCTAGGGCTAGGGCTAGGGTTAGGGTTTGCCCTATGGCTAGAGCTTAGATTAGGTTTAGGGTCAGGGTTAGTTATAGGGCTTGGACTAGGTCTAGGGCTAGAGCTAGGGCCTGGTCTAGGGCTAGGTTTAGGGTTAGGGTTATGGTTAGGGTTAGAGTTAGGGCTAGGGTTAGGCTTAGGCTTAGGGCTAGGGATAGGATTAGGGTAGGGCTAGGGCTAAGGCTAGGGTTAGGGCTAGGGTAAGGTCTAGGGCTAAGTCTAGGGTTAAGGTAACAGGGTTAGTGTTAGGCATAGGGTTAGTGTTAGATCTAGGGTTGGCCTAGGTTTAGGGTTAGGGCTAGGGCTAGGGCTGGGGTTAGGTTTAGAGGTAGGGTTATGGTTACTGTTAGGGTTAGGGTTAGGGCTAGGGCTAGGGCCAGGTGTATGGTTAGTGTTATGATTAGGTTTTGGTTTAGGGCTAGGGCTAGGGCAAGGTTTAGGTTTAGAGGTAGTGTTGGTGTTAGGGTTAGGATTGGGCTTGGGCTATGACTAGGGCTAGAGCTTTTTCAAGGGCTAGGGTTAGGTTTAGGGTTAGGGTTTCAGTTAGTGTTAGAGTTAGTGTTAGGGTTATTCTTAGGTCCAGACATGGCCTAAGGCTAGGGTTAGGGCTTGGGCTAGGACTAGAGCTAGGGCTAGGGTTAGGGTTAGGGTTAGGTATAGAGTTTTGTATAGTTCTAGGGCTAGGACTAGGGCTATGTCTAGGTTTAGAGCAAGGCTATGTTTAGGGTTAGGGTTTGGGCTAGAGCTAGGGCTAGTGCTAAGGTTAGGTTTATGGTTAGGGTTACGTCTAGGTCTTGGTTAGTTTTAGGGCTAGGACTAAGGCTGGGTTAGTTTTAGGGCTAGGTTTACGGTTAGGTTAAGGCTAGGGCTTGAGATAGGTTTAGGTTTAGTGTTAGGGCTAGGGTAAGGGTTATAGTTATGGTTATGGTTAGGGTTAGGGTTTTGGTTAGGGTTAGAGTTAGGATTAGGGTTAGGGTTAGGTCTAGGGGATTAGGGTTAGGGTTAGGTCTAGGGTTGGCCTAGGGTTAGGGTTAGCATTGGGGTTAGTTAGGGCTAGGGTTAGGGTTAGGGCTAGGGCGTGGACTAGGGCTAGGTCTAGGGTTAGTGTTAGAGTTATATCTAGGGTTAGGCATGGGTTAGTGTTATGGTTAAGTCTAGGGCTCGGGCTAGGGTTAGGTCTAGGGTTCCAGTTTGGTTACAGTTAGGGCAAGGGTTATTGTTACGGTTATTTATAGGGCTAAGGCTAGGGTTAGGTTTAGGGGTAGGGCTAGTTTTAGGGGTATGGTTAGGGTTACAGTTAGGTTTAGTGTTAGGTTTAGGGTTAGTGCTGGTGCTTGGGTTAGGGTTAGGGTTAGAGCTAGGGCTAGGGCTTAGGCTAGGTTTAGGCTTAAATGTAGTGTTAGGGTTAAGGTTAGGATAGGGCTAGGCTACGGCTAGGGCTAGAGCTTTTGCAAGTGCTAGGGTTAGGTTTAGTTTTATGGTTTCAGTTAGGGCTATAGTCAGGGTTCAGTTAGTGCTAGATCTAGAGTTGGCCCAGTGTTAGGGCTAGGACTAGGACTAGAGCTAGGGCTAGGGTTAGGGTTAGGGTTAGCTATAGATTTTGTTATAGTTCTACGCCTAGGGCTAGGGCTATGTCTAGGGTTAGGGCAAGGCTATGTTTAGGGTTAGGGTTAGGGCTATGGCTAGGTCTAGGGCTAGGGTTAGGTTTATGGTTAGGCTTAGGGTTAGCGTTTGGGTTATATCTAGGTCTACGGTTAGTTTTAGGGCTAGGTCTAGGGCTAAGGTTAGGGCTAGGTTTAGGCTTAGTGTTAGGGCTAGGGTAAAGGTTAAGGTTAGTATTAGTGTTAGGGTTAGGTTTAGGGTTAGGTCTAGGGTTAGGGATAGAGCTAGGGTTAGGGTTAGGGTTAGGGTTAGGGTAGGACTAGGGCTATGGCTAGGGCTAGGGCTAGGTTTTGCCCTAGGTCTAGGGTGGGCTTGGATTAGTGTTAGGGTTAAGTATAGGTCTAGGGCTAGAGCTAGGGCTTGGTCTAGGGCTAGGGGTAGGGTTAGTGTTATGGTTATGGTTATGGTTACAGTTAGGGCTAGGGTTAGTGTTAGGCTTAGGCTCAGACTTAGGCTTAATCTTAGGCTTAGGCTTATGATTTGGGCTTGACTATGGTAGGGCTAGCACTAAGGCTAAGGGTAAGGTCTAGGGCTAAGTCTAGGGTTAATGTAACAGGTTTAGTGTTAGGGATAGAGTTAGTGTTATGTCTAGGGTTGGTCTAGGTTTAGGGTTAGGTTTAGAGTTTTGGCTAGGGCTGGGGTTAGGGTTAGAGGTAGGATTAGGGTTAAGGTTAGGGTTACAGTTAGGGTTAGGATTAGGTTTAGGTTTAGGTTTAGGTTTAGGTTTACAGCTAGGGCTAGGGCAAGCACTAAGACTAGGGTTTCAGCTAAGGTTAGGGCTAGGGCTAGGTTTAGGTTTACGCTTATGGTTAGGGTTAGGATTAGGGCTAGGGTTAGGGCTAGGGCTAGGGCTAGGGTTATTTTCAGGGTTAGGGTTAGGGTTAGGTCTAGAGCTAGTGCTAGAGTTGGGGTTAGGGTTAGGGATAGGACTAGGGCTACGTCTAAGGTCAGGGTTTGTGTTACCATTAGGGCTATGGTTAGGGTTAGGGTTATTTATAGGGCTAAGGCTAGTGTTGGGCTAGGGCTTTGGCTAGATTTAGGGGTTAGGGTTAGGGTTAGGGTTAGGGTTAGGTTTAGGATTAGGGCTAGGGCTAGGGTTAGTGTTAGGGTTAGGGCTAGGGCTAGGGCTAGGGTTAGGGTTAGAGGTTGTGTTAGGTTTAGGGTTAGGATAGGGCTAGGGCTAATGCTAGGGCTAGAGCTTTTGCAAGGGCTAGGGTTAGGTTTAGGGCTAGGGTTTCAGTTAGGGTTAGGGTTAGCATTAGGTCTTGTGTTGGCCTAGGGTTAGTGTTATGGCTAGTACTAGGACTAGAGCTAGGGCTAGGGTTAGGGTTAGCGTTAGCTATAGAGTTTGGTATAGCTCTAGGGCTAGGAATAGGGTTAGTACAAGGCTATGTTTAGGATTAAGATTAGGGCTAGGGCTAGGGTTAGGTTTATGTTTGGGGTTTAGGGTTAGGGTTAGGGCTAGGGCTAGTATGAGGACTAGGGTTAATGTTAGGGTTATGGTTAGGGCTACAGTTAGGTTTAGGGTGAATGTTATGTCTAGGGTAGTCCTAGGGTTAGGGGTAGGGCTAGGGTATGGACTGTGACTAGGGATAGTGTTAGTGCTAGAGTTAGGGCTAGGGCTAGGCATGGGTTAGGGTTAATGTTATATCTAGGGCTCAGTAGGGCTAGGGTTAGGTTTATGGTTAGTGTTATAGTTAAGGTTAGTGTTAGGGTAATCGGTAGAGTTAGGGTTTGGGCAAGGGCTATGGCTACAGCTAGGGCTATGGTTAGGGTTAGGGTTAACATTAGGTTAGAGTTAGGGTTAGGGCTAGGTCTAGGGTGAGAACGAGGGCTTGGGTTGGGGTTAGGCTTACCGATTAGTGGTAGAGTAGGGTTAGGGTTATTTATAGGGCTAAGGCTAGGGTTGGTCTAGGGCTATTGCTAGGTTTTTGGGTATGGTTAGGGTTATAGTTAGTTTTAGGGTTAGGGTTAGGTTTAGGCCTGGGCTAGGGCTAGGGTTATGGTTAGTGGTAGTGTTAGGGTTAGAGTTAGGATAGGGCTAGGGCTACGGCTAGGGTTAGAGGTTTTGCAAGGGCTAGGGTTAGGTTTAGGGTTAGGGTTTCAGTTAGGGTTAGAGTTAGGGTTAGGGTTAGTGTTGGGTCTAGGGTTAGTGTTAGGGCTAGGGCTAGGACTAGGACTAGAGCTAGGGCTAGTGTTAGGATTAGGTATAGATTTTTGTATAGTTCTAGACCTAGGGTTAGGGCTATGTCTAGGGTTAGGGCAAGGCTATGTTTAGGGTTAGGGCTAGGGCTATTGCTAGGACTAGGGCTAGTTCTAGGGTTAGGTTTATTGTTAGGGTTAGGGTTACTTCTAGGTCTGCGGTTAGTTTTAGGGCTAGGGCTAGGGCTAGGTCTACTGTTAGTGTTATGGCTAAGTTTAGGGTTAGGTTTAGGGCTAGGGCTAGGAATAAGTTTAGTTTTAGTGTCACGGCTAGGGTAAGTATTACAGTAGGGTTAGGGTTAGGGTTAGGTTTAGGGTTAGGTCTAGGGTTAGGTATAAACCTAGGTTTAGGGTTAGCGTTAGGGTAGGACTAGGGCTAAGGCTAGGGCTAAAACTAGAGCTAGGGCTGAGGTAAGGTTTGGCCTAGGGCTTGGGCTAGGGCTTGGATTAAGGTTATGGTTAGGGTTAGGTATAGGGCTTGGGCTAGGTATATGACTAGGGCTAGGACCTTGTCTAGAGCTAGGTTTAGGGTTGGGGCTAGAGTTAGGGTTAGCCTTATGTTTATCATGAGCATTAATCTTAGGAAGACTAATGTGAAAATTGGGGCCAGGCTTGGGTTATGGTCAGGCTAGGTTTACGATTAGTTTAGGGCTATGCTAAGGTTAGGTTTATTGCTAGTATTAGTGATTAGTGTTAGAGATAGAGCTAGAGTTAGGTTTAGCACCATTGGTAAGGTGAGGACTGATTTGAGGTTGAGGCCAGGGCAAGGACTAGGGTTAGTGTTAGAGTTAGCTTAGGATTAGGGTTAATATGAGGAGTTAAGACTACATTACTGTTAGAGCTGGGGTTATAATTAGTGGTTAGGGTGATGTTTAGAACTAGTGTTATGTTTAGGGTTGGGCTAAGGTGATGTCTAGTGTTAGGATTAGGCTGAGTTCTAGTGTTAGGGTAAGGGTTACAGTTAAGGTTATGGTTAAGATTAGCATTATAGGATAACAGCCTGGGCAATGCTATGGTTAGGGTTAGGTTTAGGTTTAGGATTAGTGGTTAGGGTGAGGGTTAGGGCTCAAGTTTAGTTGAGGACTGGGATAAGACAATGGTTATGGTTAGAGTTAGGCCAAGGCTTAGGGTTAGGTTTAGGTTTAGGGTTAGATTTAGGATTAAGGTTAGGGCTATGCTACAGTTAGGGTTATTCTTAGAATTAGTGGTTAGTTTTATGGATAGGTCTAGAATTAGATTTAGCACTACTGCTAAGATGAGGGTTAATATGAGGCTCTGATCCAGGGCAATGGTTAATGTTAGGGCTAAGATTAAGATTAGGGCTACTGCTATTCTATGGTAATGATAATGTTAGGATTAGTCATTAGGGTGAGGGTTAGGGTTTTTGTTAGGTTTAGGGCTCAGGCTAATTCCTAGTTAGGGTCATGATGAACCCTAGGGTAAATTCTAGGGTTAAGTTTAGAATTAGGGTCATGTCTATGCTACAGTTAGGAATAGGATTAGAATTTGTCATTTATATTGGGTATAGGGCTAGAGATAGTTTTAGGACTTGGACTAAGTGAGGGCTATAAGAGGGATAAGGCCAGTGCTATAATTAGGTTTAGGGTTGAATAAGGATTATGGTTAGGGTTAGGTTTAGGATTAAGGTTATGGCTATGCTATGGTTAGGGTTACTGTTAGAAGTAGTGGTATTGTTAGGGATTGAGTTAGAGTTAGGTTCAGCACTAGGGCTAAAGGCATAGAATAGTGTGAGTCTTAGGCCCATGGGCAGGGTTATGTTTAGGGTTAGTTAGGGTTAAGGTTAGGGTTTATTGTAGGGCTATTTAAAGGTTAGCATTAATGTTAGAATTTGTCATTACCATGAGTATTAATGCTAGAGTTATGTTTAGGGCTTGTACTAAGGCTAGGGCTAATGTTAGGATTAGACCAAGTCCTGGGGTCAGTGTTAGTTAAGAGCTAGGATTAGTGTTAGAGGCCTAGGTTTAAGATTAGGGTTAGGGCTATACTAGAGTAGAGTTACAGTTAAAATTAGGGGTTAGTTTTGTGGTTAGGTCTAGAATTAGGTTTAGGGCAAGGACTATGGCATGGGCTATGTGAGGCTTAAGGCCAGGGCAAGGGTTAGGGTTAGTGTTAGGGTTATCATTAGAATGCGGATTAGAATTAGAGCTAAATCTAATCTATAGTTAATGATAGGTTTACAATTAGTAGAAACTGTGAGGATTAGGGCTATAGTTAGGTACAAAGCTTCTGATAAGGTGAGGGCTAATGTTAGGATTAGACCAAGACCTAGGGTTAGGGTTAGGACTAGGGTTAGGGTTAGGGTTAGGATTTGGGTTAGTGCTATGCTATGGTTAGGGTTATTAGGGTTATTATAGAATTAGTGGTTAGCATTATGGGTAGGGTTGAGTTATGTTTAGAATAGGGCTAAGGTAAGGGCTAATATGAGGCTTAGGGCCAGGGCTAGGGATAGATTTGGGGTTAAGGTTAGGTTTAGGATTAGGGCTAGGGTTACGATTTTTTTTTTTTTTTTAGTGTTAGAATTAGAATTAGTGATTAGGTTGAAGTCCAGGGCTAGAGTTAGGTTATGATTAGGGTTAAGGTGAGAGCTAGGGTAAGGTTTTGGGCCAGGGGTAGGGTTAGGGCTAGGCTTAATGTTAGGGTTAGGGTTTGCATTAGGATTAGTATTAGGGCTAGGGATATGCTATGATTAGGGTTAGGGTTTGGATTAGTGGTTAGGGCTAGAGCTAGGCTTAGGCTTTGAGATAGGTCAAGGACTACTATTACAGTTAGTCAAAGCCTAGAATTTGTATTAGTGATTAGGGTGAGGATTAGAGCTCATGTTAGGTTTAATACTGGGGCTAGTTTATGGCTAGTGTGAGGTTTAGAGCCTAGGTTTGTGTTAGGGTTATGGTTAGTTTGTGTTTTAGGGTTAGGTTTATACTACAGATAGAGTTAGAATTATTGGTTAGTGTTGGGGTTAGGGCTAGGGCTATGTCCTGGTTAATGTTAGGGTTAGGATTAGTGGTTATCATGAGAGTGGAGCTAGAGTCAAATTTTAAGACTAGGACTAATTTGGGGATTAGTGCGCAGTATAGTGCCAGGGCTAAGATTAAGATTATGGTTAGAGTTTAGGATTATATCAGAGCTAGGGCTATGCTATGTTGATTATCAGCATTAATTAGTGATTAGGGTGAGGATTAGGGCTAGACTAAGGTTTAAGGTTGGGGCTGAGTATATGGCTAGTGTGAGTTTAGGGCCTGGGGTAGTGTTAAAGTCATTGTTAGGGTTACAGTTATGATTTGGGTTAGTGTTAGTACCAGTACTAGAGTTATGATCTGGTTCATGTTAGGGTTAATATTACTTATGACCCTGAGGATTAGGGCTAGAATTAGATTTAATGATACTTTTAGGGCTAGTGTAAGGTATAGTGCCAGGGAAAGAGTGGGGTTAGGGTTAGAGTTAGAATTAGAGTTATGATTATGATTAGAGCTTGGGTTATGCCATGCTTAGGATTAGGGTTAGAGTTAGTGTTTAGGGTGATATTTAAGGCTATGGCTATTTTAACACTAGGGCTGAGTCCATGGCTAGTATGACATTTAGGGCACCTTAAAGGATTAGGGTTAGATTTAGCATTAGCATTACAAATAGAGCTAAGGCTATGCTTAGTAAGGATTGAATTTGGTTACAAATGTTAGGTTTAGGACTTGAATTAGATTTAGAACAAGGGCTACCTGAGGCATAGGGCCAAAGTTATGGCTATGGTTAGGGTGAGGGATAGGACAATGCTCTGGTTAGTGTTAATGTTAAGATTATTGGTTAGGGTGAGGGCTTGGGCTAGGAAGGCTTAGGGATTGGGCTAAAATGAGGATTGGTGTGAGTTAGTACGAGACCTAAGAATAGATTAGAATTAGGGCTAGGTTTATGGTCGGAGTTAGGGCTATGCTACCATTAGGTTTAGGGATAGAATTCGTGCTTCGTGTTAGGATTAAGGCTTGGATTAGCTTTAAGACTGTTGTGAATGTGAGGTCTAGTATGTGGATTTGTATGAGAGCTAGGGTTTGAGTTAGGTTTAGGGTTAGGATTATGATTAGAGCTAGAGCTATGCTATGCATGATTACTGTTAGGTTTAGTTGTTGTGGAGAGGATTGCAGCTATAGTTAGGTTTAAGTGTAGGGCTGAATTAATGGCTAGTGTGAGGTTTAGGACATGGGATAGAGTTAGGATTAGAGTTAACTTTAGGATTATAATTAGAGTTAGGGCAATGCTATGGTAATATTGATTTAGTGGTTATTTTGGATTAGGGCTTGAATTAGATTTTGGACTAGGGCTAAGACAAGGGCTACTTGAGGGTTGGGGCAAAACTAAGGTTAGGGTTATGGTTACGGTTAGAGTTATGGTTAGGATTAGAGCTAGGTCAATGCTACTATTAGTGTTAATGTTAAGATTATTGTTTATTGTTAGGGCTTGATTAGGTTTAGGGCTTTGGCTAAGGTGAGGCATAGTGTTAGAGTTAGTATGAGGATTAGGGTTATGTTAGTGTTAGGGTTCATTTTATGAATAGGGTTATGCTACCATTTGGCTTAGGGATCAAATTAGTGCTTAGTGTTGGGATTAGGGTTAGAGTTAGGTTTAGGACTACTGTCAATGAAAATGTTGATGTGTGGATTTGGGTGATAGCTAGGATTAGGGTTAAGGTTAGGATTAGGATAAGTTTAGGA